>NC_142808.1:31744961-32060395 GCF_049724085.1 Artemia sp. Qi Xiang Cuo
GCTTCACAAATATATTGCAGTTTCAAATCTTTGGGGTTTTGACGAATTTGGCGTGTCTTCAATGGTTATATATCAAACTTGGGAAATATCGCTTTTATGACTCATTGTTTCCTTTTCTACCCCCAGAATCTTAAGCTCTCTTACCTTGAACTACTTGACCATTTGTTACTTACGGTACTTTTTCACATCTTGTGTTGTATTTTTATCAAAGAACCAGTGGTGAGGGTGGTAATTAATTTTTCCAAATCTAGAGGGCTATGTTTTTTTTAAAGTTTTGTATTTGATAATACCGAAAAAAAAACATTTTCAATGAAAGGGCCCCGAACAACCCGTTTTTTAAATCTAGGGGGACCAAAAATTCCCTGATATACATGCCCCTGCCCCCCCCCCCCCAAATTGACGCCAATGCGAAGAACTGGCATAGATTGAAAATGTGGATAAGTTACTGATTCTCCTTTTGTAACAAATTTTATTATCCAAAACCGACCAGGAAGTGTAAACATACAAGTCAGTTAAACAAATGTTCCACTTTAAAAACAATCTGAGCAAAGGGCAACTTTATCTTTGTCATTTCATGCCTCCGTAAATCTTGACTCCTTTCTGTTTCAAATTTCTTTTTCCTTATCTTAGTTTCATCCATGCGTGGCAAATTTTTTTCATTTTCTTGAAGATGGATCCAGCATGGTGGCCAGGAATAGGATACCTTAAAAAAGTGACAAATATCCAAGCTCGTGCTTCAATTACCTCGGTGGTCCGTTCTTTAGCTAATAGAAAGGATATAGAAAGTGCTTTACACAGCTTGTAGGAATGTATCAAACACGGATATCAAAAATCGGAACACATGATTTGGAAAGGACAAATTTTGAGCATCACTGAGTAACTTTATAGTTCCTCAATACTAGTCTATGCAAACTAAATTGCTGTTTCTCCGATAGCGAATACGGTCCGATAGCGTATATCGAAAATTAGAACTCATTATTTCTAAAGAATAAATTTTGAGCATCGCAGAGTAATTTTATAGTTCTTCAATATTTCAGTCTGTGTCTATGCGTACTAAATTGCTGTTTCTCCTATAGTGAATATGGTCCTATTGCAATATCAAAAGTTAGAACTCATGATTTTGAAAGAATAAATTTTGAGTATCGCTGAGTAATTTTATATTTCTTCAATACTTCAGTCTATGCATACTAAATTGCTGTTTCACCGGTAGCGAACACGGTTAAAGAACCGAGTTTTAGAGCATATTAAATATAAAGAAAACAAGTTTTTCAACTGAAAATAAGGAGCAACATTGAAACTTGCTCTTCACACTAAAGTTTTTCGGCACTTTAAAAAAAGTTACTTATTGTTCTAATTAAACGACCTTTATGTTTATGAGTCGCTTTTAGATAATTCAGACAACGTTCAAACCTCTGCGCAAAGAGCGACATAATGAGTATGAAGTAACCCCCTTTATATACATAATAGTTTTATCAGCTTAATGTATTAGAGTTGCTCCTAACCTACAGTTGTAAAGACTTTTTTTATATTTAATTTAATTTCTAATAGTTTTTTAAATAATGCCAGGAAATCTGGCCTTAAAACCGTGAAAAAATCCCCCTCCCCAAGGAAATATCCTCTGGACAATTCAATCCTTGCGAAAATTTACCCCGGACAATTACCCTTAAAATCTTCACGCGTAAAATTGAATCAGTAAAGAGAAAGCAAGACATATAAACAAATTTCGGATAGGAATTCTGGCAAGTTCCCCCAGTGTAAAATTTTTCCTGAAAAATTCACCACCTGGAAACTTCCCTTTCTATGGAAAATCCTGCCCTTGCAAAATCCCCCCAACAGAAAATTCGTCCTCCCCTCCCCACCCGAAAAATGTAGGAATACTTCCCAACGACAAATACTATACATAAACAATAGACAAATTTTATAACTTAAAGACCTTTCCCGAGGGGCTGTGGGGGGAGGGGGGTCATGTTATCTCCAAAGATATAGTTATTGGGCCTTTCAACTTTGATGAACAAATTAGCTATCTCAATACTTTGATCAGACAATTTCGGGGAAAAATGGCGTGGGAGGGGGCTTTGTTGCCCTCCGATTTTTTGGTCACTTAAAAAGGGCACTAAAACTTGCCATTTCCGTGAGAATGAGCTCTTTCCCGACTTTCTAGGCCCACTGGGTCGATACGATCCGCTGGGGAAAACAAAAACAAATAAATAAACACGCATCCGCGATCTTTCTTCTGGCAAAACTTACAAAGTTCCACATTTTTGCAGATTGTAGCTTGAAACCTCTACAGTAGAGCTCTTTCAGACGCTGAATCCGATGGTGTGATTTTCATTAAAATTCAATGACTTCTAGGGGGTCTTACCCCTTTTTCTCGAAAATCAGACAAATTTTCTCAGACTCGTAGCTTTTGACAGGTAAGACTAAACTTAATACAAATTATGTATTTGGAATCAGCATAATAAGCCAATTCTTTTAATATATCTATTGGTATAGAGTTTCTTAGAGTTTCGGTTGCTATTGAGCCGGCTCGCTCCTTACTGACGGTTCGTTACTACGAACTGTTTTATTTATCAAACAGTTCATGGTAACGAACTGTAAGTAAGGAGCGACCTGGCTCAATAGTAACTGAAACTATAAAAAACGGAAGTTTGATGCCAATAGATAAATCAAAAGGATCGCCTTTTTATGCTGATTTCAAATATACAAATTTCATTAAACTTATTCTTACCCATCAAAAGTTACAATCCGGAAAATTTTTTCCTGATTTTCGAAAAAAAGGAGGAAACACCCTATATCAACCTATAAAACCTAGAAACAACCTAGAAACATGTGATTTCCTAGAAACACCCTATATCAACCTAGAAACACCCTATAAAAGTCAAGTAATCGTAATGAAAATCACAATAACAGGTTCAGCGTATCAGAGAACCCTATATCAGATGTTTCAAGTTTTTATCTGCAAAATAGTGGAATTTTGTATTTTTTGCCAGAAGAAAGATCGCGGATGTGTGTTTATTTGTTGTTTTTTTTTGTTGTTTTTTTCTCCAGGGCTGATCGTATCGACCCAATAGTCCTAGAATATCAGGATAGGGTTTATTCGAACGGAAATTAAAAGTTCTAGTGCCCTTTTTAAGTGACCAAAAGAATTGGAGGGCAACTAGGCCCCTCTCCCACCCATTTCTTTCCAAAATTGTCCGATGAAAATTTTGAGATAGCCATCTTGTTCATCATAGTTGAAATGCCCAATAAACATTCTTTTATGTATAACATGACTCCCCATAGCCCCAGGGGAAAGGTCTGTACGTTATAAATTTGCCCATTGTTTGCGCATGGTATTTGTTAGTAGTGTGGTAATAGGCACTACTGAACTTACATGTAAACTTACATCTGAGGCAATAGGCACTACTGAACTTACTTGGAATTACACATGAATTGCGCAAGGAAAAGCCACGCCTGAGACACTACACTCACGCGTGAATATTTTAAAAGTTGGCACACTATAATGCGTGTTATGAAACTAAAGTCGAGGTTTTTTAAACTTAGGGATGTATAATGTAGTCAAGCATGTTTTGAGAGTTTGGTCGTAATAATATAATTTAAAGCAAACAGGTTTTTTTATGTTTTTGTTGTCAATTGCACAATGAATGTACGTCATGAATTCACGTGTACATTCTTAAAAAAAAAACTGGTATGATATGCACCACGAAACTTACATGCAATTCCACCTGAATTGCGCAAGGAAACGCCATGCCTGAGACACTACACTCACGCGTGAACATTTTAAAAAGATAATCTGCCTTGGAAACAGTTTGATGTGTTCGGGGAAATTACGTTCCTTGGTGTTGATTGACATTTGTAAAAAAGGGGTAATTAGTGATAGGATAATTTTTTAACATGAAATCTCTGAATAAAATATTTTTGGAGTATGTACTTGACGATGGAGAAAAAGCGTTAAGGTGATTAGCAATTACGAGCGGGGATTCCCCACCGGTTCCTAAACATTGCAAAAAAGATAGTCAAATTGCGTATTTAGGAATGTTTTTTTAGGGAAAGCTGTCAAACACCCAATTTGCAAATACTTCAATGTGTTGTCAATTTTGGAGGGAAAATCAAAAATACTCAGAATTGAAAATAAATGGGATCTGCCTCAAGGGGAAGGCTCACGGGCCCTTCGTTCCCCTATTTTTGAGGGCAAGGGAGGGGGGAGTCAATTTTGGAGGGAAAACCAAAAATACTCAGAATCGAAAATAAATGGGATCTGCCTCAAGGGGAAGGCTCAGAGGCCCTTCGTTCCCCCGTTTCTGAGGACAGGTGAGGGGGGGGGGTAAATTTTGGAGGGAAAATAAAAAATACTCAGAATCAAAAATAAATGGGATCTGCCTCAAGGTGAAGGCTCAGAGGCCCTTTGTTCCCCCATTTCTGAGGGCAGGGGCGGGGGGGGCAATTTTGGAGGGGGAACCAAAAATACTCAGAATCGAAAATAAATGGGATCTGCCTCAAGGGGAAGGATCATAGGCCCTTCGTTCCCCCATTTCTGAGGGCAGGGGAGGGGGGGAAGTCAATTTTGGAGGGAAAACCAAAAATACTCAGAATCAAAAATAAATGGGATCCGCCTCAAGGGGAAGGCTCAGAAACCCTTCGTTCCCCCATTTCTTAGGGCAGGAGAAGAGGGGGGGGTCAATTTTGGAGGGAAAACCAAAAATGCTCAGAATCGAAGATAATTTCCATTCATCTTAGTTTTTAACGATGCTCCTTATTTCTAGTTGAAAATACTTATTTTTTAATTTAATTGGGAATGAAAAGTCAAACTCTAACATAAAGAACAAGGTATTTGGGAGGGGGTATCTGATGAAATAATTTAGGTCGTATGATCAATTTAATTTATTTTTTAAACTCAATAGTTTTTCAGTAAGGACACTCGATATCCTAAAAGTGTCTGATTAAAACTTTTACCTTGAGCATCAATGTTGTTAGCAGAATTTCAAAAAGGATCGTTTATGAGGGCTGGCGTATCTGATGAAATAATTTAGTTCGTATGATCAATTTAATTTATTTTTTAATTCAGTAGTTTTTCAGTAAGGACACTCAATATCCTAAAAGTGCTTGATTCAAACTTTTACCTTGAGCATCGATGTTGTTAGCAGAATTTCAAAAAAGGATCGTTTATGAGGGCTGGCGTATCTGATGAAATAATTTAGTTCGTATGATCAATTTAATTTATTTTTTAATTCAGTAGTTTTTCAGTAAGGACACTTGATATCCTAAAAGTGTTCGATTCAAACTTTTACCCTGATTAACTCTGTTTTTGGCAGAATTTCAAAAAAGGATTGCTTATGACGGCTGCCGTATCTGATGAAATAATTTGGGTTGTACAATCAATTTATTTATTTGTCTAATTCAGTTGTTTTTCAGTAAGTAAACATGATAATCTAAAAGTATTTGATTCAAACTTTTACCTTGAACATCTATGTTGTTAGCAGAATTTAAAAAAGGATCGCTTATGAGTGCTGGCGTATCTGATGAAATAATTTAGGTCGTATGATCAATTTAATTTATTTTTTAATGCAGTAGTTTTTTTCAGTAAGGACACTCGATATCCTAAGAGTTTTTGGTTCAAACTTTTACCTTGAGAATCGATGTTGTTGGGTCCCAGTCCACCAGCCTGAATGGCGGAAATTAACTAGCTCAGTATTGAGGTCTTAGTCCACCAGCCTGAATGGTGGAAATTCACTAGCTCAGAATTGGGGTCTTAGTCCACCAGCCTGAATGGTTGAAATCCACTAGCTCAGAATTGGGGTCTTAGTCCACCAGCCTGAATGGTGGAAATCCACTAGCTCAGAATTGGGGTCTCAGTCCACCAGCCTGAATGGTGGAAATCCACTAGCTCTGTATTGGGGTCTTAGTCCAACAGCCTGAATGGTAGAAATTCACTAGCTCAGAATTGGGGTCTTAGTCCACCAGCCTGAATGGTTGAAATTCACTAGCTCAGAATTGGGGTCTTAGTCCACCAGCCTGACTGGTGGAAATTCACTAGCTCAGAATTAGGGTCTTAGCCCACCAGCCTGAATGGTTGAAATTCACTAGCTCAGTATTGGGGTCTCAGTCGACCAGCCTGAATGGTGGAAATTCACTAGCTCAGAATTGGGGTCTTAGTCCACCAGCCTGAATGGTGGAAATCAACTATCTCAGTATTGGGATCTCAGCCCACCAGCCTGAAAGGTTAAAATCCACTTGTTCAGTATTGGGGTCCTAGCCAACCTGCCCGAACGTTTGAAATTCACTAGCTCAGTAGTGGGGTCTTAGTCAACCAGCCTGAATGGTGGGAATCCACTAGCTCAGTATTGCGGTCTCAGTCCACCAGCCTGAATGGTGGAAATTCACTAGCTCAGAATTGGGGTCTTAGTCCACCAGCCTGAATGGTGAAAATTCACTAGCTCAGAATTTGGGTCTTAGTCCACCAGCCTGAATGGTTGAAATTCACTAGCTCAGAATTGGGGTCTTAGTCAGTGTTCAGATTGGAGCTTTGGGGTCCGACTATCTGGGCTTTATTTGTCAAGACCTGAATGCTAAGCGATGGACATGAGCTCGATTGGGACCCCATTCTGAAAACGGAAAACAAAAAACAAAAAATATATTGCTGGTATGTGTGTAGAGCATGGCATGGTTACCGCTAGGGCAACAGTCTAACCGTTGACGGTTTTAGGTATCCGTGAATAACTTCTAAGGCGAGAGTGGAAGATGGGACAAATTTTTGGAGGTGCCCACCTCACCTGCCCAGAGTCTCAGGCAAGTGACCCTAAATTTGAAAAAGTGGAAATTGGCTCAGATTTTCTAAACTGAGCTGAGACAATGAATACATACTATTGGGAAAGTGATTGGAGACGCTGGGCATCCCTGAACAAGTGCTAAATTGAGAGAGGAATTGGGACAATATTTGGGGGCGCCCACCCACCCAGAGTCTCCGGCAGGTGATCCAAAAATTAAAAAAACACACAGAAACGACAGACACAAAGAGACGAATCACACACAGAGAGGACAAACACACAGAAATGACACATAGAGACGACACATGCACAGAGACGATACACACACACACAGAGTTAACACACACAGACAGATGAGACACACACACAGAAATGACACACACACATAGAGACGACACAAACACAGAGACTTCACAGACACAGAGATACGACACACACATAGAGACGACACACACATAGAGACAACACACACACACAGAGACAACAACCACACTTAGACGACACACACACACACAGAGACGACACACACAAAGTGACGACTTACACATAGAGACGACACACACACACAGACGACAAACACACAGAGAAGACACACAAAGAGAGACGACACACACACAGAGACGACACACTCAAAGTGACGACTTACACATAGAGACGACACACACACAGAGACGACAAACACACAGAAACGAGACATAGAGACGACACATGCACAGAGACGATACACACACACAGAGTCAACACCCAAAGAGAGACGATACCGACAAAAAGAACTGACAAAACACACATAGAGACGACACACACACAGAGACGACAAACACACAGAGACGACACACATAGAGAGACGACACATACACAGAGACGACACACTCAAAGTGACTACTTACACATAGAGACGACACACACACACAGAGACGACAAACACACAGAGACGACACACATAGAGAGACGACACGCACACAGTGGGGGGCTTAAAAAGGCAAAAATGGGTGAACTACATGAGTTTATCTGCCTTAACTTGAGAGTAGTTTGTTAGAAATGCGTCGGTGATAATTAAAAAATCGGATGCTAAACTCAGACAAACAAAAGGATTGTAACACCTGATTGGCTCGTATATTTTGCATGATATTTCTAAAGTCAATTAAGATGAAGAAATGTCGGAGTGTTGGTTTGACATCACCAGGCACGTAGGAGGGATATTTTTTGTTGGTGGGGGGCTTAAAAAGGCAAAAATGGGCGAACTACATGAGTTTATAAGACGGTTCTTGAAAATCACAAGGTTTTTTCTGATTTTTTGGACAATACCCATACTCCTATTGATGAGGACTGATGGTTCTAATTCAATATTTTTTTCATGAAAACAAACTATTTTTTAACAATTTTTTTTTTTGACTTCGAAATTATTCAACTTTTTGTTAGAGTTCTAGTTTAGTTTAGTTTTAGTTAAGAGTTTAGAGTTTTACCTTAGAGTCTTAGCTTAGAGTTTTTGTTAGATTTCTATTTTAGTTTAGTTTTAGTTAAGAGTTTGATTTATTAAATTTGAGTTTAAGTTCAAGTTCTAGTTTAGTTTAGTTTTAGTTAATAGTTTGGTGTTTTAACTTAGAGTATTAGCTTAGAGTTTTAGTTAGAGTTCTTGTTTACTTTAGTTTTAGTTAAGAATTTAGAGTTTTAGCTTATGGTCTTATCTTAGGGTGTTAGTTAGAGTTCTAGTTTAGTTTAGTTAAGAGTTTAGAGTTTTAGCATAGAGTCTTAGCTTAGAGTTTTTGTTAGAGTTCTAGTTTAGTTTAGTTTTAGTTAAGAGTTATGAATTTTTAGCTTAGAGTATTAGCTTAAAGTTTTTGTTGAAGTTCTAGTTTTGTTGATTTTTATTTAAGAGTTTAAAGATTTAGCTTAGAGTCTTATCTTTGAGTTTTTGTTAGAGTTGAACTTTTTTTATGATATTTATAAAGCCAATTAATATGAATAAATTTCGGAATGTAGGTTTGACATCACCAGGCCCGTGCGAGGGAAATTTTTTGTTGGTGGGGGGCTTATAAAGGGCAAAAATGGGTGAACTACATAAGTTTATAAGACGGTTCGTGAAAATCCCAAGTTTTTTTCAGATTTTTTGGACAATACCCATACTCCTATTGATGAGGACTGATGGTTCTAATTCAATATTTTTTTCATGAAAACTGACTATTTTTTTAACAAATTTTTTTTTTGGACTTCGAAATTATTCAACTTTTTGTTAGAGTTCTAGTTTAGTTTAGTTTTAGTTAAGAGTTTAGAGTTTTACCTTAGAGTCTTAGCTTAGAGTTTTTGTTAGAGTTCTAGTTTAGTTTAGTTTTAGTTAAGAGTTTGATGTTTTACCTTTGAGTTTCAGTTAGAGTTCTAGTTTAGTTTAGTTTTAGTTAAGAGTTTGGTGTTTTAGCTTAGAGTCTTATCTTAGAGTTTTAGTTAGAGTTCTATTTTATTTTAGTTTTAGTTAAGGGTTTAGAGTTTTTAGCTTAGAGTCTTAGCATAGAGTTTTTGTTGAAGCTCTAGTTTAGTTTTAGCTAAGAGTTTAAAGTTTTAGCTTAGAGTCTTAGCTTAGAGTTTTTGTTAGAGTTGAAGTTTAGTTATGATATTTCTAAAGTCAATTAAGATGAAGAAATGTCGGAGTGTAGGTTTGACATCACCCAGCACGTGCGAGGGAAATTTTTTGTTGGTGGGGGGCTTAAAAAGGCAAAAAATGAGTGAACTACATGAGTTTATAAGACGGTTTTGAAAATCCCAAGGTTTTTTCTGATTTTTTGGACAATACCCATACTCCTATTGATGAGGACTGATGGTTCTAATTCAATATTTTTTCATGAAAACAAACTATTTTTTTTTTAGTTAGAGTTCTAGTTTAGTTTAGTTTTAGTTAAGAGTTTAAAAAAAAATGAAAAAAATATTGAATTAGAGCCATCAGTCCTCATCAATAGGAGTATGGGTATTGTCCAAAAAATCTGAAAAAACCTTGGAATTTTCACGAACCGTCTTATAAACTCATGTAGTTAACTCATTTTTTGCCTTTTTAAGCCCCCCACCAACAAAAAACTTCCCTCGCACGTGCTTGGTGATGTCAAACCTACACACAGATACTCATTAATATCAATTTACTTCCGAAATATCATAAATAAACTTCACCTCTAACACAAAATCAAAGTTAAGAGTCCAAACTACATTTTTAAGCTCTTACATAAAACTAAACTAAACTAGAAATTCAACGAAAACTCTAAGCTAAGACTCTAAGCTAAAAATCTCTAAACTCTTAACTAAAACTAAACTAAACTAGAACTCTAACAAAAACTCCAAGTTAAGACTCTAAGCTAAAACTCTAAAATCTTAACTAAAACCAAACTAAATTAGAACTCTAACAAAAACTCTACGCTAAGACTCTAGGCTAAAACTCTAAACTCTTAAATAAAACTAAACTAAACTAGAACTCTAACTAAAACTCTAAGCTAAGACTCTAAGGTAAAACACCAAACTCTTAACTAAAACTAAACTAAACTAGAACTCTAACTGAAACTCAAAGGTAAAACATCAAACTCTTAACTAAAACTAAACTAAACTAGAACTCTAACAAAAACTCTAAGCTAAGACTCTAAGGTAAAACTCCAAACTCTTAACTAAAACTAAACTAAACTAGAACTCTAACAAAAAGTTGAATAATTTCGAAGTCCAAAAAAAAAATTTGTTAAAAAAATAGTTTGTTTTCATGAAAACAACTTTGAATTAGAACCATCAGTCCTCATCAATAGGAGTATGGGTATTGTCCAAAAAATCAGAAAAAACCTTGGGATTTTCATGAACCGTCTTATAAACTCATGTAATTCACCCATTTTTGCCTTTTTTCAGCCCCCCGCCAACAAAAAATTTCCCTCGCACGTGCTTGGTGATGTCAAACCTACATTCCGACATTTCTTCATCTTAATTGACTTTAGAAATATCATAACTAAACTTCAACTCTAACAAAAACTCTAAGCTAAGACTCTAAGCTAAAACTTTAAACTCTTAACTAAAACTAAACTAAACTAGAACTTCAACAAAAACTCTAAGCAAAGATTATAGTCTAAAAACTCTAAAATATTATAAAACAATAAAGTAAAATGGAACTCTAACAAAAGCTAGAAGCTAGGACTCTATTATAAAACTCTTAAATATTAACTAAACTAAAATACAACTCTAACTAACATCATAAGATATGACTATAAGCTAAAACTCTCAATTCTTAACTATAACTAAACTAAACAAGAACTCTAACTAAAACTCTAAGCTAAGACTCTAATGTACAACACCAAATTCTTAACTAAAATTAAACTAAACTATAACTCTTACTGAAACTCAAAGGTAAAAAATCAAACTCTTAACTAAAACTAAACTAAACTAGAACTCTAACGAATACTCTAAGCTAAGACTCTAAGGTAAAACTCTAAACTCTTAACTAAAACTAAACTAAACTAGAACTCTAACAAAAAGTTGAATAATTTCTAAGTAAAAAAAAAAATTTGTTAAAAAAATAGTTTGTTTTTATGAAAAAAATATTGAATTAGAACCATCAGTCCTCATCAATAGGAGTATGGGTATTGTCCAAAAAATCAGAAAAAACCTTGGGATTTTCCAGAACCGTCTTATAAACTCATGTAGTTCACCCATTTTTACCTTTTTAAGCCCCCCACCAACAAAAAATTTCCCTCCTACGTGCCTGGTGATATCAAACCTACACTCCGACATTTCTTCATCTTAATTGACTTTAGAAATATCATGCAAAATATACGAGCCAATCAGGTGTTACAATCCTTTTGTTTGTCTGAGTTTAGCATCCGATTTTTTAATTTTCACCGACGCTTTTCTAACAAACTACTCTCAAGTTAAGGCAGATAAACTCATGTAGTTCACCCATTTTTGCCTTTTTAAGCCCCCACCTGTTTGCGTGTCGTCTCTCTATGTGTGTCGTCTCTGTGTGTTTGTCGTCTCTCTGTGTGTGTGTCGTCTCTATGTGTAAGTCGTCACTTTGAGTGTGTCGTCTCTGTGTGTGTGTCGTCTCTCTATCTGTGTCGTCTCTGTGTGTTTGTCGTCTCTGTGTGTGTCTCATCTCTATGTGTGTTTTGTCATTTCTGTGTGTGTGTCTCGTCTCTCTATGTGTGTTGACTCTGTGTGTGTGTATCGTCTCTGTGCATGTGTCGTCTCTATGTCTCGTTTCTGTGTGTTTGTCCTCTCTGTGTGTGTGATTCGTCTCTTTGTGTCTGTCGTCTCTCTGTGTGTCGTCTCTATGTGTATGTCGTCACTTTGAGTGTGTCGTCTCTGTGTGCGTGTCGTCGATCTCTGTGTGTCGTCTCTGTGTGTTTGTCGTCTCTGTGTGTGTGTGTGTCGTCTCTTTGTGTAAGTCGTCACTTTGAGTGTGTCGTCTCTGTGTGTGTGTGTGTCGTCTATGTGTGGATGTTGTCTCTGTGTGTGTGTTGTCTCTATGTGTGTGTTGTCTCTATGTGTGTTTCGTATCTCTGTGTGTGTGACGTCTCTTTGCGTGTGTCGTCTCTATGTTTATTTGTCATCTCTGTGTGTGTGTCTCATCTCTCTGTGTGTGTTGACTCTGTGTGTGTGTGTGTATCGTCTCTGTGTATGTGTCGTCTCTATGTGTCGTTTCTGTGTGTTTGTCCTCTCTGTGTGTGATTCGTCTCTTTTTGTCTGTCGTCTCTATGTGTTTTTTAAATATTTGGGTCACTTTCCCGAAACTCTGGGCGGGTGGGTGCCCCCAAATATTGTCCCAAAATCCTCTCTCAATTTAGCACTTGTTCACGGATGCCCAGCGTCTCCAATCACTTTCCCAATAGTATCTATTCATTGTCTCAGCTCAGTTTAGAAAATCTGAGCCAATTTCCACTTTTTCAAATTTAGAGTCACTTGCCTGAGACTCTGGGCAGGTGAGGTGGGCACCTCCAAAAATTTGTCCCATCTTCCACTCTCGCCTTAGAAGTTATTCACGGATACCTAAAACCGTCAACGGTTAGACTGTTGCCCTAGCGGTAACCATGCCATGCTCTACACACATACCAGCAATATATTTTTTTTCCGTTTTCACAATGGGGTCCCAATCGAGCTCATGTCCATCGCTTAGCATTTAGGTCTTGACAAATAAAGCCCAGATAGTCGGACCCCAACGCTCCAATTTGAACACTGACTAAGACCCCAATTCTGAGCTAGTGAATTTCCACCATTCAGGCTGGTGGACTAAGACCCCAATTCTGAGCTAGTGAATTTCCACCATTCAGGCTGGTGGACTGAGACCTCAATACTGAGCTAGTGGATTTCCACCATTCAGGCTGGTGGACTAAGACCCCAATACTGAGCTAGTGGATTTCCACCATTCAGGCTGGTGGACTGAGACCTCAATTCTGAGCTAGTGAATTTCCACCATTCAGGCTGGTGGAATGAGACACCAATACTGAGCTAGTGAATTTCAACCTTTCAGGCTGGTGGGCTAAGACCCCAATTCTGAGCTTGTGAATTACCACCATTCAGGCTGGTGGACTAGGAGCACAATACAGAGCTAGTGAATTTCAACAATTCAGTCTGGTCGACTAAGACCACAATTCTGAGCTAGGGAATTTCAACCATTCAGGCTGTTGCACTGAGACCCCAAATCTGAGCTAGTGGATATCCACCTTTCAGGCTGGTGGACTGAGACCTCAATACTGAGCTAGTGGATTTCCACCATGCAGGCTGGTGGACTAAGACCCCAATTCTGAGCTAGTGAATTTCAACCATTCAGGCTGGTGGTCTAAGACCCCAATACTGAGCTAGTTGATTTCCACCATTCAGGCTGGTGGACTGGGATCCAACAACATCGATTCTCAAGGTAAAAGTTTGAATCAAACACTTTTAGGATATCGAGTGTCCTTACTGAAAAAAACTACTGAATTAAAAAATAAATTAAATTGATCATACGACCTAAATTATTTCATCAGATACGCCAGCCCTCATAAACGATCCTTTTTTGAAATTCTGCTAACAACATCGATGCTCAAGGTAAAAGTTTGAATCAAGCACTTTTAGGATATCGAGTGTCCTTACTGAAAAACTACTGAATTAAAAAATAAATTAAATTGATCATACGAACTAAATTATTTCATCAGATACGCCAGCCCTCATAAACGATCCTTTTTGAAATTCTGCTAACAACATCGATGCTTAAGGTAAAAGTTTGAATCAAGCACTTTTAGGATATCGAGTGTCCTTACTGAAAAACTACTGAATTAAAAAATAAATTAAATTGATCATACGACCTAAATTATTTCATCAGATACCCCCTCCAAAATACCTTGTGCTTTATGTTAGAGTATGACTTTTCATTCCCAATTAAATTAAAAAATAAGCATTTTCAACTAGAAATAAGGAGCATCGTTAAAAACTAAGATGAATGGAAATTATCTTCGATTCCGAGCATTTTTGGTTTTCCCTCCAAAATCGACCCCCTCCCCCCTTCTCCTGCCCTCAGAAATGGGGGAACGAAGGGCCGCGGAGCCTTCCCCTTGAGGCAGATCCCATTTATTTTCGATTCTGAGTATTTTTGGTTTTCCCTCCAAAAATTGACCCCCCCTCCCCTGCCCTCAGAAATGGGGGAACGAAGGGCCTCTGAGCCTTCCCCTTGAGGCAGATCCCATTTATTTTCGATTCTGAGTATTTTTGATTTTCCCTCCAAAATTGCCCCCCTCCCCTGTCCTCAGAAAAGGGGGACCGAAGGGCCTATGAGCCTTCCCCTTGAGGCAGATCCCATTTATTTTCGATTCTGAGTATTTTTGGTTTTCCCTCCAAAATCGCCCCCCTCCCTTGCCCTCAGCAATGGGGGAACGAAGGGCCTTTGAGCCTTCCCCTTGAGGCAGATCCCATTTATTTTCGATTCTGAGTATTTTTGATTTTCCCTCCAAAATTGACAACACATTGAAGTATTTGCAAATTGGGTGTTTTACAGCTTTCCCTAAAAAACCATTCTTAAATACGCAATTTGACTATCTTTTTTGCAATTTTTAGGAACAGGTGGGGAATCCCCGCTCGTAATTCCTAATCACCTTAACCCTTTTTCTCCATCGTCAAGTACATGCTCCAAAAATATTTTATTCAGAGATTTGATGTTAAAAAATTATCCTATCACTAAATACCCCTTTTTTGCAAATGTCAATCAACACCAAGGAACGTAATTTCCCCGAACACATCAAACTGTTTCCAAGGCAGATTATCTTTTTAAAATGTTCACGCGTGAGTGTAGTGTCTCAGCCATGGCTTTTCCTTGCGCAATTCATGTGTAATTGTATGTAAGTTTCGTGGTGCATATCATACCAGTTTTTTTTTAAGAATGTACACGTGAACTCGTGACATACATTCATTGCAGAATTGATAACAAAAACAGAAAAAAACCTGTTTGCTTTAAATTATATTATTGCGACCAAACTATCAAAACATGCTTGGCCAAATTATACAACGCTAAGTTTAAAAACCCTCGACTTTAGTTTCATAACATACATTATAGTGTGCCAACTTTTAAAATATTCACGCGTGAGTGTAGTGTCTCAGGCATTGCTTTTCCTTGCGCATATCATGTGTAATTCCATGTAAGTTCAGTAGTGCCTATTGCCTCAGATGTAAGTTTACATGTAAGTTCAGTAGTGCCTACTGCCACACTACTTTTGTTATTGGGATGTATGCATATATTTTCGGGTGGGGGAACAAACTTTATACTGGGAGTTTTTCCATGGGGGAATTTTCCATGGGAAGGGAAGTTTCCAGGGACTGAACTTGCCAGGGAAAATTATACACTGGGGGGATTTTCCAGAATTCTTATTCAAAATTCTTTTATATGTCTTGCTTTGTCTTTTCTGTCTCAATTTGGAGTGGTTAAGAGTGATTGTCCGGGGGAAATTTGCACCGGGATTGAATTGTCTAGAGGATTTTTCCGTGGTGAGGGGGTTTCTCCTCGGAGGTGGGGCCAGATTTCCTAGCATTATTTAAAAAACGATCAGAAATTAAATAAAAAAAAATAGTTTCTTCAACTGAAAGTAAGGAGCAACATTAAAAACTAAAACGAACATAAATTATTACGCACATAAAGGGGGTTTCCCCTCTTCAACACCTCGCTCTTTATGCTAAAGTTTGAATTTTGTCCCAATTCTTTAAGAATGACTCCTGAAACGCAAGGACTGTTTAATTAGAACAAAAAGAAGCTGTTTTAAAAGTACTAAAAATTTTAGCTTAAGAGCAGTGTTGAGGAGGGACAATCCCCTTAAATACGTAATAATTTATGTTCGTTTTAAGTTTTAATGTTGCTCCTTAGTTTCAGTTGAAAAAACTTGTTTTTTTTATTTTATTTAATCTGAGGCTCCTCAGAAATCGAACGGTTTCCACGAATGACTTTTAGATATCTATTTACTGATAATTGTTAAGTAGTTCAATTTTTGTTTATATACTTAAAGACACATGAGAAGAATCTTTTTGTTTTATTTTTGAGAGGGGGGGGACATATGAGTAAAAGTTACAACTTCAAAAATTGAAAAATGAGGGAAGCCATGAAGTTTCCACGGTAGGCCTATATGGACCTAAAGGCCCCTTCCTGCGTTCATGGCTTACCAGTTAGCTCTAGGATTTAAGTTTTATATTAAAGACTGATGTCTTCGGCATAGGCGTATACAGGGGAAAGGTTCAGAATTTGAGCCACCTATACCCAAAAATTTGTGTCCTACTCGTAAAAACTTAACAAAAATACCTATAAACAAATTTTTGACACATTTTTTATATTTTTGTTTTAAGAAAAATGAAAAAATACCCCCGAACTAAAATCTTGGATATACCCTTGGTCTTCAGCGTTTCTTGGGTAAGAAAACTCAAAATAAAATTTCAAGGTCATAATTTTGAAAATCTTCAAGAGGAGAGTTCCTAAGACAAACCTTGTTCTGACACAATTCCACCACTATCCTAACTCTGCCCAGGCAATCATATAAATATATTACTTTATTTAGGAGCCGAAATACATCCACAGTAAGATTGGAGATATCAGCTCAACAGCACCCGTGTTACACGCATAGTCCAAATATGTTCCTCTAAGTAAGACGAGCTAAGTGGGTAAATTCACATGCTCCCGTTCCACATTGATCTGGAACAATTCTATTTTGTGATTTGAAAATTTCGGCCTAAAAAGCACTTTGAAGGTTTTATTTATTATTATTTTTTTTTCTTGGTCTTAGACCAAGGCACCTCGTATCGAAGAAATTGTCGTAGAAACTTCGAAAAGAGCTCGTTCGCTTGGAAATTGGAGTGGCTTTTGCCCTTTTTAATAGTCGAAAGTGATTGGAAGGCAACAAATAACCCTTCCACGCCCACCATTTCCCCATACACATCCAATCAAAATTTTGAGATAGCCATTTTGTTCAGCGTAGTTAATATCCAGATAGAAATTATGTTTTTGAGGAGGACACTCCCCCATAGCCCTCAGGGCAGGGGTTGTAAGTTATGCCCTGGGGGCATATAAGGTTTTTATAGAAAGCGTTATTTTAAACTGTATGATTTGAAAATTTCGGCCTAAAAAAACCCTTTCAAGGTTTTATGCATCTTATCCTCATAAAAAGATCTTCCGATCTTGCCTTTATAGTTCGTACAAAACTAAACATTACTATTCATAAGTGAAAGAAGTCTAAACTTGGTAACGAAGAGTTAGAAGTAACAACAATGCAACTTGGACAAACAATGCAACTTGGTCTATAATAGCCGTTCGTTTTCTATAAATTGTATGCAATTTTAAAGGCAAAGAGGCCAACGTGTAGTTGTACGATCTCTGTCGGTCCTGAGAGGCTGTACAAGCAGCTCTGCGACAGTTTTAAGCTGATTGATGGTCTCACAGTTCTCGTTTGACAGATGATCTTTGACCTCATTTGGCTTTTTTATCAAAAGTATTGTTTTACATTACAAAATGTCAGCAATTGGCATGTTGCTGTGGCACGTTTTTTTTTTTTTTTTTTTTTTTACTTAAAGAAGACATTGGAAAACGAAATTTTCTATGGTCTAGGCCTTCTCCAAAAATGCTACGACCATGGTTAGATACAATTAACCGTTATGTACTCAGACCCTAGATTTAATCACAAAAAAAGGAAAAAAGAAACAAAAAATAAAGACGCATCCGTGAAAGTAAAGACATATACAAAACAATCGCAGTTAAAGATATTCATCCTTTGAAAAAAAAATATTATATTCTGGTAGATTTCTTCGATTCAAGCCTCTCAGACATGACGGTGTTAATGGTGGATTTTTCATCAAAATACGCCCTCCCATTTGGGGTCTGAAATCCCCATCCTGCCTGCATACCTGATGAACCTTTAGGCTATTATACACTTAATTGCTTACTGATATACTATCGACCTAACCATTGCCGTGCCTAATCATCAATTTCTCACTATGCGATTTGTCAAACTAAAGATCGTCCATTGTTGCTCTAAATACTGATCTAATGGCTTATATTGGAGTTGATAATCTAAGACCTGGAGAAATCGAATTCCAATTTATGTATATCAGTAACACGACAATGTCACCTATGCGATAGTAACAGCAGGGTAACCACTTCTGCCCAATACCAATTACCCCATCACAAAAGACACACCAACAGTCGTCAGTAGGGGGTCAAGCCACTAGGAACCACTGACCCGGCTGGGGGTATCATAATGTTTTCTTTGGCATATTTTCTATGTCTATGTTGATATCGTCTGAAGATATATATCATTTAACTATTTTACGTAGGACTTTAGATGTACATCTATGATGTATGAAACTGAAGAAAATGCAAAGTAGACATCTGTTTGTATGGCATTTATGCTGCGACAACTGACAATGCCTCGGTCGAAAGGATAGATTTCAGTAAGATAAAAGATATAAACTTGATTTGCTAGTTAAAATCAATGATACGAGGTTTTGAGTGATAGTAAGGACTTTTAAAATTGTCACAAAGAGGCATAAAACAAATCTTTTGTTGACAATTTTAAAACTGAAGAAAACTTAAAGGAATCGTGAGAAAACTTGCTGAATATGCAAATTAGTCCCAAAGAATTACTTGTGACGCGTAATTTATTGTTCTTACGATCAAAGTTATTGTGCACCCAGAGAATAATGTCTGTATAAAGGGCAGAAAAAAGAAAAAACGCACATTGGATGTATAGTAATCATTGATGTCACCCCATTGTTAATTAAAGGGAAGATGTTCCCCCTTTCCCCGCTGAAATTGAAAGTTATTCTCTAAGTTGTTACCCCTCCAAGGACTCCTCTTAGATTACCATCATTAAAGTAATTGAATATAAATTAATATAATATAAATTAATTTATCGCAATGTGGATGCAACCCATGCTGCTTTGTAACTACTTATCCCTTAAAGCTCAAACTTTTTAATTAAGGCCGAAAATAAGAAGATTTTTTCAAAATTATCAAAATAAAAATAACCCAATTTTTCTGCATTTAGCCGTGGCCCAAAAAACACAATCCTGAAACACTTATATATTTAATGTGAATTTATAAACATGTCTTTGTCATTTAACAATATCCATTTTAAGCAGTGGCGTAATTTCGTCAAAGTCCTGGGGGGAGGGAAAGCATGGAGCCAATTTTCCCAAATCAAGTGAAAATGACAGTAATAATTGGAAAATGAGCCATATAGTACCATAAAGGTAAAGATATACTAAAGAAAACTAACCAGTTTCTGTGGATGCTTGAATTATGCAGGCTCATCTTAGTTTCGATAAGATTATTGAAGAAACTACTTTTCAGCTGGGGGGGAAACTGGGGTCCGGTAGGGGCAGTTCTCCACCGCTGCCCCAAAGCAAATTACGCCCTTGGTTTAAGTCTATAACTAGATCTTTTACTTTGCTTCCCTAGGAAAGTCCCCTTTTTATACCACAAGTTGTCGGTAAAACAGTTATCCGATAAAAACATGGGAGGAGGCTGAAGTACTATACTTCCAACAGAATTAGCTTCAGAGCGACAATTAAAGATTCCGATAATTAAAGATTCCGATATCGAAATCATTTCCTAACCAGTCTGAGACAGCCACATAAACTTCGTGGGCGGGGGATGTAAGCCCAGAGGAACTTCTGGAGAGTAAATCTCTTAAAACCGACGACCTCATGTGTGAGTCCATGTTGGGATTTCAACATCTATCTTTCTCAGACGCGACTGACTAGAATCTAACACTGTAAATGGTTGAGCTATCGAGGTTTTTGTATGTCAAATAATGAATTGAAGCCTGTTAATTTTTAGCCGCTAAAAAGATAGCGGTAAAACATCAGAATGCGCTATAAAAAAGGAGTTCTATTTTTAAATAGCCAATAGCCAATTTTTGAGTATTTTCAAACTTTTTATCTGGCGTTAGTCAACAGTGGGCGCTTATTATTTTTGAGGTCTTAGATCAAGCTTTTAGTGGAAGATATTTGTTATTATACACAAAATTCATAATTTTTCCTGACTAGTGAAGCACTATTTTTGCAATTATTGATTCAAGAGAAGTTTGGAATTACACATTGTTGAACATGCACAACTAACCATGTTTAAAGACTGTTATTGAATGTTGAACTAGGTACTTTTGAAGACCACACTACCTTTCCATGACAATTAATAAAAGTTCGAATAGGGATAAATCTTTTTATTAGACAGTGAAAATCACAATTACAAAATATGCTGGATATTTTTTGTGATTGTTATTGTCACTGTCTAATAAAAAGATGTATCCCTATTCAAACTTTTATTTATCGTGAAGGTTGAATTATTATCGACTACTTAATATATAATTATTGTTATATTTTCTTAGCGACTAGGTCTATACCAAAATGAAGTTGAAGAAATTCTCAATGCGGAAACCCATAAGCAAACAGAAAAACAGTTCTGGATTTTTCAAACAGCTCGTGGTACCGAACTGTAAGTAAGGAGTGGGTTGGACCAATAGTAACCAAAACTAAGAAAAAGGAATTTTGATCACAATTGATAAATAAAAATAATTTCTTTTTATGTTGATTCCAAATGTGTAAAATGCATTTCTCTAAAATCCATCCCAAGCTTAATATTACCAATCAAAAGTTACGAGCCTGAATAAAATTTGCCTGATTTTCAAAAAAGGCAGAAAACGCCCCTAAAAGGACAAGCGATCTTAATGAAAATCACACCATCAGATTCAGAATACCAAAGAACCATACTGTAAAGGTTTTAACAAAAATGTGAAATTTTGTATTTTTTGTCATAAGACAGATACGGATGCGTATTTACTTTTTTTTATCGTTTTTTTTTTTTCAGGGATGATGGTACCAAACCAATGATCTTAGAAGATTGGGAGAGGGTTCATTTGAGCAGAAATTAAATATTCCGCTGCCCTTTTTATGTGATCGAGAAATGGGGGGGGGGGGGGTCAACTAGCCCCTCCCACGCCCCTTTTTCTCCAAAGACATCTGATTAATTTTTTTATACTCATCTGGTTTAGCACAGTTGAAAGGTTCAATAACTGTGCCTCTGGGGAAAATATGGCCCTCCCAGCCTATGAGGACAGGGCTGTAAGTTGTGCAATTTGCCAATTATTTACACATAGTATTTGTTACTGAGAAATATACGAATTTTTTCAGGTGAAATTTTCTATGGAGAGGAGAGGATTTTTTCCAGGAAAATTTCCATGGGGAGGAAATTTTCTTGGGGAGTTTTTCAGGGGAAATTCTACTCAGGGGAATTCTCCTGAATTCATACACGGAAATCTTTTTTATTTGTCATAAATTTTTCTTTGGCTGCTCAAGTTTACATGGTGAGAGTATGTTCTGTCGAAATTCCCATTGGGGATGGAATTGTCTGTGGGGAAGATTTTTGCGGAAGCAATTTTTCATGGGGAAGCTTACTGCGGGAGGAACTTTCCACGGGGCGAGGGTCTGGCGAATTTTTTGCGCTGGGGGGGGATTTCCGGTATGATTTGAAAAAGATTAAAAGTTAAAAGTAAAAGATTAAAAAGTAAGGAGTATTTTCTTGGGAGAATTGCCCGGGGTAAATATTCAATGAGGAGGGAATTATCTGGGTGGGGGGGGGGGGTGTTGACTTTACGTGGAAGTAATTTTGCGTGGGTAAATTTTTCGTACGTGGAATTTTTCAAGAAAATTATCTGTGGAGGGGGTAGAGAGATTTACTGGCAGGATTTGAAAAACGGTCATAAATTAAATAATAAAAGATGTTTTTTGTTTAACTTAACGTAAGGAGGAACATTAAAACTTAAAACGAACAGGGACTATTCCGTAATTGAGCAAGGCTACCTCCTTTTCGATCCCTCGCTATTTATGCTAAAGTTTTTTAGTGTTTTAAAAAGGTTTCTTATCTTCCAATTCAACGGTCGTTGCGTTTCCGCACTTGTTCTTAAAGAATTTTGACAAAAATTTAAATTTTAGCGTAAAGAGCGAAGAGTTGAGGAGGGGATAGTCCACTGGCGCTATACTTAAAACTAGACAGATTGTTTTAGAAAAATATAATTGATATCTTAAATTTTTATTTGGCTCTCAATTTCCCATACTTCTGAATAAACTGAAATTTAAATGAAAAATTAGTGACAAAAATAAAGTTTTTATTTGAAAATTAGTTACCACAAATTTATTTTGTGGTAAATTTATTTTTGAGAAATCGTTTATTGCTTTTCCTGGAAGCTTGATGACCATTTGACATACACAGATTCACAGATAACCATACATTTTAATATAAATAGAAATTTAAAAATGAAGAAAAAAAACATGGAACACAAAGACCACCTTACTCACGGTGATCTATGAAAAGTGAATTCTAGAGAATCAAGCAAGGAAAGAATGTTTTCCTCCGTTCTTCATTGTCTCATCAGCTGCAATTGTATGCTGTCTATCTGAAATTTTTGTGCCTGATGGAACTATTTTCTTTTATAAGCAGGCCTACTATGCTGTTGTGCTCGACCAGAACAGGAAATAAAATTTAGATAAGATCAGAGAAAGGGGCATTTAAAAAGAAGGGGATACTTCATCAGCAAGTCATTTTGCAGGAACACTGAATGGACCCGTGGGGTTGACAAACGGCAGATGTTCGTCTTAATGGCGACAGTACGATTCCTAAGTTTTAAAGGATACCAGAAAAATAAAATAAATTCAAAATATCTGCAGAATTTACTGAATGTTACGGCTATATGAGATAAATACCCTAAAGAGAAATTACATAATAAAGGAAAATACCATATCTAAATAGACGGCATTAGTTTTTTGCTTATCTGCAGGCCGGGTTCAGACTGCCAAGACGGGTCTCTGTGAGCACAAGTTGAAAGTTTGGCCAAAATACAGAAGGAGAGAACGAGAGAGTCTGTATACCAGGGTTGCCACCGTCCGGGATTAATCCTGGTTTTCCGGGATTTTTTTGCAGTTTGGGATTTTTTTTGTGTCCGAGATTTTCGGGATTTTTTGTAAGAAAACCGGGATTTTTTGCTGAAAATCGGGATTTTTGATTAAAAAGAGATTTTCAACAATTTTGGCTGATAGTCTACTATTTTTTTTCTGTATCATATCACGAATATTCTTTGTTTATGTCTATTCCCTCTGGATATGCGTTTGTACGCTAGGGCAACGATTTTTTCGTTCGGGATTCGACTTTTGAAGATTTAACTCCAATGTGACGACGAGCGGCGAATTCTTAACAAAAAACAGCAAGGATTTCCTATTCTTGTCATTGTAGTTCATTTTGTCCCATTTAATTCTTCGGGCAAAGTTAATCTCAGAAAAGGTAATCAAAAAGCGTACAACATTATGCTTATTCTGTTCAAAAGGATACTTATTTCAAAAGGATTCTTTTTTAAGACGAATAATAGTTCCGCTGTCCGCTTCTTGATTGGCGAGACTTCAGCTAAACAGAAAAGTAGGTATGGTAAAAAGGAAAGGGACGTGTGAAGACGTAATAAAAGGCAGCTTTTACCGCTTGCCAATCGATATTGAATATTAGCGCGTTCAAACTATCCATTTTCTGGAAAAATGAGACGGAAATTTGGGAATGTAAACAGGTCTTCTGTCACGTTTTTCCGTTTTCTGGGCAGGAAGAATCAGAGGGTCAGAAAATGAAAAAATGGGACGGAAGTGGTAGTGTGGACACCTTATTTGGAAAAAATGCCAGAAAAAGAAGACGATAAGACACGATAAGTGATAAATAAAAATAGATGTATAAGATGGTTTTGAATATAAAAAAGGTGAATTGTCTAATTGAGGCTCTAAATTTGTTTTCTATAGGTTTTGACTCAGAAAAACAGATTTGATGAGGATAGCACCAATAAATTTGTACAGATATCTTCTGAAAAAACCAAAAAGTTTTTGAAAAAACCGCCTAGTCTGGACGACTATTCCTTTTTCGAGATTTCTGTTCCATTTTCCAGAAATTGGATGGTCTGGACGCTGTATATGGCTGCGAAGAGTGACGTCAATTCTTGTACGGGAAATTAAAATAACGATGAGACGTTGAAGCGTCGACACGTTTTCTCATAGATTTAGTGACTTGCTTGGGCCTAAAATATCTGCCGCAAACCTTACCAATCAATCAGAACATTTTAACAAAAGTAATACTTGAAGTGTCGACAATCAGTTGTGATTTACAACTAGATACCATGTTTCACCGTACTTTGACCCGTGTGTTTTTATTTTTATGTCATCAATGCGCAATCCTATGTTGTGTAACGTAGAAACCATATTCCAGGATTTTCCGGGATTTCTTTAGAAGAAAAATCGGGATTTTATTTTTGAGTTAGTGGCAACCCTGCTGTATAATCTTCTGCAAACTTAACTTGTAGCCTAACTTTTATATCAGTACAATTACAACCAGTCACAGGGCTAAGAAAATAAGAACAAGAACAAACTCGAAGAGCTAGCTAGTTACGAGTGAGTTAAAACTTAGTTAGGAAGGTGATTCAATCTAAATTTGTCAAAATATGTTATAAGAACTCTCTTGTCAGCTAATAATTTGGTATCCGAGAGCAGATGCTCTCCTTTACGCTTCAAGTATCTTTCTCAACTCAAATTATCCAACAAGCATATCTGATGGTTTAAAAGGAACACCTCTTCCGCATCTCCAACCAAATACACCAGATAGATTATAATTTCAATACTATAGCCCCGAATCTTCGTTCTACCCTGCACCTCACCCCCCCCCCCCCAAAAAAAAAATCACTTAGCAGTAACTAAGTAAATATTTGTCTGTGATACTCGTATTACCTGAAATTAGACTTTTGACTCCAAAAAACTGAAACAGATCGTACTGCTTTTTGAAATACTTTTTTTTTTATCAAGAATGTTGCGGTTGCTGTAGTCATTCTTTTGGTTTTGTGGGCAAAAAAATTTTTTTGTGGGCAAAAAAAATGTTTTGTGGGCAAGAATGTGGGCAAATTTTTTTCAAACGACACTACATGTAAGACCTTATGACTCTTATGATAATAGACCCCTAAAATTCACCATTTAGAATGCTCTTTATCAATTTTACTTTAAAAATTATTTAGCAACATTGAAAAAGGTTGACTGAGTTTAGCCTCAGTCATAGACATGGTCACCTAGTACTTAAAGCGGTTCCTTAAAATAGTCATGTTATAGGCCATTTTAAAAATTTCAAAATTGTGGCTGAATTTTCATTTTTTGCAGAAAACAATATTTCTATATGAAAACGTTTTCTCAATCCAGGTTCCATTTTGAGTACCGGGATAAAACAATTATCGAAGAAAATGAGCAATAAATGTCAATATTTAGCTTTAATTGGTGCGAAAATTAGAGATCTGACATTGTTTTTCTGATTACCATTCGCTCAAAAGTAATTTATACCATCATTTGTGGATTTAGGCTTCAAGGATGCTCACCTTGATTTCCTGGGGGTGGTGTGTGTAGAGGAAGTGGGGAATTGACCTTTCCATAAGCTAAACTCGTCAAGTTCACAAAACATACAAAGAAGAAAATAAAAAAGAAGATATACTGTCTGTCATGATATTAAGGTGCGACCTAGTAGAAAATTAAATAATAATAAAAACATCATCTGAAAGTAAGGAGCAACATTAAATTTTAAACGAACAGACATTATTCCGTACACCAGAGGGAGTCGGAGATGCAACATGCCTACGCACTGTTTTCCAAAAGAGGTTTGAGACGGAGCGAACTCTTCGTTTACCATAATAAGCCGGAAAATGAGCGCACGTATTGTTGGCCAAAGTAGGGTAGAGACGGAATGTGCACACTTATTATCAAAAAGACGTAGCATATACACTTCCAAGCAAAGGGTTCCTAAATGATATTGAGTCAAAATTGGCACAGAACACTTATATTTAGGTGGCAGTGGGAGAGAAACTGAAGGGGATAAAAGCCGTACGGCCTTACTTTGACTAGTGTGGGCTAAATGGGTCATAGACAAAGCACACGCACTGCTAACCAAATGATCAAGGAAATGAGCCAATATTGTTGACAATATCAAAGAAGGAGAGTCGAAGACGGAGTATCTTTGACCATAAGAGGATAGAAGGATAGAGACACATCATCCTTGCTGTTGCTGAAAGAGGGTCAGAGAAACATTGCACATGCTATTCGTCAAAGGGGGGAGGGGGTCGAAGACAAAGAATTTGAACCATGGATCAAAGGTCCCCAAAGTATCGTAAGTCAAATAAGTGCAACATTGTTATATTTACAAAATAGGGAGTGGTATAATTGGAGAGGCCCGGGCCTATAAGTCTGAGCTTGCGGCGTTTTAATCTTATAGATTGAAAAGCTTTGCGTGACTCTGACTTTCACAACACGTAGCATAGCCACAACTGTACTATTCAAAAATGACGAAAAATTTGAATAGGGGTAGTTGAAGCAAGTCAAAGGACCTCACTTTTTACTATCCAGTCATACAGACTGAACACTTCTGAATGAATATGGTGTAATATGTCCACGTTTCCATTAGAAGCCATTTTGAAGCATTTGTTTTATATGGGCTGTTTGCGTGGTTAGGAGGTCCTCACACCAGGGGATACACTTATATTGTTACTACTCGATGCCTATTCTTTTATATTTTATAGCCTGTCTGATTAAGATGGCTTTGGGAAATTTTTATCAATTCAAGGTGGCCAAGATTTTTGTGTGCCTCTATTAGAAACAAAGAAAGGGCTTTCCCCGGGGTATGGAACCCAATTCCTACGAAAAGCCCCCTAATAATTGACTTATGGCTCCGGGTTTCCCGTCTGAATCTGAAAAGAGTTTAATTCTAAAGTAAATACTATAGCCAAATGCAATCTTTGGTGTTTGAAATTTTTTGGTTGAGAAACAACACCGCTAGTTACTTTTTTAAACACAAGTGATTGATTTTTTATTCTTTTCTTTTCAGAACAATTTTAGTGAGAGTAAGCCTCTCACTACTAATCCTACTACTAAGAGCTTTTCGTAGCACACTTTTAATACGATCAACCAAGAATCAGACAAACTATGAAAAAGGATAAAACTATGCTTTCACAATGGTACCGCAACAAGGAAGAATTGGGGAGCTAATTCTGATTATTTTGTCAGGAAACTTGTTAAAACTTATAAAGAAAATTCGCGGTGACATTTATAATTCGGCAGTAATTAAAAATATTCTCTTTAAACATTTTTAGAAGGAGCTCCAATGGTTTGCTACAGCAAGAAACATAATATGCCTACGGCAAGGGTGTATCTAGGATTTTGTTTGGGGCGTGGGGGCACACAAAAAACTTTAGAAAAATCCATTATTTTTTTAAATTTATTATAATTTATTATATTAGAAAAAATTTATTATAAATTTACGTTTATTATTTGCATTTATTTTACGTTTTTACGAGTCACGCATTTTTTTTTTTTTGGGGGGGGGGGGTTCAAAACCCTTAGCCTTCCCCCTCCTGGCTAAAGCCTTGATTTAAGGTACTATTGACATGATTCTGGCTATGGTTCCTCATGCCCCTGCCCCTTAAAAGAGAATAAATAATCCAGATAAGCATTGACAACATGAAAACTTTTGCTATATTTTTTTAGTTCTCTTAATCTGTCTAAGAAGATTCCCCCGTACCACATAAAAAATCGTATCTGAATAACTAGTAATAATGGCTGTAAATGCACAGACTTTGAAATAAAACAAATTGAACAATAAAATTTGCCTAAAGTTCAATTCAGAAAATTTTAAATATTATAGTTTATTTTTCATACAAAAAAAACTTATGCAATCAGCAGAAATTTTTAGATTGGGCAAAAATAAGACACTTGAAGCTCTTAAGATCAAAACAAATAACAGAGGTAATCTAAATGTAAGTAACTTCTTGATACTGCATAGGAAGACCTAACGGAATCATCAGATAAAATCTCGAACAGGTAAAAAGTCCGCTCCGGAAGCAATAATGTCAAAACCGCCGAGGCAAAGCCTAATGAAACCTACAAGCAATCCTGGAGACACAGAAGGTACTAATACCAGGAAAAGGTCGACAAATGACAATTTTCAATGGAAAGAACGCCCAGTTTGTCGCGACTTCGTAGTTACTACATCTGTCCCAAGAGATGTGTTTTCGAAGACACGGTGCTTTTACTAAGAAAAGAGGTGACCGCTTTCAAAGAATTGTCGCGACATAAAAATCCTTACAAAATGATCTTGTCTGACCTTTTACAAAGTTAATTTTAGTAGCTACACCCTTGACCAGTAAAATGTTTTGCTTTTAAGGCTTTTGATAAAATTAGATATGTCTTGGTCCAAGATAGGCATCTAATCCTTGAAAATAAGAGAATCAGCCAAAAAATATTAGTAGTTAAATATCAGTGCATAAGAAACAAAATTCAGCACAAAAACTTCGCTATTTCAATTTGCTTTAATGTTTCATGTAACTTTGTTTCAGAATTTTGAATTAAATTGCTAATCAAAGAAAGAAACTGTTGAAAACAAAACTACAATCTCTTGTTTTTAGGCTGTTCAGACTGAGGGTCAACTCTTCTTTATTTCTCAATCATATTTTTTTTAAGCTGTCAGTAAGTATGGAATACTAAGATGACACCAGAACTTGTTTGGCTTCTAAAGCCAGAAGGGACCTCCTCTATGAGTGGCAACCCTCGAGTGGACTATAGTTTAGATAGTAATATGGCTCTTCACTATATTTTGAGCATTGGAAAGTTTTTTGGGGGCATTTTTGTAGCTGGCTATCTTATTCTTGCCATATGGGCGGCAACCCTCGAGTGGACTATAGTTTAGATAGTAATATGGCTGTATGTTTTGAGCATTGGAAAGTTTTCTGGGCTTCTATCTTTTTGGGGTCATTTTTATAGCTGGCTACCTTATTCTTGCTAAGGTACTATATTATTGTTTACCCCTATCCACCATGTCGTAGTATTTTTTTTTTTTACAAAGGGCTATTCTAAGGTGACTTATCCACAGCGAGTGGTAAAAATCTGCATGTTATTCATTTAAAGTTTTGCGCCTCACGAGAAATATAGTTTGGTATCAAATTTCGGATTAATGATGGAACTGTCACTGGCATGTTTCTTCAAAGATTGTGGCAGAAGGGTTTTAGTTTTGAATGGTGACTGCTAGCAATAAAAGTTGAGTGACTTTCATATTCAGAATTGAGTCACATAAAAAGAAAGAAAATAGTCACATCTGTTTCAGAAAGACATTGTTATGTGTAATAAACCTTGGGTAATGTTTGTTTAAAAAATAAGAGTTTTTGTTTAAAAAAATAATAGTTGTGAGAAAGTCAAACTTTAGTGTAAAAAGTGAGGCGTTGAGGAGGGGACAGCCCCTTTCATATATGGAATAATTTCTGTTCGTTTTAAGTTTTAACGTCGTTCCTTACTTTCAGTTAAAAAAAACTTTCTTTTTTTATTTAATTTTTGAACGTTTTTAAATTAATGAATGTTTTGATTTTGGCTCACCGTACATGAATAATTAAAACAAAATTTGTATATTAATTTTACTTTTATTTGGTTAAATGGCTTTCTGGAAAGTTGTTAAATTTTATTTACGAACGTTTTTATTAGTAATAAATATACGTAACTTACGAATCTAACTTACGTAACGAACGTAACGTCTATATTCATATATTTTTAATACGTATATTAGGGGGCTCGCCCCCTAGTCAATACCTCGCTCTTCCGTAGCTAAATTTCGAATTTTGTTCCAATTCTTTAAAAATGACCACTTAATAACAAAGGCCGTTATTTAGAATAAATAGCTCTTAAGAAAGTACTAAAAAATCCTTTGGCTTAAAGAGCGAGGTATTGACTAGGGGGTGAGCCCAATCATACAGGTAATATTTTCTGTTCGTTTTAAGTTTTGATGTTACTCCTTATTTTCAGTTGGAAAACTTTTTTTTTATATTTAATTTCTTATCTTTTTTTTAAATAATGCTGGGAAATCTGGCACCCCCTTCAAAGCAATGTCCCTTCCCCCATGAAAACTTCCTTCATGGAAAGAACTTCCCACATAACAAACGACCCACCCACGCCCCTACTACCAGAAAAAATCCCACCTGAAAACATCTGTATACTTCCTAATAACCAATACTACATGTTAACATTGAGTAAAGTTCATAACTTTCAGCCCTCCCCCCGGGGACTTCGGGGGTTTAAGTAATCCTAAAGGACATAGTTATCATATTTTCAACCATGCTGAACAAAATGGCTATCTCAAAATTTTCATTAAGGTTCTATAACTTTTAGGGGGTCTTTCCCCCTTTTTTCGAAAATCAGGCAAATTTTCTCAGGCGCGTAACTTTTGATGGGTAGGAATAAACTTGATGAAAGTTATATATTTGAATTCAGCATTGAAATATGATTCTTTTGATGTATCTATTGGTATCAAAAACCCGTTTTCTAGAGTTTCGGTTACCATTGAGCCGGGAGTAGTATGCGCCTTCTGGATTCTATGGAAGCTATAGCAATTTCAACTTTATTCTATAGAAGCTCTACACCTTTTCAAAGAGATTCAGAGCTCCCTCACATGGCATATGGAATTCTATGGAAGCTATAGCAAGGACTGGTTTGGTGGGTATAGTCTGGTTTAGTGGATATAGTCTGGTTTAGTTTTTCAAAGAGAGTGAGTATTTGACATTTTTCCAAAAAGGAATTCGCAAATTGAACACTATGAACGATATTAATTAATGTTTTGAATAATAGGAGTGTGAATGATTCTAATTAGTGATTGGATTGTATGACGGTGGAGAAAAAAGGATTAAACTGATTAACAGTTAAGGTAACCCCGAAGGGGTTGTTAACTCAGGTAATTTGTTGTAAATTTGAAACAACATCAGTCTATGAAAATGGCTAACGACGATAGAATGACATTGTGAGTTGACCTAGCTTTACCTCTCCGATGTGTCAATTTTGGAGGGAAAATAAAAAATACTCAGAATCGAAAATAAATGGTATCTGCCTCAGGGCGAAGGCTCAGAGGCCCTTCGTACCCCAATTTCTGAGGGCAGGGGAGGGGGGGCGGGTCAATTTTGGAGGGAAAACTAAAAATTCTCAGAATAGAATATAAATGGTATCTGCCTCAAGGGGAAGGCCTTACGGCCCCTTGTCCCTACAGTTCGGTGGCCAGGGGGGAGGTGTTGTCATTTTTGTAGGGACAAACCTTAAAACGCACAATCAACAAAACCTTCGTTCTACCTCACGGGGAAGGCTCAGAGACCCTTCGTTCCCCATTTCTGAGGGACCGGGGCGGGGGGAGATCAATTTGGGAGGTAAAATAAAAAATACTCATAATCTAAAATATCTCATATCGGCAGAAAGGGTCCGGAACAGCGGCCATTCGTTTCACCATTTCGGAGGGCAGGGGCGGGGGGGGAGTTAATTTCCGAGGGACAACCAAAAATACTCAGAATCGAAAATAAACGGGATAAGTCTCGTGGGCAAGGTGCAGAGGTCCTTCGTTCCTCCATTTCTGAGGGGCACGAGAGGGAGGGGGTCAATTTTGGAGGGAAAACCAAAAATACTCAGAATCGAAAATAAACGGGAATCTGACTCAAGGGGAAGGCTCAGAGGCCCTTCGTTCCCCCATTTCTGAGGGCAGGGGAGGGGAGGGGGGGTTTAATTTTGGAGGGAAAACCAAAAATACTCAGAATCGAAAATAAACGGGATCTACCTCAAGGGGAAGGCCTGGGCTGATGTTTGCAAGTCGAAGAATTTGTCATTGTTGGTTTGAATGTCTAAAGTGCCTGTCTTTCTCTGTTTACATGTCTGATTCTTTTTGTTTGCATGTCCGGGTTGGTGTTTGCAAGTCCAAGTTGGGTTTTCAGACCTACGTTTTTTTTAGATTTTCGTGCGTGTTTGGTTCCCGGGGTTTATTATTTGAGAAGTTAACTTTAGTATTTTGTGATTTGACGTGCCTGAAATCATGAATTAGAATATTTAATTAGCTGTTTGGGTTTTCAGACCTAGTTTTTTAGATTTTCGTGGTTGTTAGATTCCTGGGATTTATTATTTGAGCAGTTAACTTTAGTATTTCATAGTTTGACTTGCCTGAAATCATGAATTAGAATATTTAATTGGCTGTTTGGGAATTTTCAGACCCAGGTTTTTTAGATTTTCGTGTGTGTTTGACTCCTTGGGTTTATTATTTGGGAAGTTAACTTTAGTATTTTGTGGTTTTACGTGCCTGAAAACATGAATTAGAATAGTTAATTAGCTGTTTGGGTTTTCAGACCTAGTTTCTTAGATTTTCGTGGGCGTTAGGTTCCTGGGATTTATTATTTGAGAAGCTAACTTTAGTATTTCGTATTTGACGTGCCTGAAATCATGAATTAGAATATTTAAATGGCTGTTTGGGGATTTTCAGACCTAGGTTTTTTAGGTTTTCGTGTGTGTTTGACTCCTGGGGTTTATTATTTGAGAATTTAACTTTAGTATTTTGTGGTTTTACGTGCCTGAAATCATAAATTAGAATATTTAATTAGCTGTTTAGGGTTTTCAGACCTAGGTTTTTTAGATTTTCGTGGATGTTCGACTCCTGGGGTTTATTATTTGAGAAGTTAACTTTAGTATTTTGTGGTTTTACGTGCCTGAAATCATGAATTAGAATAGTTAATTACCTGTTTAGGGTTTTCAGACCTAGGTTTTTTAGATTTTCGTTGGTGTTTGTTTCCTGGAGTTTATTATTTGAGAAGTTAACTTTAGTATTTCATGGTTTGACGTGCCTGAAATCATGAATTAGATTAGTTAATTAGCTGTTTGGGTTTTCAGACCTAGTTTTTTAGATTTTCGTGGGTGTTTGGTTCCTGGGGTGTATTATTTGAGAAGTTAACTTTAGTATTTCGTGATTTGACGTTACTGAAATAATGAATTAGAATAGTTAATTATCTGTTTTGGTTTTAATACATAGTTTTATAGATTTTCATGGGTGTTAGGTTCCTGGGATTTATTATTTGAGAAGTTAACTTTAGTATTTCATGGTTTGACTTGCCTGAAATCATGAATTAGAATCTTTAATTGACTGTTTGGGGATTTTCGGACATTAGAATATTTAATTGACTGTTTGAGGATTTTCAGACCTAGGTTTTTTAGGTTTTCGTGGGTGTTTGTTTCCTGGAGTTTATTATTTGAGAAGTTAACTTTAGTATTTTGTGGTTTTACGTACCTGAAATCATGAATTAGAATAGTTAATTAGCTGTTTGGGTTTTCAGACCTAGTTTTTTAGATTTTCGTGGTTGTTAGGTTCCTGGAATTTATTATTTGAGAAGTTAACTTTAGTATTTCATGGTTTGACTTGCCTGAAATCATGAATTAGAATATTTAATTGGCTGTTTGGGGATTTCCAGACCTAGGTTTTTTAGGTTTTCGTGGGTGTTTGTTTTCTGGAGTTTATTATTTGAGAAGTTAACTTTAGTATTTTGTGGTTTTACGTGCCTGAAATCATGAATTAGAATAGTTAATTAGCTGTTTGGGCTTTCAGACGTAGTTCTTTAGATTTTCGTGGGTGTTAGGTTCCTGGGATTTATTATTTGAGAAGTTAACTTTAGTATTTCATGGTTTGACTTGGCTGAAATAATAAATTAGAATAATTAATTGGCTGTTTGGGGATTTTCAGACCTTGGTTTTTTAGGTTTTCGTGTATGTTTGACTCCTGGGATTTATTATTTGAGAAGTTAACTTTAGTATTTTGTTATTTTACGTGCCTGAAATCAAGAATTAGAATAGTTAATTAGCTGTTTAGGGTTTTCAGACCTTGGTTTTTTAGATTTTCGTGGGTGTTTGTTTCCTGGGGTTTATTATTTGATAAGTTAAATTTAGTATTTAGGGGTTTGACTTGCCTGAAATCATGAATTAGAATATTTAATTGGCTGTTTGGGGATTTTCAGACCTAGGTTTTTTAGGTTTTCGTGGGGGTTTGTTTCCTGGAGTTTATTATTTGAGAAGATAACTTTAGTATTTTGTGGTTTTACGTGCCTGTAATCATGAATTAGAATAGTTAATTAGCTGTTTGGGTTTTCAGACCTAGTTTTTTAGATTTTCGTGGGTGTTAGGTTCCTGGGATTTATTATTTGAGAAGTTAACTTTAGTATTTCATGGTTTGACTTGCTTGAAATCATGAATTAGAATATTTAATTGGCTGTTTGGGGATTTTCAGACCTAGGTTTTTTAGGTTTTCGTGGGTGTTTGTTTCCTGGAGTTTATTATTTGAGAAGTTAACTTTAGTATCTTGTGGTTTTACGTGCCTGAAATCATGAATTAGAATAGTTAATTAGCAGTTTAGGGTTTTCAGACCTAGGTTTTTTAGATTTTCGTGGGTGTTTGTTTCCTGGAGTTTATTATTTGAGAAGTTAACTTTAGTATTTCGTGGTTTGACTTTCCTGAAATCATGAATTAGAATAGTTAATTAGCTGTTTGGGTTTTCAGACATAGTTTTTTAGATTTTCGTGGGTGTTAGGTTCCTGGGATTTATTATTTGAGAAGTTAACTTTAGTATTTCATGGTTTGACTTGCTTGAAATCCTGAATTAGAATATTTAATTCGCTGTTTGGGGATTTTCAGACCTAGGTTTTTTAGGTTTTCGTGGGTGTTTGTTTCCTGGAGTTTATTATTTGAGAAGTTAACTTTAGTATCTTGTGGTTTTACGTGCCTGAAATCATGAATTAGAATAGTTAATTACCTGTTTAGGGTTTTCAGACCTAGGTTTTTTAGATTTTCATGTGTGTTTGACTCCCGGGGTTTATTATTTGAGAATTTAACTTTAGTATTTTGTGGTTTTACATGCCTGAAATCAGGAATTAGAATAGTTAATTAGCTGTTTAGGGTTTTCAGATCTAGGTTTTTTAGATTTTCGTTGGTGTTTGTTTCCCGGAGTTTATTATTTGAGAAGTTAACTTTAGTATTTCGTGGTTTGACGTGCCTGAAATCATGAATTAGAATAGTTAATTAGCTGTTTGGGTTTTCAGACCTAGATTTTTAGATTTTCGTGGGTGTTTGGTTCCTGGGGTTTATTATTTGAGAAGTTTACTTTAGTATTTAGTGGTTTGACATGACTGAAATCATGAATTAAAACAGTTAATTAACTGTTTGGGTTTTCAGACCTACGTTTTTTAGATTTTCGTGGGCGTATCATGAATTAGAATATTTAATTGACTGTTTGGAGATTTTCAGACCTAGGTTTTTTAGGTTTTCGTGTATGTTTGACTCCTGGGATTTATTATTTGAGAAGTTAACTTTAGTATTTTGTGGTTTTACGTGCCTGAAATCATGAATTAGAATAGTTAATTAGCTGTTTAGGGTTTTCAGACCTAGGTTGTTTAGATTTTCGTGGGTGTTTGTTTCCTGGGGTTTATTATTTGAGAAGTTAACTTTAGTATTTCGGGGTTTGATGTGCCTGAAATCATGAATTAGAATATTTAATAGGCTGTTTGGGGATTTTCAGACCTATGTTTCTTAGGTTTTCGTGGGGTTTTGTTTCCTGGAGTTTATTATTTGAGAAGTTAACTTTAGTATTTTGTGGTTTTACGTGCCTGAAATCATGAATTAGAATAGTTAATTAGCTGTTTGGTTTTTCAGACCTAGTTTTTTAGATTTTCGTGGGTGTTAGGTTCCTGGGATTTATTATTTGAGAAGTTAACTTTAGTATTTCATGGTTTGACTTGCTTGAAATCATGAATTAGAATATTTAATTCGCTGTTTGGGGATTTTCAGACCTAGGTTTTTTAGGTTTTCGTGGGTGTTTGTTTCCTGGAGTTTATTATTTGAGAAGTTAACTTTAGTATTTTGTGGTTTTACGTGCCTGAAATCATGAATTAGAATAGTTAATTAACTGTTTGGGTTTTCAGACCTACGTTTTTTAGATTTTCGTGGGCGTATCATGAATTAGAATATTTAATTGACTGTTTGGGGATTTTCAGACCTAGGTTTTTTAGGTTTTCGTGTATGTTTGACTCCTGGGATTTATTATTTGAGAAGTTAACTTTAGTATTTTGTGGTTTTACGTGCCTGAAATCATGAATTAGAATAGCTAATTAGCTGTTTAGGGTTTTCAGACCTAGGTTTTTTAGATTTTCGTGGGTGTTTGGTTCCTGGGGTTTATTATTTGAGAAGTTAACTTTAGTATTTCGGGGTTTTACGTGCCTGAAATCATGAATTAGAATATTTAATAGGCTGTTTGGGGATTTTCAGACCTTGGTTTCTTAGGTTTTCGTGGGGGTTTGTTTCCTGGAGTTTATTATTTGAGAAGTTAACTTTAGTATTTTGTGGTTTTACGTGCCTGAAATCATGAATTAGAATAGTTAATTAGCTGTTTGGGTTTTCAGACCTAGTTTTTTAGATTTTCGTGGGTGTTAGGCTCCTGGGGTTTATTATTTGAGAAGTTAACTTTAGTATTTCGTGGTTTGACGTGCCTGAAAACATGAATTAGAATAGTTAATTAACTGTTTGGGTTTTCAGACCTACGTTTTTTAGATTTTCGTGGGCGTATCATGAATTAGAATATTTAGTTGACTGTTTGGGGATTTTCAGACCTAGGTTTTTTAGGTTTTCGTGTATGTTTGACTCCTGGGGTTTATTATTTGAGAAGTTAACTTTAGTATTTTGTGGTTTTACGTGCCTAAAATCATGAATTAGAATAGGTAATTAGCTGTTTAGGGTTTTCAGACCTAGGTTTTTTAGATTTTCGTGGGTGTTTGTTTCCTGGGGTTTATTATTTGAGAAGTTAACTTTAGTATTTCGGGGTTTGACGTGCCTGAAATCATGAATTAGAATATTTAATAGGCTGTTTGGGGATTTTCAGATCTAGGTTTCTTAGGTTTTCGTGGGGGTTTGTTTCCTGGAGTTTATTATTTGAGAAGTTAACTTTAGTATTTTGTGGTTTTACGTGCCTGAAATCATGAATTAGAATAGTTAATTAGCTGTTTGGGGTTTCAGACCTAGTTTTTTAGATTTTTGTGGGTGTTAAGTTCCTGGGATTTAATATTTGAGAAGTTAACTTTAGTATTTCATGGTTTGACTTGCTTGAAATCATGAATTAGAATATTTAATTCGCTGTTTGGGGATTTTCAGACCTAGGTTTCTTAGGTTTTCGTGGGTGTTTGTTTCCTGGAGTTTATTATTTGAGAAGTTAACTTTAGTATTTTGTGGTTTTACGTGCCTGAAATCATGAATTAGAATAGTTAAATAGCTGTTTAGGGTTTTCAGACCTAGGTTTTTTAGATTTTCGTGTGTGTTTGACTCCCGGGGTTTATTATTTGAGAAGTTAACTTTAGTATTTTGTGGTTTTACGTGCCTGAAATCATGAATTAGAATAGTTAATTAGCAGCTTAGGGTTTTTAGAACTAGGTTTTTTAGATTTTCGTGGGTGTTTGTTTCCTGGAGTTTATTATTTGAGAAGTTAACTTCAGTATTTCATGGTTTGACATGCCTGAAATCGTGAATTAGAATATTTAATTAGCTGTTTGGGTTTTGAGACCTATTTTTTTAGATTTTCGTGTGTGTTAGGTTCCTGGGGTTTATTATTTGAGAAGTTAACTTTAGTATTTCGTGGTTTGACTTGGCTGAAATCATTAATTAGAATATTTAATTGGCTGTTTGGGGATTTTCAGACCTAGGTTTTTTAGGTTTTAGTGTATGTTTGACTTCTGGGGTTTATTATTTGAGAAGTTAAGTTTAGTATTTTGTGGTTTTACGTGCCTGAAATCATGAATTAGAATAGCTAATTAGCTGTTTAGGGTTTTCTGACCTAGGTTTTTTAGATTTTCGTGGGTGTTTGTTTCCTGGAGTTTATTATTTGAGAAGTTAACTTTAGTATTTCATGGTTTGACGTGCCTGAAATCATGAATTAGAATAGTTAATTAGCTGTTTTTGTTTTCAGACCTAGTTTTTTAGATTTTCGTGGGTGTTAGGTTCCTGGGGTTTATTATTTGAGAAGTTAACTTTAGTATTTCGTGGTTTGACGTGCCTGAAAACATGAATTAGAATAGTTAATTAACTGTTTGGGTTTTCAGACCTACGTTTTTTAGATTTTCGTGGGCGTATCATGAATTAGAATATTTAATTGACTGTTTGGGGATTTTCAGACCTAGGTTTTTTAGTTTTTCGTGTATGTTTGACTCCTGGGATTTATTATTTGAGAAGTTAACTTTAGTATTTTGTGGTTTTACGTGCCTGAAATCATGAATTAGAATAGTTAATTAGCTGTTTGGGTTTTCAGACCTAGTTTTTTAGATTTTCGTGGGTGTTAGGTTACTGGGGTTTATTATTTGAGAAGTTAACTTTAGTATTTCGTGGTTTGACGTGCCTGAAATCATGAATTAGAATAGTTAATTAACTGTTTGGGTTTTCAGACCTACGTTTTTTAGATTTTCGTGGGCGTATCATGAATTAGAATATTTAGTTGACTGTTTGGGGATTTTCAGACCTAGGTTTTTTAGGTTTTCGTGTATGTTTGACTCCTGGGATTTATTATTTGAGAAGTTAACTTTAGTATTTTGTGGTTTTACGTGCCTAAAATCATGAATTAGAATAGTTAATTAGCTGTTTAGGGTTTTCAGACCTAGGTTTTTTAGATCTTTGTGGGTGTTTGTTTCCTGGGGTTTATTATTTGAGAAGTTAACTTTAGTATTTCGGGGTTTGACGTGCCTGAAATCATGAATTAGAATATTTAATAGGCTGTTTGGGGATTTTCAGATCTAGGTTTCTTAGGTTTTCGTGGGGGTTTGTTTCCTGGAGTTTATTATTTGAGAAGTTAACTTTAGTATTTTGTGATTTTACGTGCCTGAAATCATGAATTAGAATAGTTAATTAGCTGTTTGGGGTTTCAGACCTAGTTTTTTAGATTTTTGTGGGCGTTAGGTTCATGGGATTTATTATTTGAGAAGTTAACTTTAGTATTTCATGGTTTGACTTGCTTGAAATCATGAATTAGAATATTTAATTCGCTGTTTGGGGATTTTCAGACCTAGGTTTCTTAGGTTTTCGTGGGTGTTTGTTTCCTGGAGTTTATTATTTGAGAAGTTAACTTTAGTATTTTGTGGTTTTACGTGCCTGAAATCATGAATTAGAATAGTTAAATAGCTGTTTAGGGTTCTCAGACCTAGGTTTTTTAGATTTTCGTGTGTGTTTGACTCCTGGGGTTTATTATTTGAGAAGTTAACTTTAGTATTTTGTGGTTTTACGTGCCTGAAATCATGAATTAGAATAGTTAATTAGCAGCTTAGGGTTTTCAGACCTAGGTTTTTTAGATTTTCGTGGGTGTTTGTTTCCTGAAGTTTATTATTTGAGAAGTTAACTTCAGTATTTAATGGTCTGACATGCCTGAAATCATGAATTAGAATATTTAATTAGCTGTTTGGGTTTTCAGACCTAGTTTTTTAGATTTTCGTGTGTGTTAGGTTCATGGGGTTTATTATTTGAGAAGTTAACTTTAGTATTTCGTGGTTTGACTTGGCTGAAATCATTAATTAGAATATTTAATTGGCTGTTTGGGGATTTTCAGACCTAGGTTTTTTAGGTTTTAGTGTATGTTTGACTTCTGGGGTTTATTATTTGAGAAGTTAAGTTTAGTATTTTGTGGTTTTACGTGCCTGAAATCATGAATTAGAATAGCTAATTAGCTGTTTAGGGTTTTCTGACCTATGTTTTTTAGATATTCGTGGGTGTTTGTCTCCTCGAGTTTATTATTTGAGAAGTTAACTTCAGTATTTCCTGCTTTGACGTGCATGAAATCATTAATTAGAATAGTTAATGAGCTTTTTAGGGTTTTCCAGACCTAGTTTTTTAGATTTTAATGGGATGTCCGTCTCCAGGGGTATATTACCTGGGAAATTAACTTTAACATTTAACTGTGTGACTCGGCTGAAATCTTGAATTATAATATTTAATTGTCTGTTTGCGGATTTTCAGACCTAGGTTTTTTAGGTTTTCGTGTGTGTTTGACTCCTGGGGTTTATTATTTGAGAACTTAACTTTAGTATTTTGTGGTTTTACGTGCCTGAAATCATGAATTAGAATAGTTAATTAACTGTTTGGGTTTTCAGACCTACGTTTTTTAGATTTTCGTGGGCGTATCATGAATTAGAATATTTAATTGACTGTTTGGGGATTTTCAGACCTAGGTTTTTTAGGTTTTCGTGTATGTTTGACTCCTGGGGTTTATTATTTGAGAAGTTAACTTTAGTATTTTGTGGTTTTACGTGCCTGAAATCATGAATTAGAATAGTTAATTAGCTGTTTAGGGTTTTCATACCTAGGTTTTTTAGATTTTCGTGGGTGTTTGTTTCCTGGGGTTTATTATTTGAGAAGTTAACTTTAGTATTTCGGGGTTTGACGTGCCTGAAATCATGAATTAGAATATTTAATAGGCTGTTTGGGGATTTTCAGACCTATGTTTTTTAGGTTTTCGTGGGGGTTTGTTTCCTGGAGTTTATTATTTGAGAAGTTAACTTTAGTATTTTGTGGTTTTACGTGCCTGAAATCATGAATTAGAATAGTTAATTAGCTGTTTGGTTTTTCAGACCTAGTTTTTTAGATTTTCGTGGGTGTTAGGTTCCTGGGATTTATTATTTGAGAAGTTAACTTTAGTATTTCATGGTTTGACTTGCTTGAAATCATGAATTAGAATATTTAATTGGCTGTTTGGGGATTTTCAGACCTAGGTTTTTTAGGTTTTCGTGGGTGTTTGTTTCCTGGAGTTTATTATTTGAGAAGTTAACTTTAGTATTTTGTGGTTTTACGTGCCTGAAATCATGAATTAGAATAGTTAATTAGCTGTTTAGGGTTTTCAGACCTAGGTTTTTTAGATTTTCGTGTGTGTTTGACTCCTGGGGTTTATTATTTGAGAAGTTAACTTTAGTATTTTGTGGTTTTACGTGCCTGAAATCATGAATTAGAATAGTTAATTAGCAGTTTAGGGTTTTCAGACCTAGGTTTTGTAGATTTTCGTGGGTGTTTGTTTCCTGGAGTTTATTATTTGAGAAGTTAACTTTAGTATTTCATGGTTTGACGTGCCTGAAATCATGAATTAGAATAGATAATTAGCTGTTTGGGTTTTCAGACCTAGTTTTTTAGATTTTCGTGTGTGTTAGGTTCCTGGGGTTTATTATTTGAGAAGTTAACTTTAGTATTTCGTGGTTTGACTTGGGTGAAATCATTAATTATAATATTTAATTGGCTGTTTGGGGATTTTCAGACCTAGGTTTTTTAGGTTTTCGTGTATGTTTGACTTCTGGGGTTTATTATTTGAGAAGTTAACTTTAGTATTTTGTGGTTTTACGTGCCTGAAATCATGAATTAAAATAGTTAATTAGCTGTTTAGGGTTTTCAGACCTAGGTTTTTTAGATTTTCGTGGGTGTTTGTTTCCTGGGGTTTATTATTTGAGAAGTTAACTTTAGTATTTCGTGGTTTGACGTGCCTGAAATCATGAATTAGAATAGTTAATTAGCAGTTTAGGGTTTTCAGACCTAGGTTTTTTAGATTTTCATGGGTGTTTGTTTCCTGGAGTTTATTATTTGAGAAGTTAACTTTAGTATTTCATGGTTTGACGTGCCTTAAATCATGAATTAGATTAGTTAATTAGCTGTTTGGGCTTTCAGACCTAGTTTTTTAGATTTTCGTGGGTGTTAGGTTCCTGGGGTTTATTATTTGATAAGTTAACTTTAGTATTTCGTGGTTTGACTTGGCTGAAATCATGAATTAGAATATTTAATTGGCTGTTTGGGGATTTCAGACCTAGGTTTTTTAGGTTTTCGTGTATGTTTGACTCCTGGGGTTTATTATATAAGAAGTTAACTTTAGTATTTTGTGGTTTTACGTGCCTGAAATCATGAATTAGAATAGTCAATTAGCTGTTTAGGGTTTTCAGACCTATGTTTTTTAGATTTTCGTGGGTGTTTGTTTCCTGGGGTTTATTATTTGAGAAGTTAACTTTAGTATTTCGTGGTTTGACGTGCCTGAAATCATGAATTAGAATAGTTAATTAACTGTTTGGGTTTTCAGACCTACGTTTTTTAGATTTTCGTGGGCGTATCTGATGAAATAATTTAGGTCGTATGATCAATTCAATTTATTTTTTAATGCAGTAGTTTTTCAGTAAGGACATTCGATATCCTAAAAGTGTTTAATTCAAACTTTTACCTTGACCATCGATGTTGTTAGCAGAATTTCAAAAGGATCATTTATGAGTACTGGTGTATCTGATGAAATAATTTAGATCGTATGATCAATTTAATTTATTTTTTAATGTAGTAGTTTTTCAGTAAGGACATTCGATATCCTAAAAGTGTTTAATTCAAACTTTTACCTTGACCATCGATGTTGTTAGCAGAATTTCAAAAGGATCATTTATGAGTGCTGGCGTATCTGATGAAATAATTTAGATCGTATGATCAATTTAATTTATTTTTTAATGCAGTAGTTTTTCAGTAAGGAGACTCGATATCCTAAAAGTGTTTGATTCAAACTTTTACCTTGACCATCGATGTTGTTAGCAGAATTTCAAAAGGATCATTTATGAGTGCTGGCGTATCTGATGAAATAATTTAGATCGTATGATCAATTTAATTTATTTTTTAATGTAGTAGTTTTTCAGTAAGGACACTCGATATCCTAAAAGTGTTTGATTCAAACTTTTACCTTGAGCATCGATGTTGTTAGCAGAATTTCAAAAGGATCATTTATGAGTGCTGACGTATCTGATGAAATAATTTAGGTCGTATGATCAATTTAATTTATTTTTTAATGCAGTAGTTTTTCAGTAAGGACACTCGATATCCTAAAAGTGTTTGATTCAAACTTTTACCTTGACCATCGATGTTGTTAGCAGAATTTCAAAAGGATCATTTATGAGTGCTGGCGTATCTGATGAAATAATTTAGATCGTATGATCAATTTAATTTATTTTTTAATGTAGTAGTTTTTCAGTAAGGACACTCGATATCCTAAAAGTGTTTGATTCAAACTTTTACCTTGACCATCGATGTTGTTAGCAGAATTTCAAAAGGATCATTTATGAGTGCTGGCGTATCTGATGAAATAATTTAGATCGTATGATGAATTTAATTTATTTTTTAATGTAGTAGTTTTTCAGTAAGGACACTCGATATCCTAAAAGTGTTTGATTCAAACTTTTACATTGAGCATCGATGTTGTTAGCAGAATTTCAAAAGGATCATTTATGAGTGCTGCTGTATCTGATGAAATAATTTAGGTCGTATGATCAATTTAATTTTTTTTTAATGTAGTAGTTTTTCAGTAAGGACACTCGATAACCTAAAAGGGTTTGATTCAAACTTTTACCTTGAGCATCGATATTGTTAGCAGAATTTCAAAAGTATCGTTAGTGAGTGCTGGCGTATCTGATGAAAGAATTTAGGTCGTATGATCAATTTAATTTTTATTTTAATGTAGTAGTTTTTCAGTAAGGACACTCGATAACCTAAAAGTGTTTGATTCAAACTTTTACCTTGAGAATCGATGTTGTTAGAAGAATTTCAAAAGGATCGTTTATGAGTGCTGGCGTATCTGATGAAATAATTTAGGTCGTATGATATTAGTGGTAGTTTTTTTTTTAAGTAACCTCGATGTTTTTCTATGATTCAACCCCAACGTCCCCCTGTTCTGAGTGTTGAAAATGATTTCACGACATTATTTTAGTTTTTTTTTCTTGCCCCAAACTATTTTTTTTATCATGAACCCTTTTGAAATCAATTTGATCAACTACTTGGTGCCCATTAAAAACGAAATTTTTAAGTTAAATAAATATTTTTTGTATCTTTTAAAAGAGCTTTAAGGGGTTTGAGAGATTTTTTGTTCGGCATAGATGAAAGGTCCAATACCTCACTTAAACTAAGAGGTTAAATTTTGATATTGTTTGAAAATTTACTAAATTTTAAGGTTTTCTTTAGTTTCAAAATGTTTTTGTCAGTCACCTTCTTTAATCATTCACAAACAATACTGAAGAAAACCAATTTCCACTGTTTATCGACATTAAATTGTTAAGAAGGCTATTATTTCATTTTTAATTTTCATGTTTTTGATTTTATATTGATGAAGAATTTAAACACAACTTCAACTAGTTATTTTTTTGTTCGGTATAGATGAAAGGTCCAATACCTCAGTTAAACTAAGAGGTTACCTTATGTTGATGAAGAATTTAAACACATCTTCAACTAGTTATTTTTTTTCGGCATAGATGAAAGGTCCAATACCTCAGTTAAACTCAGAGGTTACATTTTGACATCGTTTGACAATTTACTAAGATTTAAAATTTTCTTATGCAAGAGTCGGAACACACACACACAAACACACACAGACACACACACAAACATACACATATGTTACCAAATTCCACATTATTGCACAGAAATACCAAAATCAGAGGTTAGGTTAGCCTATGTACGCACGCGTACATAGGCTAACCTAACCTATGATTTAGGTATTTCTGTGCAATAATGTGGAATTTGGTAACATGTGTGTATGTTTGTGTGTGTGTGTGTGTGTGTTTGTGTGTGTGTTCCGACTCTTGCATATGAAAACCTTAAAATTTAGTAAATTGTCAAACGATGTCAAAATGTAACCTCTTAGTTTAACTGAGGTATTGGACCTTTCATCTATGCCGAACAAAAAACAAATAACTAGTTGAAGATGTGTTTAAATTCTTCATCAACATAAAATCCAAAACATGAAAATTAAAATGTAAATGCGTATTTCAATGAAATAATGGCCTTCTTAACAACTTAATGTTGATAAACAGTGGAAATTGGTTTTCTTCAGTATTGTTTGTGAATGATTAAAGATGGTGACTGACAAAAACATTTTGAAACTAAAGAAAACCTTAAAATTTAGTAAATTGTCAAACAATATAAAAATGTAACCTCTTAGTTTAACTGGGGTATTGGACTTTTCGTCTATGCCGAACAAAAAAATAACTAGTTGAAGTTGTGTTTAAATTCTTCAGCAATATAAAATCAAAAACATGAAAATTGAAAATGAAATAACAGCCTTCTTAACAATTTAATGTCGATAAACAGTGGAAATTGGTTTTCTTCAGTATTGTTTGTTAATGATTAAATATGGTGACTGACAAAAACATTTTGAAACTAAAGAAAACCTTAAAATTTAGTGAATTGTAAAACAATACCAAAATGAAACCTCTTAGTTTAAGTGAGGTATTGAAACTTTCACCTATGCCAAACAAAAAAATCTCTCAAACCCCTCAAAGCTCTTTTAAAAAATACAAAAACTACTTATTTAATTCAAAAATTTCGTTTTTAATGGGCACCAAGTAGTTGATCAAATTGATCTCAAAAGGGCTCATGATTAAAAAAAATAGTTTGGGGCAAGAAAAAAAAAACTAAAATAATGTCGTGAAATCGTTTTCAACACTCAGAGCAGGGGGACGTTGGGGTTGAATCATAGAGAAACATCGAGTTTACTTAAAAAAAAACTACCACTAATATCATACGACCTAAATTATTTCATCAGATACGCCAGCACTCATAAACGATCCTTTTGAAATTCTTCTAACAACATCGATTCTCAAGGTAAAAGTTTGAATCAAACACTTTTAGGTTATCGAGTGTCCTTACTGAAAAACTACTGCATTAAAAAAAATTAAATTGATCTTAAGACCTAAATTATTTCATCAGATACGCCAGCACTCACAAACGATCCTTTTGAAATTCTGCTAACAATATCGATGCTCAAGGTAAAATTTTGAATCAAACCCTTTTAGGTTATCGAGTGTCCTTACTGAAAAACTACTACATTAAAAAAAAAAATTAAATTGATCATACGACCAAAATTATTTCATCAGATACAGCAGCACTCATAAACGATCCTTTTGAAATTCTGCTAACAACATCGATGCTCAATGTAAAAGTTTGAATCAAACAATTTTAGGATATCGAGTGTCCTTACTGAAAAACTACTGCATTAAAAAATAAATTAAATTGATCATACGATCTAAATTATTTCATCAGATACGCCAGCACTCATAAATGATCCTTTTGAAAATTCTGCTAACAACATCGATGGTCAAGGTAAAAGTTTGAATTAAACACTTTTAGGATATCGAATGTCCTTACTGAAAAACTACTGCATTAAAAAATAAATTAAATTGATCATACGACCTAAATTATTTCATCAGATACGCCCACGAAAATCTAAAAAACGTAGGTCTGAAAACCCAAACAGTTAATTAACTATTCTAATTCATGATTTCAGGCACGTCAAATCACGAAATACTAAAGTTAACTTCTCAAATAATAAACCCCAGTAAACAAACACCCACGAAAATCTAAAAAACCTAGGTCTGAAAACCCTAAACAGCTAATTAATTATTCTAACTTATGATTTCAGGCAGGTAAAATAACAAAATACTAAAGTTGATTTCTCAAATAATAAAACTCAGGAGTCAAACATACACAAAAACCTAAAAAACCTAGGTCTGAAAATCCCCGAAAAGCCAATTAAATATTCTAATTCATGATTTCAGCCAAGTCAAACCACGAAATACTAAAGTTAACTTCTCAAATAATAAACCCCAGGAACCTAACACACACGAAAATCTAAAAAACTAGGTCTGAAAACCCAAACAGCTAATTAACTATTCTAATTCATGATTTCAGGCGCGTCAAACCATGAAATACTAAAGTTAACTTCTCAAATAATAAACTCCAGGAAACAAACACCCATGAAAATCTAAAAAACCTAGGTCTGAAAACCCTAAACTGCTAATTAACTATTCTAATTCATGATTTCAGGCAAGTCAAACCACGATATACTAAAGTTAACTTCTCAAATAAAAAACCCCAGGAAACAAACACCCACGAAAATCTAAAAAACCTAGGTCTGAAAATCGTAAACAGCTAATTAACTATTCTAATTCCTGATTTCAGGCACGTGAAACCACAAAATACTAAAGTTAACTTCTCAAATAATAAACCCCAGAAGTCAAACATACACGAAAACCTAAAAAACCTAGGTCTGAAAATCCCCAAAGAGCCAATTAAATATTCTAATTCATGATTTCAGCCAAGTCAAACCACGAAATACTAAAGTTAACTTCTCAAATAATAAACCCCAGGAACCTAACACCCACGAAAATCTAAAAAAGTAGGTCTGAAAACCCAAACAGCTACTTAACTATTCTAATTCATGATTTCAGGCACGTCAAACCATGAAATACTGAAGTTAACTTATCAAATAATAAACTCCAGGAAACAAACACCCATGAAAATATAAAAAACCTAGGTCTTAAAACCCTAAACTGCTAATTAACTATTATAATTCCTGATTTCAGGCACGTAAAACCACAAAATACTAAAGTTAAATTCTCAAATAATAAACCCCAGGAGTCAAACCCACACGAAAACCTAAAAAACCTAGGTCTTAAAACCCTAAACAGGTAATTAACTATTCTAATTCATGATTTCAGGCACGTAAAACCACAAAATACTAAAGTTAACTTCTCAAATAATAAATCCCAGGAGTCAAACATACACGAAAACCTAAAAAACCTAGGTCTGAAAATCCCCAAACAGTCAATTAAATATTCTAATTCATGATACGCCCACGAAAATCTAAAAAACGTAGGTCTGAAAACCCAAACAGTTGATTAACTATTCTAATTCATGATTTCAGGCACGTCAAACCCCGAAATACTAAAGTTAACTTCTCAAATAATAAACCCCAGGAAACAAACACCCACGAAAATCTAAAAAACCTAGGTCTGAAAACCCTAAACAGCTAATTAACTATTCTAATTCAGGATTTCAGGCACGTAAAACCACAAAATACTAAGGTTAACTTCTCAAATAATAAATCCCAGGAGTCAAACATATACGAAAACCTAAAAAACCTAGGTCTGAAAATCCCCAAACAGCAAATTAAATATTCTAATTCATGATTTCAGTCAATTAAAAACATTAAATACTAAAGTTAACTTCTCAAACAATAAATCCCAGGAACCTAACACCCCCGAAAATCTATAAAACTAGGTCTGAAAACCCAAACAGCTAATTAACTATTCTAATTCATGATTTCAGGCACATAAAACCACAAAATACTAAATTTAACTTCTCAAATAATAAACTCCAGGAAACAAATACCCACGAAAACATAAAAAACCTAGGTCTGAAAATCCCTAAACAGTCAATTAAATATTCTAATTCATGATTTCAGGCAAGTCAAACCATGAAATACTAAAGTTAACTACTCAAACAATAAACTCCAGGAAACTAACAATCAAGAAAATCTAAAAAACTAGGTCTGAAAACCCAAACAGCTAATTAACTATTCTAATTCATGATTTCAGGCACGTAAAACCACAAAATACTAAAGTTAACTTCTCAAATAATAAACTCCAGGAAACAAACACCCACGAAAACCTAAAAAACCTAGGTCTGAAAATCCTCAAACAGTCGATTAAATATTCAAATGTCTGAAAATCCCCAAACAGTCAATTAAATATTCTAATTCATGATTTCAGGCAAGTCAAACCATGAAATACTAAAGTTAACTTCTCAAATAATAAATCCCAGGAACCTAACACCCACGAAAATCTAAAAATCTAGGTCTGAAAACCCAAACAGCTAATTAACTATTCTAATTCATGATTTCAGGCACGTCAAATCACGAAATACTAAAGTTAACTTCTCAAATAATAAACCCCAGGAACCTAACACCCACGAAAATCTAAAAAAACTAGGTCTGAAACCCAAACAGCTAATTAACTATTCTAATTCATGATTTCAGGCACGTCAAACCATGAAATACTAAAGTTAACTTCTCAAATAACAAACTCCAGGAAACAAACACCAACGAAAATCTAAAAAATCTAGTTCTTAAAACCCTAAACAGGTAATTAACTATTCTAATTCATGATTTCAGGCACGTAAAACCACAAAATACTAAAGTTAACTTCTCAAATAATAAACCCGAGGAGTCAAACATCCACGAAAATCTAAAAAACCTAGGTCTGAAAACCCTAAATAGCTAATTAAATATTCTAATTCAGGATTTCAGGCACGTAAAACCACAAAATACTAAGGTTAACTTCTCAAATAATAAATCCCAGGAGTCAAACATATACGAAAACCTAAAAAACCTAGGTCTGAAAATCCCCAAACAGCCAATTAAATATTCTAATTCATGATTTCAGTCAAGTCAAACCATGAAATACTAAAGTTAAGTTCTCAAATAATAAATCCCAGGAACCTAACACCCACGAAAATCTAAAAAACTAGGTCTTAAAACCCAAACAGCTAATTAACTATTCTAATTCATGATTTCAGGCACGTAAAACCACAAAATACTAAAGTTAACTTCTCAAATAATAAACTCCAGGAAACAAACACCAACGAAAACCTACAAAACCTAGGTCTGAAAATCCCCAAACAGCCAATTAAATATTCTAATTCATGATTTCAGGCAGGTCAAACCATGAAATACTAAAGTTAACTTCTCAAATAATAAATCCCAGGAACCTAACACCCAAGAAAATCTAAAAAACTATGTCTGAAAACACAAACAGCTAATTATCTATTCTAATTCTTGATTTCAGGCACGTAAAACCACAAAATACTAAAGTTAGCTTCTCAAATAATAAACTCCAGGAAACAAACACCCACGAAAACCTCAAAAACCTAGGTCTGAAAATCCTCAAACAGTCGATTAAATATTCAAATGTCTGAAAATCCCCAAACAGTCAATTAAATATTCTAATTCATGATTTCAGGCAAGTCAAACCATGAAATACTAAAGTTAACTTCTCAAATAATAAATCCCAGGAACCTAACACCCATGACAATCTAAAAAACTAAGTCTGAAAACCCAAACAGCTAATTAACTATTCTAATTCATGATTTCAGGCACGTCAAATCATGAAATACTAAATTTAACTTCTCAAATAATAAATCCTAGGAACCTAACACCCACGAAAATCTAAAAAAAAAAGTCTGAAAACCCAAACAGCTAATTAACTATTCTAATTCATGAATTCAGGCACGTCAAAACAAGAAATACTAAAGTTAACTTCTCAAATAGTTAACACCAGGAAACAAACACCAACGAAAATCTAAAAAACCTAGGTCTGAAAACCCTAAACAGGTAATTAACTATTCTAATTCATGATTTCAGGCACGTAAAACCGCAAAATACTAAAGTTAACTTCTCAAATAATAAACCCCAGGAGTCAAACATCCACGAAAATCTAAAAAACCTAGGTCTGAAAACCCTAAATAGCTAATTAAATATTCTAATTTATGATTTCAGGCACGTAAAACCACAAAATACTAAAGTTAACTTCTCAAATAATAAACCCCAGGAGTCAAACACACACGAAAACCTAAAAAACCTAGGTCTGAAAATTCCCAAACAGCCAATTAGATATTCTAATTCATGATTTCAGGCACGTCAAATACGAAATACTAAAGTTAGCTTCTCAAGTAATAAATCCCAGGAACCTAACGCCCAAGAAAATCTAAAAAACTAGGTCTGAAAACCCAAACAGCTAATTAACTATTCTAACTCATGATTTCAGACACGTAAAACCACAAAATACTAAAGTTAACTTCTCAAATAATAAACCCCAGGAGTCAAACACACACGAAAATCTAAGAAACCTAGGTCTGAAAATTCCCAAACAGCCAATTAAATATTCTAATTCATGATTTCAGGCAAGTCAAACTATGAAATACTAAAGTTAACTTCTCAAATAATAAATCCCAGGAACCTAACACACACGAAAATCTAAAAAACTAGGTCTGAAAACCCAAACAGATACTTAACTATTCTAATTTATGATTTCGGGCACGTCAAATCAAGAAATACTAATGTTAACTTCTCAAATAATAAATCCCGGGAACCAAACACCCACGAAAATCTAAAAAAAACGTAGGTCTGAAAACCCAACTTGGACTTGCAAACACCAACCCGGACATGCAAACAAAAAGAATCAGACATGTAAACAGAGAAAGACAGGCCCTTTAGACATTCAAACCAACAAAGACAAATTCTTAGACTTGCAAACATCAGCCCTGGCCTTCCCCTTGAGGTAGATCCCGTTTATTTTCGATTCTGAGTATTTTTGGTTTTCCCTCCAAAATTAACCTCTCCCCTCCCCTGCCCTCAGAAATGGGGGAACGAAGGGCCTCTGAGCCTTCCCCGTGAGGCAGATTCCCATTTATTTTCGATTCTGAGTATTTTTGGTTTTCCCTCCAAAATTGACCCCCTCCCTGTCCTGCCCCTCAGAAATGGAGGAACGAAGGACCTCTGAGCCTTGCCCATGAGACTGATCCCGTTTATTTTCGATTCTGAGTATTTTTGGTTTTCCCTCTGAAATTGACTCCCCCGCCCCCTCCCCTGCCCTCAGAAATGTGGGAACGAAGGGCCTCTGAGCCTTCCCCTTGAGGCAGATCCCGTTTATTTTCGATTCTGAGTATTTTTGGTTTTCCCTCCAAAATTGACCTCCCCCCTCCCCTGCCCCCAGAAATGGGGGAACGAAGGGTCTCCGAGCCTTCCCCTTGAGGCAGATCCCGTTTATTTTCGATTCTGAGTATTTTTGGTTTTCCCTCCAAAATTGACCCCCCCCCTCCACTGCCCTCAGAAATGGATGAAGGAGGGGCCTCTGAGCCTTGCCCTTGAGGCAGATCCCATTTATTTTTGATTCTGAGTATTGTTGGGTTTCCCTCCAAAATTGACCCGCCCCCCCCTGTCCTCAGAAATTTGGGAACGAAGGGCCTCTGAGCCTTGCCCTTGAGGCAGATCCCATTTATTTTCTATTCTGAGCATTTTTGTTTTTCCCTCCAAGATTGACAAATAGGAGAGGTAAAGCTAGGTCAATTCACAATGTCATTTTATCGCCGTTAGCCATTTTCATAGACTGATGTTGTTTCAAATTTATAACAAATTACCTGAGTTAACAACCCCTTCGGGGTTACCTTAACTGTTAATCTGTTTAATCCTTTTTTTCTCCACCGTCATACAATCCAATCACTAATTATAATCATTCACACTCCTATTATTCAAAACATTAATTAATATCGTTCATAGTGTCCAATTTGCGAATCCCTTTTTGCAAAAATGTCAAATACTCACACTCTTTGAAAAACTAAACCAGACTATATCCACAAAACCAGACTATACCCACCAAACCAGTCCTTGCTATAGCTTCCATAGAATTCCATATGCCATGTGAGGGAGCTCTGAATCTCTTTGAAAAGGTGTAGAGCTTCTATAGAATAACGTTGAAATTGCTATAGCTTCCATAGAATCCAGAAGGCGCATACTACTGCCGGGTCTCTCCTTACTTACAGTTCGTTACCACGAACTGTTTGATTAAAATTGCGCACTAAAGTTGGTCGATTTCATGATCCGTGAAAGAGCTTTGAGAGCCTTATAAATTTGGCTTTTCATTTCTGCAGGATACTTAAGGGTTTCTCCGCTCCTAATCCTGTTTTGTTGCGTTGAATTTGTGTTTCCAGTAAAGCGCTATTTTTCAAGAATTCTACGAATTTGAAGAAATTTCACAAGTCAGTTAATTTGAACCAAGTCAGTTTATTTGGGTAATGTTTGTTTAAAAAATAAGAGTTTTTGTTTAAAAAAATAATAGTTGTGAGAAAGTCAAACTTTAGCGTAAAAAGTGAGGCGTTGAGGAGGGGACAGCCCCTTTCATATACGGAATAATTTCTGTTCGTTTTAAGTTTTAACGTCGTTCCTTACTTTCAGTTAAAAAAAACTTGTTTTTTTATTTAATTTTTGAACGTTTTTGAATTAATGAAGGTTTTGATTTTGGTTCACCGTACACGAATAATTAAAACAAAATTTGCATATTAATTTTACTTTTATTAAACTTGTTTAATTTTATTTACGAACGTTTTTATTAGTAATAAATATACGTAACTTGCGAACTAACTTACGTAACGAACGTAACGTCTATATTCATATATTTTTAATACGTATATTAGGGGGCTCGCCCCCTAGTCAATACCTCGCTCTTCCGTAGCTAAAGTTCGAATTTTGTTCCAATTCTTTAAAAATGACCCCTTAATCACAAAGGCCGTTATTTAGAATAAATAGCTCTTAAGAAAGTACTAAAAAATTCTTTGGTTTAAAGAGCGAGGTATTGACTAGGGGGTGAACCCAATCATACACGTAATATTTTCTGTTCGTTTTAAGTTTTGATGTTACTCCTTATTTTCAGTTGAAAAACTTGCTTTTTTATATATTTAATTTCTTATCTTTTTTTTAAATAATGCTGGGAAATCCGGCGCCCCCTTCAAAGCAATGTCCCTTCCCCCATGAAAACTTCAGTCATGGAAAGATCTTCCCACATAACAAACGACCCACCCACGCCCCTACTACCAGAAAAAATCCCCCCTGAAAACATCTGTATACTTCCTAATAACCAATACTACATGTTAACATTGAGTAAAGTTCATAACTTTCAGCCCTCCCCCCGGGGACTTCGGGGGTTTAAGTAATCCTAAAGGACATAGTTATCATATTTTCAACCATGCTGAACAAAATGGCTATCTCAAAATTTTGATCAGGTGACTTTGGGGAAAAATGAGCGTGGGAGGGGGCCTAGTTACCCTCCATTTTTTGGTCAGTCTTAAAAAGGGCACTAGAACTTTCAATTTCCGTTCCAATGAGTCCTCCCACGATATTCTAGAACTAATGGTTCTGTTCGGTCACGCCTGGGGAAAAAAAAATAAATAAACACGTATCCGTAACCTTTCTTCCAACATAATTTAGAAGATTCCATATGATTGCAGATAGAATGTTGAAACCTCTATAATAGGGCTCTCTGATATACTGAATGTGATGGTATGATTTTCATTAAGGTTCTATAATTTTTAGGGGGTCTTTCCCCCTTTTTTCGAAAATCATCCAAATTTTCTCAGGCACGCAACTTTTGATGGGTAGGAATAAACTTGATGAAAATTATAAATTTGAATTCAGCATTGAAATATGATTCTTTTGATGTATCTATTGGTATCAAAAACCCGTTTTCTAGAGTTTCGGTTACCATTGAGCCGGGTCGCTCATTACTTACAGTTCGTTACCACGAACTGTTTGATTAAAATTGCGCACTAAAGTTGGTCGATTTCATGATCCGTGAAAGAGCTTTGAGAGCCTTATAAATTTGGCTTTTCATTTCTGCAGGATACTTAAGGGTTTCTCCGCTCCTAATCCTGTTTTGTTGCGTTGAATTTGTGTTTCCAGTAAAGCGCTATTTTTCAAGAATTTTACGAATTTGAAGAAATTTCACAAGTCAGTTAATTTGAACCAGTTTTGCAGAAACATGTTGCATAAACTCCGTATCAATAATTTTTCTTCGTTTTAAGTTTCAACTTCCCTCCTTACTTCAATTATAATCTTTTTTCTATACTGAAAGGTGTGGAAAGTCAACTCAAACCAGTAACTTCTAAACGTCTTGATTCATTAGGAACAATTTGTATTAAACGGATTAAATAGGTATATATAGTTTAATCTAGGACATTCGCCTTATGTAGGCTACCACAGTAAAAGGTCCAATAAAGAACAGTAATGCTAATTCATGGAGATTAAGAGGTAGAGGCAAGAAAGTATTTTTTAAAATCTCGGCTAGGAAGGGGACAATTTTGTTGCTATTTCGATGAAAGTACCAAAAAAGGTCATTTTTCAATGAAATTACCAAAACAAATATTTTTCAAAATATAGAGGGGATATTGGGGTGTCAATGGTTTCCTGCCCTTTCACTCATTGACACCATTGAGGAATAAAGATTCATATTATTTCACTACTGATATGTGCCTTGTTTAGTCGGGGGAATATACGTTCTAATGTTTAGTCACTCAGACGTGAACACAAGATCTGGCCATTCAATATAAAAGTTTCCTTCAAAGATTTCCCGTTCACGTATGGTTTTCTATTGTGTGAAAGAAATGTGAACGTTGGTGTTCCATTCAAAGCTCATCAAACATACTTTAGATCGACAATGACATTTCCCATAATCTCTTATGCAAAGTTAGTCTTTTCACTAGAACCGCCAACACGCGTCCGATGTGATGCATCCCCTGCCTAGATACGCTATGGATATTAATCTGGATTTCCGTGGAGCTAATGGGCCACAGTGTGATGGCACCCGGATCAAATCTGTTGCACCAACAATCTCATTAAAACATTGACTTATCTGGAACTGTTCTGTCGCCTTTATACAAAAGGACTGAGATTGAATTTGTGGGGATAGCGCTCGGTAATTGAGTCTTCGTCTGACTGATAAGTAACAGATTCCCTTTGCGGATTTGAAACTAATTTAGAGCGAATCAAAAGAAGAACATATTAAAAGGCGTCGTATTTAAAGTCCTCACTCTTTTTTGTCATTTTGAAAAGTGGAGAAACCTTAAGGGAAAATTATGGCTATTCTTCGAAGGTTTTGGCCATAATACACCTAACACAGCTATATATTTGACCCATTAGAGTCCTGAATAATCAATCTTGATAGTCGATCAGCAGACAAAAATAAAGACAAACATAAATTCCTGGTTTCAATTATATCGTGCATTTCAGTGCAAAATGAGTAGAAGGTTTATGATTTAGAAGGAATTTGTTTTTGGAATATTTTAGTTGGGAGCCTGTAAATATAGTTTCTAAAAAAAAAAAAAAAAAAAAAATAAAAAAAATACTTAATGGGAAAAACGTTCTTGTTGTTCTGCATTGTTATTCCTCGCTATTGGGACATCTCATTGACAAGGTACAAAGTTAAAATTCAGTCATGTGTTTGTGCAATAGCACCTAAAATTGGAGCTAACTAGTTTCACTTATGAATGGCTCCTTTAAGCCCAGATGAGCTTTTTCAGTGCTGCCAGTTGTTGACGAACACAGGCTATTTGCCAACAGAATACAATTCTAGTGATTTACTTTTTTTTATCATGGTAATGCACGGCAAATAACGAACTACCACTGTCACTAGAACCCTAAACTCTGAAGTTCGTTTAAAAATACCCATCTAAAGTTATTAACATACATTTTTTTTCGCAAAAAGCGGGAACACTCACGAGAAGTGAGGGATATGACCTGGACGAAGATTATATAATCAAATTCAAGGTGCCCAAAAAACCCTAAATTGACGCTTTTAAGTTCTTATACGTAAAAAACTAAATAATGCATGTTCCCCAAACAGAATAGCCATAGAAGCTTGATTATTTGTTTTTTTGTTTTTTTTTTGTTTTTTTCGCCAATAGTGATCGCTTCGAACTAGCGGTCATAAAATGTCGGAAGCGAGATCAGTCGAAAGTCAATTTTAAGCACTAGCTATCATGCACAACTCGCTTTAGATAGCATTCACAGCAGGGGCGGATCTAGAGAAAAATCCTGGGGGAGGCCCAGTGTGACCAGGGCGCCAATGAGCAAAATCTTGGAGGGGGAAAGTGACAAAGGTGCCAATAGTTGTCTAAGCTGACAAACTTATTCTAAACAAAGAGTGAAAAAAAGAAAAAACAGGATAAAAGGGCACCAGAAAAATCTTGGGGGGGAGGGGCCCCCCTGGCCCCCTGGATCTGCCAGTGATTCATGGCGATGCTTCAGCTCTTGCCATTTCTTGTCAAAGTATTGGAACTTTGCCACGACTAGTGCCAAAATACTATCGGGCGAAAATTCTGAGACAGCCAATCGGCTTAGGAATATTTAAGGGTTATTTACGAAGCTTCCCACTTCCAAAGGCTGGTGGGGTGAGGTGGTAGTTGATTCATTCCTTCATTTAGAAGAAAATATTTTAAATAAGCATGCAATAGTTGCAGCTGAATATGATTATAATTATTATAATTTTGTTGGGTGTTGTTTGGAGGTTCTTTGGTTTTGGGGTCGGGTAATTTGAGCTCTATTTTTTTTTTTTTTTTTTTTTTTATTTTTTTTTTTTTCTATTTATTTTTTTTTCTTTTCTTTTTTTTTTTTCTTTTTTGGTTTCTTGGTTTTTTGATTTATTAGGTGGGTTTTCTCCCGCACAAGCATTGCTTCAGGGAATCGATGATGTATATATATTTTTTTTTTTTTTAAATAAACCCATTGTTACTTATAGATATTAAGAGGTGATAGCTCCTTTCTTCGTACAGAAATATTTTAATGTGTAGTCCTGCTCTTAGTAAATAAATAATGGCATAGGTCGTAAGTGCAAGTCGAACACACGGCCTTCAGCAAATTAAGTAGACCATACTTTCCCGGACAAACTATCCACAGCAAGCTCCACTTGTGCTACAATTTTATACCTCATTATAAAAAATTACATGAATTTATGCATTGTGTATTTTTAGCAGAAGAGGAAGAATTCAGTAAATAACCACAAAGGTAATGCTCAGAACTGCCTGCCTAGTCAGGAGCAGAATCTGGTTGGACTCCGACCGACGGCAATTTCTTTTTATAGTTCTTTTTATCTTAGATATCATATATACCAGATAATACGGTATATACCAGATAAATATGATGTATACTAGATTGTATGGAAAAATCGTTGTGTAGCGCAAGAAGGTGAGCAGCCACCAGCCCACCCCGTATCTAACAAGAACGGGTGCAACCATTAATGATATTAAATAAAAAAAACAAGTTTTTTAAACTGAAAGTAAGGAGCGACAATAAAACTTAAAACGAACAGAAATCATTCCGTATATGAAAGGGGCTGTCCCCTCCTCAACGCCTCGCTCTTTACGCTAAAGTTTTTTTTTGTTTTAAAAAATAAAGTTGTGAGACAGAGTCAAACTTTAGCGTAAAGAGCGAGGCGTTGAGGAGGGGACAGCCCCTTTCATATACGGAATAATTTCTGTTCGTTTTAAGTTTTAATGTCGCTCCTTACTTTCAGTTTAAAAAACTTGTTTTTTTTATTTAATTTCTGATCGTTTTTTAGTTAATGCAGCTTTTATTTGTATAAAAATTTTACTTTTCTTTTGCTAAATGGATGTCTTTACAAATTAACTTACGTAACTAACTTCTATATTCGTATATTTTTCTTCTGGCAAAAAATACAAAGTTGCAGATTTTGCAGATATGAGCTTGAAACCTATGTAATAGGGTTTTCTGATACGCTGAATCTGACGGTGTGATTTTCATTAAAATTCTTTCACTTGTAGGGGATGTTTCCCCCTCTTTAAAAAATCGAGTAAATTTTCTCAGGCTCGTAGCCTTTGATGAGTAATACTAAACTTAATAAAATTTATATATTTAGGATCAGCATTATAAACACATTCTTTTGATACATTTATTGACATCAAAATTTCGTTTTTAAAAGTTTCGATTACTATTGAGCCGTATCGCTTGTTTTTTTATTTTTTTTTTTATTACGTATATGTTATTACTTATATGAAGGGGTTCTCCCCTTAGTCAATACCACGCTCTTTACGTTAAAAGTTAAAAAAAAAATTGATTCAGAAACCCCTGAATCACAAAGGCCTTTTAATTAGAATAGATAGCTCTTTTGAAAGCACTAAAAAAACTGTAGCGTAAAGAGCGAGGTACTGACTTGGGGGAGAACACCCACACATACGTTATAATTTCTGTTGCTTTTAAGTTCTAATATTCCTTCTTACATTTCAGTTGAAAAATTTGTTTTTTTTATTTAATTTCTGATCGTTTTTTAAATAATGCTTGGAAATCCGGCGCCCCCTTCATATAAATTTCCCTTACCCCAAACAAACATCCTCCACGGAAATATTCTCCATAGTAATCCCCGCCTATTGCCCCCCCCCCCTCCAGAAAAAATCCTTCCTGAAAATGGTTGTATACTTCACAATTAAATAATGCTGGCAAGTCCGGCGCCCCCTACAAGGAAAATTACCGTCCCCAAGTAAAAATATCTCCATTAACAGATCTTCCACCATACCCACTCACCCACCCTTCCCGCCCACTCCGAGAAAAAAAAACCTCCTGAAAACTTTTGTATACTTCCCAATAACCAATACTATATGTTAACATTGGGTAAAGTTCATAGCTTTTAGCCCTCCCTCTGGGAACTTCGGGGGATTAAGTCACCCTAAAAGACATATTTATCATATTTTTGACCATGCTGAACAAAATTGATATCTCAAAATTTTGATCAGGTGACTTTGGGAAAAAAATAAGCGTGGGAGGGGGCCTAGTTGCCCTCCATTTTTTTTGGTCACTTAAAAAGGGCACTAGAACTTTTAATTTCTGTTCCAATGAGCCCTCCCACGATATTCTAGGACCACTGGGTCGATACGATCACCCCTGGGGGAAAAAAACAACAAAAAACAAACAAACAAATAAACACACATCCATGATCTTTCTTCTGGAAATAATGTAAAATCCCACATTTTTGCACATAGGAGCTTGAAACATCTACAGTAGGGTTCTCTGATACGCTGAATATGATGGTGTGATTTTCATTAAGGTTCTATAACTTTTAGGGGTCTTTCCCCCTTTTTTGAAAATCAGCCAAATTTTCTCAGGCGCGTAACTTTTGATGGGTAGCACTAAACTTGATGAAAGTTATACATTTGAAATCAGCATTGAAATCTGATTATTTTGATATATCTATTGGTATCAATAACCCGTTTTCTAGAGTTTCGGTTACCATTGAGCCGGGTCGCTCCTTACTTACAGTTCGTTACCACGAACTGTTTGACAAATGTGGACCTAAAAAACCAGTTCTGTGTGCTACAAATAATTGAGGAAGGCTTTGCTGCTGCTAGGAATGGGAAAGCGAAAGGATCTCGCAAAAACGTATGCGGTCTGAAGTATATTATAAATCAGTATTACTTATTGCAAATTGGCATTATCTATATGAAGAACGCAAGTGTACATCTGCGCTGTAGATGTCAGTTGTGCAGCATTGGGTTTCAGCGTATGATTGTGTATAATCTTCCGTTGGTGGCAACAAACTTGATGTTGTAAGCTTTATCTTTGATGTTAAAGAGTTGGGCGAGTCCATCCAATGGTGCTTACAAACTAATATACCATTTTGCAGAGCTAGATATTCAAGTCCATAGATGTTTCAAATAAACAGTCTTTATTTATATCAAAGCCATAGATACTTATCACGTACAATGCATACGTTCGACTGTCTCTATCTAAGGGTTAAACACACTAATATATACTTGTCTTTCTACAGGTTTATGAATAATTTCTAGGAATCTAATCACTTTTCACATCATTCTGGTTAAACACATATTCAAGGAAATCCTTTGGGTTCCGTGACAAGCGGAAGTTGTAACAAAAATATTGACAGCTAGGTTAAACTATTAAGAGACTTTACAATCCACCCCCCTCTTAAAGAGAACCAAAGTTCTTATTATTTCCCTTCAGATTTTCTATATATTTAAAAAAAAATTCCTAATATTACAATGCAGAATATCCATAAAACAAAAATAAAAATTAAACAAAAAAAAATAAAAGAACAAACAGCAAATACTAAATTAAAGTGTGCACTTAAAAACATACACTGAAAATAAAAGTGTTCTGTTTTGACGGGGAATCACTTTGGCAGGATAAGTCTTTAAACTGTGCTTCCCTTCTCGGCCACAAAACTGGCAATGTTGACACTGTTTATAAGTGAAAGCCTTTTTGTTCACTAGGTGCGCAGTCACTTACAATTGTTCCTACACGTAAACATATAAACATATACTTATCAATAAATCTTATCGCGTTTTATTGTAGCGAAAGCCTATCTTTGCGAGAAAAAAAAAGAGAAATTAGAAATGAGGATTGGACATAATTCCAATTTTCATTAAAAAAAATCTGCTATAAAATTAAACATAATTTTTATTATGATTACTCTCCTTATTGAGAGAAAAATCTTGGTAACAGCATCAATGTTATCCATATATATATAATTTACATTAATTAAATTAATGCACTATTTTTAGGGGATTTTTAAAAAAAAAAAAAAAAACATTGAATAATTAGTAAAATATTTATACACACGGCTTAAACTTAAAATATTTTAAGATCTGAATTTTGGTTACTTCATAAGTATGTATTTATATTAGTCATTTTCAATCCCTGCTGAAAGATTCCAAAATGGAGGGATTGATCCTTTTCGGCAAAGCCGAACGAACATCATCCATAGACTTGCATATAGGTCCAGGGTTAGACTCTACGTCTCCGTCGTCCACTAGGCATCTCACCCAGCAACTGTCGGGTAATGCGGATAAGTCCACGTCCGCTATGATATAATGCAATGTTCCCCACAATGCCCGTTTTTTCGATAACCCCACCCTACGACAATACAACAACCAGTCCAACAGACTAGAAGAGTGAGCATCCAAAGCTCGAGCGGACGCAGTACACGTTTTTTCCATCATCTGGTTAACTATCGACGATGAAGGTTGTTGCAGGAAAAAACCCGATGCAGGTAATAACCCATATGAGTTAGCGGTTTTAGCTAACTTCTCTTTAATCCTGCGTATAGCTGCTTTCCGTTTTGCAACACGCTGCTTCCTCTCCTCTTCAGACATCTGAGGGACTGTCTCTTTAGGTTTCTTTGATGGGGCCTTCCCCTTGGTTGGCGCAAGTCCTGTCGCTCCTATCCGACCCGTCTCAGCCGTTTTACGCCCACTACTAGGGCGCGTGTTGGTACGAAAGTAATCCTGCAACACAGATATCTCGTGTTCGTCAATCCCCACCAACTCCTCAAACTCGCCTTTGTAAAAAATAGAATATCTATTAAAAACAGGAATGTTGTATTCCAATTTCTCATCATCACACACTTCTTTACGTAATATATATTTACATATACATGCAACTTCCAAGGCCCCGTCTATCGCCCCGTCCCTGTATTCCTTTAACCGTTCCACATAAAACCGAGCTACGTCCCCCGGATTAGCAGATCTCATTGCACTTCGCGGAACGAACTGCTGGGCACTTCCGTACCTGGCCCACTTACCATCACGAAAGGCTAATTCTGTAGATGCCTCTTCAACACAGGTACACTTTGTGTGGTATCTCATAGAAATGTCCAGCACTTTCAAATTTTCACCAGGCATCTCATCCCTGTCTTTTCGTATTAATGATACTCTATCTTCTCCCCTGTTGCTGTTAATGCTAATATACTTAGTTTCAGATTGAGGGTTTTCTTTTTCTGTACCAGTCGTAGCCCTCTGTCTAGACTGGCTATTTAGTTTTCCGATACTTGTTCAGAGTCTGGGTCTTTTCTATACCAGCATTCGGAACTATCGTGGTTTCGGTTACCGCAAACGTAGCATGTCTTTCTCTGGGGAGGCGGAACCTATTTTCAATCGACACGGCAGCCGAAAAAAACTCATCCGCCGGTTTTGTCACAATTTCAATTTTTTCATACTTGGTCGCAATTTTAAAAGCATCTTCTAGGTTAGTTATTTGATCCTCTTGTTCCATCAGTACCCTTTTAAAAGTTATGCATGCACCTTCCCTAAAAGTGTTTAGTGCCAATGGTTGAACTGCCGGGTTTCTTAGCCCATCCCAATAGCCCATTGAATTCGCGTAAGACTTAGCGGCTCTTTCAACTCGTTTTAAGAACTGATATACTGTTTCATCCGGAAATTGTTTACATCCCACAAGATCCTGTAAGATTTTCCCGGGGCTGCGTTGAGGAACAAAAGCCTCCAACAGATTTTTCCGCAATTTATCAAGTGTTAAATTCACCTTATTTAAATCATCAAAAAAAAAGGAAAATTCCCCTTTCATTAACATCCCTGCTGTGGCAACAGCTTGCTTTTCCGACCAAGTTAAGGTATCCTGAATTCTTTTTAGTTGGCTAATAAATTCATTTATTTGTGAGACTTCTGTTAATGGTGCTATTAAGGAAGCTAAATCTGTTGTTGATCTGATTGAAAGGTTATCACTCGACGGTGGATTATTTGTTGGATGCGGTTGCTGTGAATTTTTACTTTTGGGGTTAGATGAAATTTGTAGATAATGGGCCAGTGCCGCTGCTTCCCAGAGACTTATATCAGAATAAAACTTAGTGACTATTTCTACGTCATAATCATCGCTACTTGGGTCAAAGGTAGGGGGTATTTCTATGTTTTGTAATTCTTGCTGTGCAAGGAAGGCTTTCGCTTTTACTTCATCAAAATTATCATTTTCAGGATTTAATGCTGGGATATTCATGGTTAAAAAAAAAAAAACTAAAAATTGATACAAGAAAATAGCTAGCCTAAGCACTCCTAACTTTTTCCTATGCGCACAAAACTTTAGGGCTCACACTTACTCTTTATGTTTTTCACTGGATGCCGATCCCTCCAAGGGTTCTTCTTCGATGGCTGGAGATTTCACGACAGGAGATGTGCGTAGATTGGTAAGCTTCGGTCACCTTCGGTTGATAAAAAAAAACTGCGGTGGTTGAGAAACATTTAGAAGTTGAGACGACCCTGTGTAACAATATGACTGGCCAGTATGGCATCGGACTGGCTCTGCTGTGGATGGACTGGGCTCGAAAAATTACAGCACTTCTGACACCATATTGTAAGCTTTATCTTTGATGTTAAAGAGTTGGGCGAGTCCATCCAATGGTGCTTACAAACTAATATACCATTTTGCAGAGCTAGATATTCAAGTCCATAGATGTTTCAAATAAACAGTCTTTATTTATATCAAAGCCATAGATACTTATCACGTACAATGCATACGTTCGACTGACTCTATCTAAGGGTTAAACACACTAATATATACTTGTCTTTCTACAGGTTTATGAATAATTTCTAGGAATCTAATCACTTTTCACATCATTCTGGTTAAACACATATTCAAGGAAATCCTTTGGGTTCCGTGACAAGCGGAAGTTGTAACAAAAATATTGACAGCTAGGTTAAACTATTAAGAGACTTTACAATGTGTATTGAACTTATTTTAATTTGTACGCTTTCCTACCCTACCATACGCGTTGTTATACTACTGTCTTTTAAAGTACCAAAGACTGAAAAAAATAAATCTGATAATTTAAGAAAAATCGTAGAAAATCCCGGTTTTCGGGTATGAATAGACCTAAGATGGAGTAAAGGGGCAAAAATCTGTTTTCCTTTTCACGTCCTTTGTACTTTAAGTGTGTGCCATTGACAATTCCCAGTTCAGCATCACCATGCTCATAGATTTTTAGAAGGATCTTTAGCTGCTGGGGGAGAAGTTGATATGAGTTCAAGCAAGATTTTTGACTAGTTCCTTTTCAATAACCTTTAGCAACTCCCACGTTCAGGTTAGGAATTGCGCCATTAGTTTCTTTTTCCATTTAAAGAATAAACGTATCAAATATGTTTTTTTATATATAAACAACAACACGATTTTGCTCTTATCATAATTCAAAAATAATAAATACAAAAAGTAATTTAACGCCATAAACTTTAACTGACATTTACAGAGCATGAGATTGCTTTACAATTTTTGGTTTTTATCAAATGCTAAAGCATTTGAGAAGGCATCTATGCACTTTTACGACTTTTTTTTAGTGAATACAATAGTGTTTAATGAGAATGCAATATTATGTCATGCTGTTTGTCCAGACCTCACCCCAAAATTTGTTTAAGGAGATTTGGCTTAAGATTTTCAAATAATTGGCCGTAAAGATCTACCGTTTCTATTACGTTCTGAGGAAATCGTAAATTGTTCCTAATAAAATAAGAACAACATGGAAATTCCACCACTTAACATGTCTTTACTCCCCGTTCTAATTGGTAGACTTTCTACTTCTTTTTTTAGTTTCGATCACTTTTGAAAGAAAAAGAAAAAAGAGTTTCTTCCTCTTTCAATGGTACATTCAGTTTTGTTTCATTTCAACTAAAGAAACGCGGTGGCGAGAATATTTCTTTACTAGAAAACTATACAAAATATCCCAGTAAACAAACGTCAATACACATCCTACGTTACGTATCAAATGCAATGCAGTTTTTTTATTATTTAAAACGTTTCATTTAGTATTAATTCTTTTTTAAATTACATTCTATGTTAAACTTGAGTTACATTATACATCCTAGAAAGTTTCAACAACCTGAGCTTTCACTACTATTTTAGTGTCATGCTAATAACGTTTACTTGTGGGTTACACTATTTCCGATACCTCTCCATTAATGTCTTGAACCTGGAGAATGGCATGAAAATTAAAGCTTTTGGGGGAGGCTAAGTCAAATGGGATTTTAAAATCGCCTACATCAAAAACAAAAGAACAACTAACTACGTCTTACTTAAGAAATTAATCCAGTTTCTCAAAGGTGAAGGTACCCCCCCTCCCTGGGAATGCTAAAAATACAAAGAGAATGCATGACGTGTAATTAACTAAAATATATAATAACTTTGTTACGAAATATATTTTTTTTTTGTAAATATCCTTCCAGTCATGTAAAAATTTAAGCGGATGCCCCAACCCTAACCCTAAGACCGCTATTCGGGTGCCATGAGTTACAATACTTCCTTAATTTAAACTATAAAGCTTATTCAAGACAGAATTAAAAGCAAATTGTGATATTAGAATGCAAAAGTCTGATTGAAAAAAGAACTAAGGAAAGAAATGAAGATAATTCCTGCGCGATTAGGAATTTCAAAAGTACTTTTTATTTATGTTTTTCATTTCCCGCTCATTTCAAACAAGGGCGGAGCCAAAAAAATTTTTTAGGGGGGGCAAAATAGGTTGATCCGATAAACTTGCGTTAGGAGCAAGTTTGATTAACGGAAGCTTGCGTTAATTAAGTAAATTACTCTACTTTAGACTACGTTAGGGGGGAGGGGCGCGCCCCTCGCCCCCAAACTGGATCCGCCACTCATTTCAAAGTCTGCTTCGAAATTTTCCCACTTTAAAGAGTCTTCACACACTGTCCAATGACTTTGATCATGTTCCGTGGAGCGTAGAAATTTCTAACGTAAGGTCTGAAAGAAGCTAGAGATAAGACTTCCATAATTCTAACATCAAACGGCCTAATGGGTTATAGTGGGTGGATATGATTTGGTTTAATGAAGTATGAAAAATGTGTGATGGAAGAATGGATGACATGGGAAAGTTGTTTCACTTTTGTTTACACGGTGTGTTGACGAGTATTATATTATATAGCCACTGTCAAAGCGAATACATAAGGGAGTTGTAATCTTCAAAAATATTAGGGGATTGTCTTCTAATTTCTTTACAATAGGGAGAGAAGAAATAAACCAGGGAAAATTTATGAGCATGGTGTCCATTGGTAAATCAACATTTTTTTTATTTTTACGTGGATAGAGGTGGCTTAAGTTAAGGTAGCTTTTTAGATGAATTGGAATAATTCTTCTCTACATTGAAAACCAAAAGAAAAAAAAAAATACATTATCCCAAAAGTAAATTGTCTTAAAAGTACATTGTCCCAAAGTAGACAAATTTTGTATATGCTAGCTTCCATTACAAAAATAGTTTCTCGGTGTCATATCGCCCATAAAATTGAAAGACGAAATGTTTTATTTTTGAATATGTAAGTAAATAGTTGGAGTCAAGTAAGTAGGCCATACAAAAACTAAATAATTTTTTGTCTTTTAGAAAATAGGTGTCAGGAGCAGGGGTTCCAACTAAGCTAAGATTCTAAGGGTACTACATGTTAAAAAGTGATAATATGCATATGATTTTCTGACTGGAATTCTCCTTCGAAAGCTTCCCCCTTGAAATAATACTCTTGCGGCTCCCCCTCCCCCCACCCAAAAAAACATAAATCTGAAAAAAACCTTATGAGGGGTGGGGGAGGTGGTTAAAAGGGCCGTTGTTATCAATTGTATTAATTTATAACCGTTAAATTCTGCATTTTAATCCCATTCTTTCCTGAAAAATAAGTTGCATGGCTTTTTAAAACAGACATATCCAAAGCGAAAACAAATAAATTCAAAACAAAACGTTTCGTTTTTCTCCATTATAAAAAGCAATTGTGTAAGGGCTCTTCACCCGCATTTCTTCAATTTCTTTTGTTATAGTTTTCATATCTTCTTCATTTCCCCCCGGAGATGTCGTGCTTTATCAGCTCCGAACAGAAATCACATATTTCTAGACATTAAAGGGGGGATCTACACATCTCATCTGCAGCCTATTCTGCTTTACTTCGTATTGTGTCACATTGAAAATAGATTTCTACTGAGATATGGGATGATTGACTACAGGCCAAAATCATAGGAGGAATGCTCAGTTGACTTTGCCCACTAAATAGGCATCATTAAATGTCGAATAAAATTGACATGACTGAACAAGGCAAATTTTAAATGGACAGGTTGAATTCCTACGTCAGTTTTTGACACTAATTAAAAAAGAAAGATGAGCCGATGTACTTGACCGTGAACGGTTTCACGGACGAGATCAAGTGCTTCAACTATCTCATGGGTTTGATCGAAGAATATAAATTGACTAAAGAAGATATGACTATAGAGAAAGCACTTATTTTTTATATTAATGACAATAGAGCTGCCTAAGTAAAGAGCGACATGGCTTCAACGTATTATTTATTTATTTTATTTTTATCAGACCACTTTGCATGGAAGGAGTGATCATAAAAACTTCAACATTTGATTAGAAATTAAAAGTTCTAGTGCCCCTTTTTAAGAGTAAAAAATGATTAGACCATAATTGTGAGATAGCTATTTCGTTCATAATAGTTGAAATGTAAAATAACTATGCCTTCAGGGAGGACATAACCCCCGTGGCTCATGGGGAAAAGGTTGTAGATCATGCAAGTTGGCCATTGTTTACATATAGGTTCTAACATTGGAAAGAGGGGTATGCTTGATTCTGGGCGTCCGAAAAGACTAAGGTGAAGGTGAAAATTCCAGGGCATATTGAAGAAGGATGTTAAAATTAATCAAAAGACACTATGTACATCCAGATTGTCAAAAAGATGTACCTACTATATCCCAGAACCGATTTGGGTCACCAGTTGAAACTTTTCAGGGAATGTTCAGGCGGATGTCGTACTAAATCAATAGTTATTATTCGCATCCAGGTTCTCAAAAGGGTGTATCATCAAATCTAAGAAACTGCTTAGGGTATTAGGCTGAGTTGAAACTGCCAGGGAGTGTTGAGGGGATGTTGTTGTCAAAAGAGTGTAGGTGCTATATTTCAGTAACGGCTAAGTGCATCAAGTTGAAGCATTCATGTAACGTTGTGGAAGACGTTAAACTAAATCACAGGCACTATGCGCAATATTTTTCTTATACTTTTGTATTTCCCATTATTTTCGAGGTTGTGCCCCCTCCTGAAACAGAATCCGAGGACGCAAGGCCGTGTCCAGTGGGGGTTAGGGTTTGACCGCCCCCCCCCGCAATATTTGTCTGGTTCGTAAAAACGTAACACAGATGGATAGAAACCATTTTTTATGCGTTTTTTTACTTTTTTTTGTGTGTAAAACCCTCCCCGAAACAAAAAAATCAATGTGTAAAACACCCCCTGAAAAAATCCTGTATACGGCACTGAGTGGACGCACCTGAGCTAACCTTAGACACTAGTTTTAGGCCTCTACCGCTAATGAACTTGTTCCCATATTTATTTTAAAAAATCTTTACAAAAACGTTTCCTTATGGGACGAATGGTTCATGACTCTTAAGTACGGAATTTTTATGTTTTTGGTTGGATTCAATAAGGCTACATTGAAATATTTCAACTCAGCGGTTGAAAAAAACAAACCTGTAAGAAAATGGGGTTCTCACCTCCTACCGGGTCAAAAAAGGAAGAATCCAAAATAGGATCAGTCCAAAAAACCTAAATCCTGTGCTTCTATTATTGCTGTTTGTGTCTTAGCGGATGGGTGAAGGATTGTGCGTTTTTTCTTAATTCGTTGTTTATGAAATGTATTGCATCAGAAAGAAAAAAGCAAAAAGTTGCGTAAACAAACAGTCATTTGTCATATTTCTTATGAAGAATACAAAATATACTAAAGAAAAATAATAATAAAATAAAAATAAGGAAACCTTAACAACAAATGGAAACGCACGCGACTTCTAAGTTCCCTCTATCGCATAAATATCACTCAAAGAAAAACTTATAATACTGAGATCCCATTGAGTTCAGTCACATATCCAGAATTTTGAGCTGAAATTTGACTCTCTAAAATTGTGATGGCCTTGTTTTTTTGCTTGACAAATTCGTATAAATATCGTAACAATGTTCAGTTTCATGCTGTTCCCTAAGTTTTATACTTTTGTTATATATTTTTACTTCTTCATTTTTAGTGTTATTTCATTAAACATTAGTATTATGCTATCGTATTTTTTTTTTACATGGTTTAATAGCGTTTCCAATACAATTATTATTATCACAAATATAATTAAAAACCGCAGTCAAACCAAAACAAAAGAATTTTTGTTAAGGGAAAGGTGCAATGTTTTTCCGAATATCACCAAACTTTATAACGTCTTATTAGATTCTGGCGGTTAAAAGAGGTAGAGGAAACGTCCATTTTTGCCCATTCCTATCCCGTGAGTGCCCACGAAGATGAAGCAGATTCAACTCCTGAAATGGTGATAAATATTCCTTAAATATGATATGTACCAATCCCAGTTTAAAAGTACCAATTTAAATCAAACAATTCATACAGTCTGTACAACTTACACGGACTCATGTCAATATGCCAAAGCAAATATATAATTCATAAGAATAGTCATATTCAAAGTTTTTTACATGGAACAACTTCACCAGGCCAACTATCTCTTAAGAAGACAGTTCACCCCAATTAGACAGCTCCTCCTTGTGCAAATATAGAAGACAATCTCAAGGTCAAGTTATATTTAACAGTAACTTCCAGAGAACTATATTTGTACCAGATTACCCGTCACAAGTTGCAGCGACTTAGGAAATGGGAATTCGAGGAAAATTATGCCTGTCCGGAGAGATTCCCCCTGCAGAAGAAATACCTATAGGAAATTATCCCCACCGCGAAAAATCCCCTCCCCCCACAAGTTAATAACAACCATAATTTTTGAAATAAATGTATTTGAAAAATTATGCCAGGGAAATTCCCCCATGGACAATTCTTCCCCCGGAAAATTCTCCTGTAGAGAAATTCCCCAACCCTGTGGAAAGCCCATCCCCCCGAGTATCGTACTTCTGAATTTGAAAGCGTTTGAAAAACTAGGTTATGATTATTAACTTTTGCTTTACTACCTCAATGGCATTTACTTCAATTTTTCCTGTTGAGGGGTTTCTGATTTCAGTCAGCGCGAAAAGTGGTCGAAAGTTTAAGAGGGCCTTGGAGGGAGGGGGGGGCAGGTATTATGCCTAAACCCTTCGCAAGAGCGGACTCGAAACTTTCTTGGCGATTTAATGAAAAGTGTAGTAATACATATAGGGTATAGACAAACAAACATCCGATTTTAACTATATAAAAGTAGAACCCCCTTATCCAATACAAGACAAACACAGCTGCTGCCATCTATAATCGAGTCTAGCGGTACCTAACCGCATAGACAATATTATTGATCCACTAAGGGGAACAGATTTCTCGCAAATTGATTGCATAATCGATTAGGACAATAGGGGAACTAGATTTCTAGGAAATTGATTTGCATAATCGACTGGGACAAGAAGCAAGAGGGGATTTCTTTTTTAAATATGGCTTCTATGGTCTTTAGGTGCGAGAGATAAATTAATATTCTATGTTTAAATATGGCTTCTCTGGTCTTTAGGTCTGAGAGATAAATATTAATATTCTATCGAAGCCATAATAGTGTAACTAGGAACACCTTAGATTTTTTCATAAATTCAAACGAGATCATGACAAATTGAATATATTTTACGCGGGAAATGGTTTCCTGGGAATTTCAAATGTGACATTGCAGGGAGGCCGAAACAAAGGACCACGCAGAAATTACTTTTAGGGAATTATTCGGGCGAAACAGTTTGAGACATTTTAGAAGATGATCTGGGGTGAAACTCTATGGTCGTTATAATAGACAAGTCCCATTTGAACAGTGGTGTAAGGTCCCCTATTCAAACCCCAAAGGGGCCCCCGCCAAACTTTTTGCCCCCCCAATTTTTTTTACACTTTTTTTGGTGCGCTTGAGACACAGAAGGGCCCCCTCCCCCCGGGTGCCCAAAGGTCCCCCTCCCCCCGGGCACCAAAAGAGCCCCCCCATTTTTTATTCCTTTTTTTAGCGCACTTGAGACACAGAAGGGCCCCCCTCCTCCCCCTCCCAACTTTTTGGTTCCCCCCAAATATATCTCCTCAGAACATGTTCTTTACGTAATGTCCCTCCTAAGCCAATTTTACAACTTGAAGTACTCATCCTTTTCACCCACAACTTTACATTATGGCTTTTTGAATACCCAAACACCAAGCAATGCTTTTCAAAAGGCTTTATTATATCTTTTCAAAACAAGTTCCTTTCTTAATATCCCTCCTAAACCTATTTTAAAAGTTGAAGTTCTCATCCTTTTCACCCACAACTTTGCTTTATGGCTTTTTTGAATACCCCAACACCAAGCAATGCCTTTTAAAAGACTTTATTATATCTATTTCAGAACAAATTCCTTTCTTAATATCCCTCTTAAACCTATTTTAAAAGTTGAAGTACTCACCCTTTTCACACACAACTTTACTTTATGGCTTTTTGCATACCCCAAAACCAAGCAATACTTTTCAAAGGCTTTATTATATTTTTCAGAACAAGTTCTTTTCTAAATGTCCCTCCTAACCCTAGTTTACAAGTTGAATTACTCTTCTTTTTCACCCACAACATTACCTTACGGCTTTTTGAATACCCCAGCACCAAGCAATACTTTTCAAAATACATTATTATATTATTTCAGAACAAGTTCTTTCCTTAATGTCCCTCCTAAACCAATTTTACAAGTTGAAATACCCATGCTTTTCACTCATAACTTTACTTTATGGCTTTTTGAATACCCCAACACCAAGTAATACATTTTAGTTTTAGTTAAGTGTCTTTAGACTTGTAGTTTAGTTTTAACTAAGAGTTAGTTTAGAATTTTAGTGTCGAGTCTTAGCTTATATTTTTTCGTTGCACTTTTAGTTTAGTTTAGTATTAATTAAGAGTTTTAGTTTAGAGTTGTAGTTCAGTTTTAGTAAAGAGTTTTAGTTTAGAGTTATAGTTTAGTTTTAGTTAAGAGTTTTAGTTTAGAGTTTTAGCTTAGAGTCTTAGCTTAGAGTTTTAGTTAGAGTTATAGTTTAGTTTAACTTTAGTAAAGAGTTTTAGTTTAGATTTTAGAGTTTTAGTTTAGACTTAGACTTTTAGTTTAGAGTTTTAGTTAGAGTTATAGTTTAGTTTAGTTGTAGTTCAGAGTCTAGAGTTTCAAGTTAGACTCTCAGCACTTAGAGTTTTAGTTAGAGTTATGTTTTATTTTAGTTTTAGTTAAGTGTTTTTGGACTTGTAGTGTAGTTTTGGCTAAAAGTTTTAGTTTAGATTTTTAACCTAGAGTCATAGCTTAGAGTTTTTCGTTGCACTTTTAGTTTAGTTTAGTTTTAGATAAGAGTTTTAGTTTAGAGCTTCAGTTTGGTATTAGCTTACAGTTTTAGTTTTAGAGTTATAGTAGTTAAGAGTTTTAGTTTGGAGTTTAGAGTTTTAGTTTAGACTTTAGAGTTTTAGTTAGAATTTAGAGTATTAGTTTAGAGTCATAGCTTAGAATTTTAGTTCTACTTATAGTCTAGTTTAGTTTTAGTTGAGAATTTAGAATTTTAGTTTAGAGTCTTAGCTTAGAGTTTTTCGTTATACTTTTAGTTTAGTTTAGTAACAGTTAAGAGTTTTAGTTTGAAGTTGTAGTTTATTTTTAGTAAAGAGTTTTAGTTTAGAGTTCTAGTTTAGTTTTAGTTTAGAATTTTAGCTTAGAATTTAGAGTTTTAGCTTAGAGTCTTAGCTTAGAGTTTTAGTTAGAGTAATAGTTTAGTTTAATTTTAGTTACGAGTTTTAGTTTAGACTTTAGAGTTTTAGTTCAGAGTTTAGAGTTTTAGTTAGAGTTATAGTTTAGTTTAGTTTTTGTCGAGAATTTTAGTTTAGAGTTCTAGTTTAGTTTTAGTTAAGAGTTTTAGTTTAGAGTTGTAGTTTAGTTTAGTTTTAGTTAAGAGTTTTAGTTTAGAGTTGTTGTTTAGTTTTAGATATGAGTTTTAGTTTTGAGTTTTAGTTTGATATTAGCTTACAGTTTTAGTTAGAGTTAGAGTTTAGTTTAGTTATAGTTCAGAGTCTAGAGTTTCAAGTTAGACTCACAGCACTTAGAGTTTTAGTTAGAGTTATATTTTATTTTAATTTTAGTTAAGTGTTTTTGGAGTTATAGTTTAGTTTTACCTAAACATTTTAGTTTAGAGTTTTAACCTAGAGTAATAGCTTAGATTTTTTCGTTGCAATTTTAGTTCAGTAGAGTTTTAGATAAGAGTTTTAGTTTAGAGTTTCAGTTTGGTATTAATTTACAGTTTTAGTTAGAGTCATAGTAGTTAAGAGTTTTAGTTTAGAGTTAGAGTTTTAGTTTAGAGTCAAAGCTTAGAGTTTTAGTTAGAGTTATAGTTTAGGTTAGTTTTAGTTAAGAGTTTTTGTTAAGAGTTTAGAGTTTTAGTTTAGAGTTTAGGGTTTTAGTTAGAGTTTAGAGTTATAGTTTAGAGTCTTAGCTTAGAGTTTTAGTTCTTTTTATAGTTTATTTTAGTTTTAGTTGAGAATTTAGAGTTTTAGTTTAGAGTCTTAGCTTAGAGTTTTTGTTAGTTATAGTTTAGTTTAGTTTTAGTTAGGAACTTTAGTTTAGTTTTATTTAACAGTATTAGTTAAGAGTTTGTTGTTTTAGTTTACCGTTTTAGTTAGAGTTATAGTTTTAGTTTAGTTTTATCTAAGAGTTTTAGTTTAGAAATTGGAGTCTTAGTTTTGAGTATTAGATTAGAGTTTTAGTTAGAGTTATAGTTTAGTTTAGTTTTGATTCATAGTTTTAGTTTAGAGCCTTAGCTTAGAGTTTTAGTTAGAGTTATAGTTTAGTTTGGTTTTAATTAAGAATTTTATTTTAGAGGTGTTGTTTAGTTATAGATAAGAGTTTTAGTTTAGAGTTTCGAGTTTTAGTTAAGAGTTTTTGTTTAGAGTTTAGAGCTTTAATTTATATCTCTAGTTTAGTTTTACTTAAGAGTTTTAGTTTAGAATTTATATTTTTAGTTTACAGTTTTACTTTAGAGTTTTAGTTAGAGTTATAGTTTTAGTTTAGTTTTAGTTAAGAGTTTTAGTTTAGATATTGGAGTTTTAGTTTTGAGTCTTAGCTTAGAGTTTTAGTTAGAGTTCTATTATAGTTTAGTTTTAATTCCGAGTTTTAGTTTAGAGTCTTAGCTTAGAGTTTTAGTTAGAGGTATAGTTTAGTTTAGTTTTAGTTAAGAATCTTAATTTAGAGGTGTTGTTTAGTTTTAGATAAGAGTTTTAGTTTAGAGTTTAGAGTTTCAGTTAGAGCTATAGTTTAGTCTAGTTTAGAGTCTAGAGTTTTAATTTAGAGTGTTAGCTTAAAGTTTTAGTTAGAGTTATAGTTAACTTTAGTTATAGTTAATAGTTTTAGTTTAGACTTATAGTTTAGTTTTAGTTAAAAGTTTTAGTTTAGACTTATAATTTAGTTTTAGTTAAGAGTTTTATTTTACAGTTTAGAGTTTTAGTTTAGAGTTTTAGATCAGAGTTTTAGTTAGAGTTATAGTTTAATTTAGTTTTAATTCAGAGTTTTAGTTTAGAGTCTTAGCTTGGAGTTTTAGTTAGCGTTGTAGTTCAGTTTAGTTTCAGTTAAGAGTTTTAGTTTAGAGGCGTTGTATAGTTTTAGATAAGAGTTTTAGTTTAGAGTTTAGAGTTTTAGTTAAGAGTTTTTGTTTAGAGTTTAGAGCTTTAATTTATATCTCTAGTTTAGTTTTACTTAAGAGCTTTAGTTTAGAATTTATAGTTTTAATTTACAGTTTTACTTTAGAGTTTTAGTCAGAGTTATAGTTTTAGTTTAGTTTTAGTTAAGAGTTTTAGTTTAGATATTGGAGTTTTAGTTTTGAGTCTTAGCTTAGAGTTTTAGTTAGAGTTCTAGTATAGTTTGTTTTAATTCCGAGTTTTAGTTTAGAGTCTTAGCTTAGAGTTTTAGTTAGAGGTATAAATTAGTTTAGTTTTAATCAAGAATTTTAGTTTTGAGGTGTTGTTTAGTTTTAGATAAGAGTTTTAGTTTAGAGTTTAGAGTTTTAGTTAGAGTTATAGTTTAGTTTAGTTTTATTTTAGAGTCTAGAGTTTTAATTTAGAGTGTTAGCTTAGAGTTTTATTTAGAGTTATAGTTAACTTTAGTTATAGTTAAGAGTTTTAGTTTAGACTTATAGTTTAGTTTTAGTTAAGAGTTTTAGTTTAGACTTATAATTTAGTTTTAGTTAAGAGTTTTAGTTTAGAGTTTAGAGTATTAGCTTAGAATCTTGGCTTAGAGTTTTAGTTAGAGTTATAGTTTAGTTTAGTTTCAGTTAAGAGCTTTAGTTTAGACTTGTAGCTTAGTTTTAGTTAAGAGTTTAGATTTTAGTTTAGGGTTTTAGCTTGGAGTTTTAGTTAGAGTTATAGTTTAGTTTTAGTTTTAGTTTAGAGTTCTAGTTTAATTAAGAGTTTTAATTTAGAGTTTTAGTTAGAGCTATAGTTTTGTTTAGTTTTAGTTAAGAGTTTTAGTTTTGAGTTGTAGTTTAGTTTTAGTTAGGAGTTTTAGTTAAGAGTTTTAGCTTAGAGATGTAGTTTAGTTTTAGCTAAGAATTTTAGTTTAGAGTTTTAGTTTGGTATTAGCTTACAGTTTCAGTTAGAGCTATAGTTTAGTTTAGTTTTAGTTAAGAGTTTTAGTTTAGAGCTATAGTTTAGTTTAAGTTTAAAGTAGTAGTTTAGTTTTAGGTAAGACTTTTAGTTTAGAGGTTAGAGTTTTAGCTTAGAGTCCTATCGTAGAGTTTTAGTTAGAGTTATAGTTTAGTTTAGTTGTTGTTAGTTATAGAATAGTTTAGTTTTATTTAAGAGTTTAGTTAGAGTTATAGTTTGGTTTAGTTTTAGTTAAGAGTTTTAGTTTTGAGTTGTTGTTTAGTTTTAGATAAGAGTTTTAGTTTAAAGTCGAGAGTTTTAGTGTCGAGTCTTACCCTACAGTTTTTGTTAGAGTTATAGTTTAGTTTAGTTTTAGTTTGGAGTCTAGAGTTTTAAGTTAGAGTCTTAGCTTGGAGTTTTAGTTAGAGTTTAGAGTTTCAGTTTAGAGTCTTAGCTTAGAGTTTGTTATAGTTATAGTTTAGTTTAGTTTTAGTTGAGAATTCAGAGTTTTAGTTTAGAGTCTTAGCTTAGAGTTTTACTTAGAGTTATAGTTTAGTTTAGTTTTAGCTGGGATCTTTATTTTATATCTCTAGTTTAGTTTTACTTAAGAGTTTTAGTTTAGTTTTTATAGTTTTAGTTTACAGTTTTACTTTAGAGTTTTAGCTAGAGTTAGAGTTTTAGTTTAGTTTTAGTTTAGATATTGAAGTTATAGTTTTGAGTCTTAGCTTAGAGTTTTAGTTAGAGTTTTAGTTTAGTTTTAATTAAGAGTTTTAGTTTAGAGTCTTAGCTTAGAGTTTTAGTTAGAGTTATAGTATAGTTTAGTATTAGTTAAGAATTTTAATTTAGAAGCATTGTTTAGTTTTAGATAAGAGTTTTAGTTTAGAGTTTAGAGTTTTAGTTAAGAGTTTTTGTTTAGAGTTTAGAGTTTTAGTTTAGATCTTAGAGTTTTAGTTAGAGTTTAGAGTTATAGTTTAGAGTCTTAGCTTAGAGTTTTAGTTCTTTTTATAGTTTATTTTAGTTTTAGTTGAGAATTTAGAGTTTTAGTTTAGAGTCTTAGCTTAGAGTTTTTGTTAGTTATAGTTTAGTTTAGTTTTAGTTAGGAACTTTAGTTTAGTTTTATTTAACAGTATTAGTTAAGAGTTTGTAGTTTTAGTTTACAGTTTTAGTTAGAGTTATAGTTCTAGTTTAGTTATAGCTAAAAGTTTTAGTTTAGAAATTGGAGTCTTAGTTTAGAGTCTTAGCTTAGAGTTTTAGTTAGATTTATAGTTTAGTTTATTTTTGATTCAGAGTTTAGTTAATATCCTGAGATTAGCGTTTTAGTTATAGTTATAGTATAGTTTGATTTTAGTTAATAGTTTTATTTTAGTTGCATTGTTTAGTTTTAGATATGAGTTTTAGTTTAGAGCTTAGAGTTTTATTTAATAGTTTTTGTTTAGAGTTTAGAGCTTTAATTTATATCTCTAGTTTAGTTTTACTTAAGAGCTTTAGTTTATAGTTTATAGTTTTAGTTTACAGTTTTACTGTAGAGTTTTAGTCAGAGTTATATTTTTAGTTTAGTTTTAGATAAAAGTTTTAGTTTAGATATTGGAGTTTAAGTTTTGAGTCTTATCTTAGAGTTTTAGTTAGAGTTCTATTATAGTTTAGTTTTAATTCCGAGTTTTAGTTTAGAGTCTTAGCTTAGAGTTTTAGTTAGAGGTATAGTTTAGTTTAGTTTTAGTTAAGAATCTTAATTTAGAGGTGTTGTTTAGTTTTAGATAAGAGTTTTAGATTAGAGTTTATAATTTTAGTTAGAGTTATAGTTTAGTTTAGTTTTAGTCTAGAGTCTAGAGTTTTAATTTAAAGTTTTAGCTTAGAGTTTTAGTTAGAGTTATAGTTAACTTTAGTTATAGTTAAGAGTTTTAGTTTAGACTTATAGTTTAGTTTTAGTTAAGAGTTTTAGTTTAGAGTTATAATTTAGTTTTAGTTAAGAGTTTTAGTTTAGAGTTTAGAGTTTTAGTTTAGAATCTTAGCTTAGAGTTTTAGTTAGAGTTATAGTTTAGTTTAGTTTTAATTCAGAGTTTTAGCTTAGAGTCTTAGCTTAGAGTTTTAGTTAGAGTTATATTTTAGTTTGGTTTTAGTTAAGAATTTTAGTTTAGAGGCGTTGTTTAGTTTTAGATAAGAGTTTTAGTTTAGAGTTTTAGTTAAGAGTTTTTGTTTATAGTTTAGATCTTTAATTTATATATATAGTTTAGTTTAAATTAAGAGTTTTAGTATAGAGTTTATAGTTTTAATTTACAGTTTTACTTTAGAGTTTTAGTTAGAGTTATAGTTTTAGTTTAGTTTTAGTTAAGAGTTTTAGTTTATATATTGGAGTTTTAGTTTTGAGTCATAGCTTAGAGTTTTCGTTAGAGTTATAGTTTAGATTAGTTTTAATTCAGAGTTTTAGTTTAGAGTCTTAGCTTAGAATTTTACTTAGAGGTATAAATTAGTTTAGTTTTAATCAAGAATTTTAGTTTTGAGGTGTTGTTTAGTTTTAGATAAGAGTTTTAGTTCAGAGTTTAGAGTTCCAGTTAGAGCTATAGTTTATTTTAGTTCTAGTATAGAGTCTAGAGTTTTAATTTAGCGTGTTAGCATAAAGTTTTAGTTAGAGTTATAGTTAACTTTAGTTTTAGTTAAGAGTTTTAGCTTAGACTTATAGTTTAATTTTAGTTAATAGTTTTAGTTTAGACTTCAGAGTTTTAGTTTAGAGTTTAGAGTTTTAGTTAGAGTTATAGTTTAGTTTAGTTTCAGTTAAGAGCTTTAGTTTAGACTTGTAGTTTAGTTTTAGTTAAGAGTTTAGATTTTAGTTTAGGGTTTTAGCTTTGAGTTTTAGTTAGAGTTATAGTTTAGTTTTAGTTTAGAGTTCTAGTTTAATTAAGAGTTTTAATTTAGAGTTTTTGTTAGAGCTATAGTTTAGTTTAGTTTTAGTTAAGAGTTTTAGTTTTGAGATGTAGTTTAGTTTTAGTAAAGAGTTTTAGTTAAGAGTTTTAGCTTAGAGATGTAGTTTAGTTTTAGCTAAGAATTTTAGTTTAGAGTTTTAGTTTGGTATTAGCTTACAGTTTCAGTTAGAGCTATAGTTTAGTTTAGTTTTAGTTAAGAGTTTTAGTTTAGAGCTATAGTTTAGTTTAAGTTTAAAGTAGTAGTTTAGTTTTAGGTAAGACTTTTAGTTTAGAGGTTAGAGTTTTAGCTTAGAGTCCTATCGTAGAGTTTTAGTTAGAGTTATTGTTTAGTTTAGTTGTTGTTAGTTATAGAATAGTTTAGTTTTATTTAAGAGTTTAGTTAGAGTTATAGTTTAGTTTAGTTTTAGTTAAGAGTTTTAATTTTGAGTTTCTGTTCAGTTTTATATAAAAATTTTAGTTTAAAGTCGAGAGTTTAGTGTCGAGCTTTACCCTATAGTTTTTGTTAGTCACAGTTTAGTTTAGTTTTAGTTTGGAGTCTAGAGTTTTAAGTTAGAGTCTTAGCTTATAGTTTTAGTTAGAGTTTAGAGTTTCAGTTTAGAGTCTTAGCTTAGAGTTTTAGTTATATTTATAGTTTAGTTTAGTTTTAGTTGAGAATTCAGAGTTTCAGTTTAGAGTCTTAGCTTAGAGTTTTACTTAGAGTTATAATTTAGTTTATTTTTGGGTAAGATCTTTAGTTTTAGATCTCTAGTTTATTTTTACTTACGAGTTTTAGTTTAAAGTTCATAGTTTTAGTTTACAGCTTTACTTTAGAGTTTTAGCTAGAGTTAGAGTTTTAGTTTAGTTTTAGTTTAGATATTGAAGTTATAGTTTTGAGTCTTAGCTTAGAGTTTTAGTTAGAGTTTTAGTTTAGTTTTAATTAAGAGTTTTAGTTTAGAGTCTTAGCTTTTAGTTTTAGTTAGAGTTATAGTTTAGTTTAGTTTTAGTTAAGAATTTTAGTTTAGAGGCGTTGTTTAGTTTTAGATAAGAGTTTTAGTTTAGAGTTTTAGTTAATAGTTTTTGTTTATAGTTTAGAGCTTTAATTTAGATATCTAGTTTATTTTTACTTAAGAGTTTTAGTTTATAATTTATAGTTTTAATTTACAGTTTTACTTTAGAGTTTTAGTTAGAGTTATAGTTTTAGTTTAGTTTTAGCTAAGAGTTTTAGTTTAGATATTGGAGTTTTAGTTTTGAGTCTTAGCTTAGAGTCTTAGTAAGAGGTATAGTTTAGTTTCGATTTAGTTAAGAATTTTGGTTTAGAGTTGTAGTTTAGTTTTAGTTAAGAGTTTTAGTTTAGAGTTTAGAGTTTTAGGTAGAGTTTTAGTTTATTTTAGTTTTAGTTTAGAGTCTAGAGTTTTAATTTAGAGTGTTAGCTTAGAGTTTTAGTTAGAGTAATAGTTTACTTTAGTTTTAGTTAAGAGTTTTAGTTTAGACTTAAAGTTTAGTTTTAGTTAAAAGTTTTAGTTTAGAGTTATAGTTTAGTTTTAGTTAAGAGTTTTAGTTTAGAGTTTAGAGTATTAGCTTAGAATCTTAGCTTAGAGTTTTAGTTAGAGTTATAGTTTAGTTTAGTTTCAGTTAAGAGCTTTAGTTTAGACTTGTACTTTAGTTTTAGTTAAGAGTTTAGATTTTAGTTTAGGGTTTTAGCTTAGAATTTTAGTAAGAGTTACAGCTTATTTTAGTTTTATTTTAGAGTTGTAGTTTAATTAAGAGTTTTAGTTTAGAGTTTTAGTTATCGCTATAGTTTAGTTTAGTTTTAGATAAGAGTTTTAGTTTAGAGTTGTAGTTTAGTTTTAGTTAGGAGTTTTAGTTAAGAGTTTTAGCTTAGAGATGTAGTTTAGTTTTAGTTAATAATTTTAGTTTAGAGTTTTAGTTTGGTATTAGCTTACAGTTTAAGTTAGCGTTATAGTTTAGTTTAGTTTTAGTAAAGAGTTTTAGTTTAGAGCTATAGTTTAGTTTAAGTTTAAAGTAGTAGTTTAGTTTTAGGTAAGACTTTTAGTTTAGAGGTTAGAGTTTTAGAATTTAGAGTTTTAGTTTAGAGTCTTAGCCTACAGTTTTTGTTAGAGTTAAAATTTAATTTATTTTACTTTAGAGTCTTGTGTTTTAGTCTAGATTGTTATCGTAAAGTTACAGTTAGAGTTTAGAGTTTTAGTTTAGAGTCTTAGTTCAGAGTTTGTGTAATATTTATAGTTTACTTTAGTGTTATTTGAGAATTCAGAGTTTTAGTACAGAGTCTTAGATTAGTGTGTTAGTTAGAGTTATAGTTTAGTTTAGTTTTAGCTAGGAGCTTTAGTTTAGATCTCTAGTTTATTTTTATATAAGAGTTTTAGTTTAAAGTTTATAGTTTTAGTTTACAGTTTACTTTAGAGTTTTAGCTAGAGTTAGAGTTTTAGTTTAGTTTTAGTTTAGATATTGAAGTTATAGTTTTGAGTCTTAGCTTAGAGTTTTAGTTAGAGTTTTAGTTTAGTTTTAATTAAGAGTTTTAGTTTAGAGTCTTAGCTTAGAGTTTTAGTTAGAGTTACAGTTTAGTTTAGTTTTAGTTAAGAATGTTAGTTTAGAGTTATTGTTTAGTTTTAGTTAAGAGTTTTTGTTTAGAGTTTAGAGTTTTAGTTAGAGTTATAGTTTAGTTTAGTTATAGTTTAGAGTCTAGAGATTTAATTTAGAGTGTTAGCTTAGAGTTTTATTTAGAGTTATAGTTTAGTTTAGTTTTAGTTAAGAGTTTTAGTTTAGACTTTTAATTTAGTATTAGTTAAGAGTTTTAATTTAGACTTTTAGTTTAGTTTTAGTTAAGAGTTTTAGTTTAGAGTTTAGAGTTTTAGCTTAGAATCTTAGCTTAGAGTTTTAGTTAGAGTTATAAATTAGTTTAGTTTCAGTTAAGAGTTTTAGTTTAGACCTGTAGTTTAGTTTTAGCTAAGAGTTTTAGTTTAGAGTTTAGAGTTTTAGTTTAGGGTTTTAGCTTAGAGATTTAGTTATAGTTTAGTTTAGTTTTAGTTTAGAGATGTAGTTTAGTTAAGAGTTTTAGTTTAGAGTTTAAGCTAGAGCTATAGTTTAGTTTAGTTTTAGTTAAGAGTTTTAGTTTAGAGTTTAGACTTGTAGTTTGGTTTTAATTTAGAGTTATAGTTTAGAGTTTAGAGTTTCATCACTCTTAGCATAGAGTTTTAGTTACAGTTATAGTATAGTTTAGTTTTAGTTTAGAGTTTTAGTTTACTTTTAGTTAAGAGTTTTAGTTTAGAGTTTAGAGTTTTAGTTTAGAGTCTTAGCTTAGAGTTTTAGTTAGAGTTATAGTGTCGTATAGTTCTAGTTAAGAGTTTTAGTTTAGGGTTTTAGCTTAGATTTTAGAGTTTTAGTTTAGAATCTTAAGGTAGAGTTGTAGTCAGAATTATAGTTTTAGATTAGTTTTAGTTAGGAATATTAATTTAGAGTTGTAGTTTAGTTAAGTTCTAGTTTAGAGTTTTACTTTAACATCTGAAATTAGAGTTTTAGTTAAAAATATATTTTTTTTCAATTTTAGTTAAGAGTCTTAGCTTAGAGTTTTAGTTAGAGTTATAGTTTTAGTTTAGTTTTAATTAAGGGTTTTAGTTTAGAGATTGGAGTTTTAGTTTTGAGTCCTAACTTAGAGTTTTAGTTAGAGTTATAGTTTAGTTTAGTTTTAATTTAGAGTTATAGTTTGGCTTAGTTTTCGTTAAGAATTTTAATTTAGACTTTTAGTTTTGTTTTAGTTAAAAGTTTTTGTTTAGAGTTGTAGTTTAATTTTAGATAGGAGTTTTAGTTTAGAGTTTTATTTTAGGGTTTTAGTTAGAGTTGTAGTTTTAGTTTAGTTTTAGTTTGGATTTATAGTTTAGAGTTGTAGTTTAGTTAAGAGTTTTAGTTTAGCGTAAAGAGCTAGGTGTTGAATACATTTTTTCTTTGAAATGCTAGACTCGGAATATTTTTATTACAGTTTACATACAAAACAGTTAGGTGTCTCCATGTTTAAGTGGGGTTAGGTTAGGTTATCGTGAGCTCTCATGATAACCTGGCCGAACTTAACTTAAACGTGGAGAAACCTAACTTTTTTGTATTTAAGCCGCAATAAAAATATTCCCAGTCTATAACTCTAACTATAACTCTAACTAAAACTCTAAGCTAACACTCTAAATTAAATCTCTAGACTCTAAACTAAAACTAACTAAAACTGTAAGCTAATATCAAACTAAAACTCTTAACTATAACTCTAACTAAAACTCTAAACTCTAAACAAAAACTCTTAACTAAAACTCTTAACTCTTAACTAAAAACAACACCTCTAAACTAAAATTCTTAAATAAAACTAAACTAAACTATAACTCTAAATAAAACTCTAAGCTAAGACTCTAAACTGAAACTCTGAATTAAAACTAAACTAAACTATAACTCTAGCTAAAACTCTAAGCTAAGACTCAAAACTATAACTTCAATATCTAAACTAAAATTCTTAACTAAAACTAAACTAAAACTATAACTCTAGCTAATAGTCTAAAGTAAAACTGTAAACTAAAACTATAAACTCTTAACTAAAATTCTTAAGTAAAACTAAACTAGAGATCTAAACTAAAGCTCCTAGCTAAAACTAAAATAAATTATAACTCTAACTAAAACTCTAAGCTAAGACTCGAAACTAAAACTCTAAAATCTAAACTAAAACTAAACTAAACTATAAATATAACTAAAACTCTAAGCTAAGACTCTAAACTAAAACTCAAAACTCTGACTAAAACTCTAAGCTAAGACCCTAACTTAAGACTCTAGACTCCAAACTAAAATAAACTAGCCTTAACTATAACTTTAACAAAAACTTTAGGCTAAGACTCCAAACTAAAACTCTTAACTAAAACTCTTATCTAAAACTAAACAACAACTCAAAACTAAAACTAAACTAAACAATAACTCTAACTAAACTCTTAACAAAAGCTAAACTAATCTATAACTAACAAAAACTAAACTATAACTCTAACTAAAACTCTAAGCTAAGATCCTAAGCTAATACTCTAAACTCTAAACTAAAACTCTTAACTAAAAATAAACTATGACTCTAAACTAAAACTCTTAACTAAACTATAAGTCTAAACTAAAACTCTTAACTAATACTAAAGTAAACTATAACTCTAACTAAAACTCTAAGCTAAACTCTAAACAAAAACTCTTATCTAAAACTAAAAAACACCTCTAAACTAAAATTCTTAACTAAAAATAAACTAAACTATAACTCTAACTAAAACTCTAAGCTAAGACTCTAAACTAAAACTCTTAATTAAAACTAAACTAAACTATAACTCTAACTAAAACTCTAAGCTAAGACTTAAAACTAAAACTTCAATATCTAAGCTAAAACTCTTAACTAAAACTAGACTAAAACTATAACTCTAACTAAAACTCTAAAGTAAAACCATAAACTAAAACTATAAACTCTAAACTAAAACTCTTAAGTAAAACTAAACTAGAGATCTAAACTAAAGCTCTAAACTCTAAACAAAAACTCTTTACTAAAACTCTACACTGTAAACTAAAACTTTTATCTAAAACTAAATAACGCCTCTAAACTAAACTTCTTAACTAAAACTAAACTAAACTATAACTCTAACTAAAACTGTAAACTAAAACTATAAACTCTAAATTAAAACTCTTAAGTAAAACTAATCTAGAGATCTAAACTAAAGCTCCTAACTAAAACTAAACTAAACTATAACTAACAAAAACTCTAAGCTAAGACTCTAAACTAAAACTCTAAATTCTCAACTAAAACTAAACTAAACTAAAATAGAAATAAAACTCTAAGCTAGGACTATAAACTAAAACTCTAAACTCTAACTAAAACTCTAAAGTCTAAACCAAAACTCTAAACTCTAAACAAAAACTCTTAACTAAAACTAAACTAAACTATAACTCTAACTAAAACTCTAAGCTTTGACTCTAAACTAAAACTCTAAAATCTAAACTAAAACTCTTAACTACTATAACTCTAACTAAAACTGTATGCTAATACCAAACTGAAACTCTAAACTAAAACTGTATGCTAATACCAAACTGAAACTCTAAACTAAAACTCTTATCTAAAACTAAACTAAACTAAAAGTGCAATAAAAAACTCTAAGCTATTACTCTAGGCTAAAACTCTAAACTAAAACGTTTAGCTAAAACTAAACTACAAGTCCAAAAACACTTAACTTAAACTAAAATAAAATATAACTCTAATTAAAACTCTAAGTGCTGAGAGTCTAACTTGAAACTCTAGACTCTGAACTACAACTAAACTAAACTATAACTCTAACTAAAACTGTAAGCTAACATCAAACTAAAACTCTAAACTAAAACTAAACAATAACTCTAAACTAAAACTCTTAACTAAAACTAAACTAAATTACAACTCTAAACTAAAACTCTTAACTAAAACTAAACTACAACTCTAAACTAAAACTCTTAACAAAAATTAAACTAAACTATAACTAAAACTCTAAACTCTAAACTAAAACTCTACAGTCTAAACTAAAACTCTTAACTAAAATTAAATAACTATAACTCTAACTAAAACTCTGAGCTAAGACTCTAGGCTAAAACTCTAAACTCTAAACTAAAACTCATAACTAAAACTAAACTACAACTCTTTACTAAAACTAAACTACAACTCTAAACTAAAACTCTTAACTAATACTAAACTAAACTAAAAGTGCAACGAAAAACTCTAAGCTAACACTCTAGACTAAAATTCTAAATCCTCAACTAAAACTCTAAACTCTAACTAAAACTCTAAAGTCTAAACTAAAACTCTAAACTCTAAACAAAAACTCTTAACTAAAACTAAACTAAACTATAACTCTAACTAAAACTCTAAGCTAAGGCTCTAAACTAAAACTCTAAACTAAAACTCTTAACTACTATAACTGTAAGCTAATAACTGTAAGTTAATAACTCTAAACTCTCTAACTCTAAACTCTAACTCTAAAGTCTAAACTAAAACTCTTAACTAAAATTAAACTAAACTATAACTCTAACTAAAAATCTAAGCTAAGACTCCAAGCTAAAACTCTAAACTCTAAACTAAAACTCTTAACTAAAACTTAACGACAACTCTAAACTGAAGCTCTTTACTCAAAGTAAACTACAACTCTAAAATAAAACTCTTAACTAATACTAAACTAAACTAAAATTGTAACGAAAAACTCTAAGCTAAGACTCTAGGCTAAAATTCTAAACTAAAATTCTTAGCTAAAACTAAACTACAAGTCTAAAGACACTTAACTAAAACTAAAATGTATTTCTTGGTGTTGGGGTATTCAAAAAGCCATAAAGTAAAGTTGTGGGTGAAAAGGATGGGTACTTCAACTTGTAAAATTGGTTTAGGGGGGACATTAAGAAAAGAAATTGTTCTGAAATAATATAATAATGTCTTTTGAAAAGTATTGCTTGGTGTTGGGGTATGCAAAAAGCCGTAAGGTAAAGTTGTGTGTGAAAAGGATGAGTACTTCAAATTGTAAAATAATTTAAGAGGAATATTAAGAAAAGAACTTGTTCTGAAAAATATAATAAAGCCTTTGAAAAGTCTTGCTTGGTGTTGTGGTATTCAAATTATTTAAATTCAAAATTCAAATTCATTTAATTCAAAAACAAGACATAGCTCTCGTGGGCAAAGCCCAAATATGATGTCTCTTAGTCATAATTAGCAAAATAAAGTTGTCTGATAAAACTTCGTCAGTAAATAAACTAAAGGATAAAAACACTTGAGATTGAGAATAAAATTGTCTGATAAAACTTCGTCAGGATAAAATAAAACTAAACAATAAAAACACTAGAGATCATTGTAATATTTCACAAAGCTTGGCACAAAGCTTTTACTGTAGCGCATGGTGTTACATTGGACTGGGGATAGTTTCGAAACCTTCTGAGCCTCTTCCCTGGGGGTACGAGATCTTATAGGGACAAAAGGTGGGGGAAGGAATGATCGGTAGATGGGATATTAAAGGAGGGAGGAGCCAAATCTTTGGCATAATTTTTCTCAGCGGGAAGAAAGGGATTCAAGTTTAAATTCCTTGAGGTAAAAGGAGTAAGGAAGAGGGGAACCGCCATAAATGATTTGCAGTGATCTCTTCTGAACTCGTTCTATTTTATCAATTTCATCCTGGGTAAGGGCAAAGTGCCAAACCGGACAAGCATATACAACTAAGGGGCGGATGAAAATATGAAATATTAGTTTCAGCTTGTCCTTAGGAACTCGAAATTTTTCTAGTGTTTTTAGCATTTGGATTGCGCCGTTAGCTTTTTTTACAATTGTCTTTGTATTTCCCGTCATGAGCCATAAAGTAAAGTAAAGCCATAAAGTAAAGTTGTGGGTGAAAAGGATGAGTACTTCAATTTGTAAAATTGGTTTAGGAGGGACATTGAGAAAAGAACTTGTTCTAAAATAATTTAATAAAGTCTTTTGAAAAGTATTGCTTGGTGTTGGGGTATGCAAAAAGCCGTAAGGTAAAGTTTTGGGTGAAAAGGATGAGTACTTCAACTTGTAAAATAGGTTTAAGAGGGATATTAAGAAAGGAACTTGTTTTGAAAAGATATAATAAAGCCTTTTAAAAAGTATTGCTTGGTGTTTGGGTGTTCAAAAAGCCATAATGTAAAGTTGTGGGTTATAAGGATGAGTACTTCAAGTTGTAAAATTGGTTTATGAGGGACATTACGTAAAGAACTTGTTCTGAAAAGATGTATTGGGGGGAACCAAAAAGTTGCTGGGGGAGGGGGCCCTTCTGTGTCTCAAGTGCGTAATAAAAAAGTATTAAAAAAATGGGGGGCCGGGGGGAGGGGGCCCTTTGGGGGACCGGGGGAGGGGGCCTGGGGGAGGGGGCCTGGGGGAGGGGGCCCTTCTGTGTCTCAACCGCACCAAAAATTTTTTTAAAAAAATGGGGAGGGGCAAAAAGTTGGGCAAGGGCCCCTTTGGGGTTTGGGTAGGGGACCATACAACACTGTTCAAATGGAACTTGTGTATTATAACGACCACAGAGTTTCACCCCAAATCATCTTCTATAATGTCTCAAACTGTTTCACCCAAAAAATCCCTAAAATGCCAATTAATTTTTTTCGCCCAAATAATCCCCTAAAAGTAATTCCTGCGTGTTCTTTTGTTTCGGCATACCTGCGATTTCACGTTTGAAATTCCCAGGAAATTATTTCCCGCGTAAAATATATTCAATCTGTCTTGATCTCGTATGAATTTCTGAAAAAATCTAGGGTGTTCCTAGTTACACTATTATGGCTTCGATAGAATATTAATATTTATCTCTCAGACCTAGAGGCCAGAGAAGCCATATTTAAAAATAGAATATTAATTTATCTCTCAGACCTAAAGACCAGAGAAGCCATATTTAAAAATGAAATCCTCTCATGTTTCTCGTCCCAGTCGATTATGCAAATCCATCTCCCAGAAATCTAGTTCCCCTCTTGTCCTAGTCGATTACGCAATCAATTTCCGAGAAATCTGTTCCCCTTAGTGGATCAATAACATTGTCTATGCGGTTAGGTACGGTTAGAACCGATTATAGATGGCAGCAGCTTTGTTCGTCTTGTATTGGATAAGGGGGTTCTACTTATAAATAGATGGATGAGGAATGTTGTGTGTAAAGTTACTATGGAACGATTCAAAGGGGTGTGTGAGTAAGATATACTATCATTTTTCAATTGATGGAAGTACTTCTTGTGTACATGAGAGTTTTTTGTTGTTCACTTACATTAACTTTAAAAAGTGACAATTCATCATTCGATTTTTCTTTATATAAACATAGTAGTATACTTTGCTATATCGCTATATATATAAGGTTTTTGAGAATATTCATCTACCTTCTTTGAGTAAGAATAGAAATCTGGGTAAGAACCAGTTTACCTATCAGGGAGGGGTGAGTTGTCAGCACGTGCATAAGATTCCATCTTTTTTGCTCCTTGATAATTCTTCCCACAAAATGGTAGTTTTTGGTGCCCCAAATCTTTCGGAAATGTGGTCCATAGTTTGCTTCTTTTTTCTCTTCATATTCCTGGGGTTAATGTTTAGTTATAAAACTTCTTAAATTTTCAATATTCTGATTATTTTCTTCAACGTGCTAATGCACAAGGTACTACTATTACGAGACGAAGAGGTGTAATCCCATCTTCCAACCCATTTTAAGGTTTGTATTTCATGTGTTGTGGCTAAGCTCCCAGGTACTTGACTTTCTCGTTTTGCTGATGTTTCTCATCTTGCATATAGCGACGACGTGCTTTTGAACAGCCGTTTCGAGAATGATCTTCCCACACGGTTTCTACTGTTCTTGTTGTTTTTTTTCTGATAATGGCCTTTTGCCAAATATAGATAAATGTGAGTTTCTCTCCAATAACTGTGCTACTTTCACTCCCCAATATCGTAAAACTTCCATATCCGTTTTGAACATTCTCTCCGGTGGCTTAGCATTTCCTACCCTGTTCCGAGTTTGCGCCAGTGCACTGTTGCCTAACTCACTAAAACCTTGTAAAGGACGAACCACGGCCCATAGTAGCCAAAAAGTAAAAAAAAGTGTTTAAAAAAATGCAATTTAGAAAGAATATCCATTTCTAGCTGATTCCGCAATGGTAACTATTATCTACATTAGTTTTAATATTAAAATATTAAATTAACGGAATTTCAAAAATTAGCCTGAAACCCCTAAAAAACGGCGTCAGATCGATACAAAAAGTACACCGTCGAAATTGCAATGGCCGAAAATCCTATTCAGGAAACAAAACATATTATTGAAAATGAAATGCTATTTTTTACAAAAAAAAATAAAAAAATACACCTTCGTATACAGGATGATTGGTAAAAAGATCCAGTTCGGCTCTGAAAAAATTGTTACGAACCGAGGTAGGTATAAATAGACTTGCCCTGGCCAAAACTTGACTGCACCTTTTGTGCTCACGTTGCCCTATATGATTCAAAATCTCCCCCAATTCTTAAGATAAGTGATCTGAACAGAATTCGCACAAATTATTTGAAATGTTGCAAATTTCTTCTCTATCTTCCACAGTGGAGAGAAAATCAGTTTCTAGTGAATAATTTGGTGTTTGGGATTTTATTTTGAAGTTTAATATACAACATAAGAAACCCTCGGGTATGGCGTATGTGCATTTGTTTCTTCACCATTGTCTTGTCCAATTTTTCGTTGCTTGTATATTTTTCTCTGATTTTTCTTATTATTACTCTACCTGTATATTTTTGTTTGTTTGCTTGCATGTGTGGGTTACAAATAAGTAAAAAATAACAAGATTATGAAAACAGCATACAATTGCGCCTAAATTACCCTGTTTTTCTAATATTAGAACACATATTTCAAACCTCACTTGCGAGGAATAATAAAGGGAGATTTTTGAGACAGCATCCGTTTATTGGAATAATTTCTCTTCTCTCTAGCCATACAATTCTAGAGTAAATTATTATTTAAATTTGTTGTAAAAGTATACCTTATCAACTGTGTCTTAAAATTCCATTTGACAAATGAAATGCCTAAATTAGAGACCAGCTTTAAATGATTAAATTAAAAAACGAAACGCTCAAGTTAAAAGAACTAACCAGGAAAGTCTTTTAAAAACTTAAATATAGCCTACATACATTAGCGTTTGTTTCTTGTAAAAAATATTCAAATCCAAACAATAGATTTTGCTTTTATTTTCAGCATCGACGCCAAGGGCTGAGACAAAATGCTACAGAAATAATTTAGAGCGTTAAATTGGAGACCTGGGAATGGATTTACGGCGCTGAAAAAAAGATCGATGTGGCGTGCTAACTGCCATCTACTTCATTTAGAAAATATGTAGAAGAGACCCAAATATTTGTTTGTGTCTTATGCAGGTGAAATGCATACATTGAACAAAATTCAGTTTCCTCAAATTTCATTTAGTTAAATAAAATAACCATACCCACAAGCATAGACTTAATGATTTCGACTTGACACCTGATGACAATTCTTCTAAAACTTGGTAACTCTTAAACAATTCACCAGCTCACGTAACCTTGATTTTAGCGATTTTTTACTTTTATCAGTGTTAAAGTATAATTTTTTTTTATCACGATATAAAAAATAAATCCTTGTCTGAAATCCTTCGAAGAAGCCCTGTTGCTTATTCATGTTGCTTATACATGCCTTATCCTAAGAATATCAGATAAGAAATATACAGACTAGGAAATTGCAAAAAATTTACTTTGTTTGCTTTAGTCACACACATATAAATTGGCAAAAATTCTATAGAACCATAATATTTTGATAAAGATAAGAGAAAAGTACCCAGAAAAGAAGGAAAATTGAAATAAAATTTATTTCTTGCCAAACCATTAATAGCAATGACTTTGGAAAAAACTTTGGTACTTATGCATTATACGGTAGCCACGAAAGAAGTCAATTTGGTTAATGCTAATGAAATAAAATAGGATGAATATATAATAATTTAGATACAAATTTGGGCCATACATTTGCACATTAGGGGGGTGGGGGCAAAGCATAGTATATATTAAATACGTAACCTAACTTAACCTAGGTACCTTCCCCCTCCCTAAATCCCAAAAAACAATAGTTTAAATATTGTAAACTCAATGATAAACCACGCTTTGCGATCCATTTGTCTATTGCAAATACCCTTTTGACTGGTTTCCTTATACAGTATATAGCGGTAACGTTGAGTAGGCTACCGCATAATGCATAAGTACCAAGACTTTTCTTAATTCCTTGAAAATCACTTTGTAGAAGCACTTCAACTCGAGGGCAGCTGCACACATCTTGAACATAGTATATACCACGAGGCTGACACGTCAATTGAGAGGCGGGAGGGCAAAATACCATTTTTTGGTATTTTTGCTGAATAAAAATAAAAAGATCCACCTTCTAGACTTCAAAACTACATATCTCCTCCCCCAACCCAACATTTTTGGGAATTATAGCTCTTGCAATAAAGCGTACTTTCCAGACCCTTCCAAAAAAACTATCAACATTTCACGAGTATACTAATTAAAAAAAAAAATTATTCTATATGAGGGGCTACGGCTATTACTATAAAATACAATTGAGTGAAAAACGTGTATAGCAATATAGAAGCAATAATATTGTTTCGAGCTTTTGTATATATTGGTGTGATTTTTCATTTATTCCTATTCACTTTGGATTTCTTCTTTCTATATGAGTTTTTGTGGTGTATATTTTCTTTTTTTCTCAATGCTAAGGATGTCTGGTGTATACAGGGAAAATACTGGTTTGATTGTTCTTTTTTTTCTACTTGTCACAGACTCGTTGTTCAAGATTTTCTCAAAATATGCCAGTTTGGCTTTAGATCTTTTGTAAGAAATTTGAATTCCTAAAACCTACTATACAAAGACTAAAATGCTTCTCATTGCAAAACAGTACGTCGCAATGACAACAGCATAGTAATTTTGTACAACTAAAAAACATTAGGACTCTAAAGCATAACATTCGAATTCATAATTTTCCTTTGCGAACAATCAATCCTGACTGAAATTTTATTTAAAAGCTAGATACACACAAATGAACTCTACGAAATATAAGCCTTTTTTTACTAAAAAAAAGAAATAGGATTGATGCTTGAAACATCCCTAATCAAATCAGGAGCATAATATAAGATTCAAAGCTTTATTGCACAAATTTTTACATGACAATATGGTCCCTTCTTACATACACAGGCACTGACTAGTGACACAAAGTAGGTATAGAAATATAAAATAATGGCACACATAATTTTGTACTTGAGCAAGTGATATTCTCAAATAATTTAGAATCTTATCTTTAAATAAACTTGATATTTGTAAACAAAGCACCGATGCAAACCCAACAAATTTAACAACAACGAACTTCAAATGCCCTTTTTTTCCAATTTTGCATAAACTAGCAATAAATACCCTAGTTGTATGTGGGATTTTAGTCTTTAGTCAGTATTAATCGTTCATTACCTTTCATTCGCCAATTGCACCTGCTTGTAATAACAGCTTATCTTGCTTTATACATTTGGTAAGTGTTCGTAACTCTAAGCCAATCACTAATCTGATAACAACCCATGACCTTATACAACCAGTATCGAACCTAATGTGGGTATTCCCTCAATTGCACAATGTAAACAATCGGTTTCCAATGCTCACAAGAGAGTATACATTTATTGCTTATGTCACTCATCCGACATGCTCTTTAGCTAGTTTTAAATATGTGTTGTCTTGTATTGACGATCAGCCTATAGCCCCTGCGGTTCTACACAACCATTATATTGTTTTTTCTCAAACCAGGGTTTATGTTGCGTCCTTGTAAACCAGGCAATTTTTTACCCTTGCGAAATTCTTAAAATATAGTACATATCTAAAGACCAGTCCATAGTACCTATATCACTGTACATATATCTTCCATGTTCTTTCACCGTATCTCATTCTTCCTCATAGAATCTTCCTCAGAACCTTAGGGTCCAATGAAAAACCAACTGAGAAACTCGGTCCTAATCTGAGACCACCTGATCGATACGTTAAATCTGTTTTCTTTCTTCTTTTCACTTCGGTTCTTAAGATTAGTTTAAAGATTTTGATTAAATAATTTCTTAGACCATTAGGATTTTGATTATTAAATTATGTATCTCTCGTTTTCTAAATTACATAAGAGATGGGAATTACAGCTTTCAGTATTTTTTTAAGCCTTTAACGTCTTAGAAAGTTCTTCTTGCTAAAAAAAAGTTATAGTGAACAGTAAAAAAAAAATCCACAAGATTCTATAGACTGTTTTTTTTTTAATCTTCTGCAATTTCTGTGTCTTAAGAGTTAACGTTTTATACTACCACTGTCCCTATATAGCTCTTTTCATCTTTTTCTTTTTTAAAGTTTATTATTTTATATGATTCGGCTACCACTGGGGTAGCCGGCTACATTGTTAATAAATATATATTTTTTTTTTTTTTTCAAGTTTACCTTGGATACTTTTCCTTACCAATTCCGTAAAATCTAACAATTTTCATGGGCAGAGGTCGAAGGAGGACGAGAAGGCTTAAATCATAAATCCTTAGTTGTCCAACAAAATTACCTTTTATACAAAATATACTTTTTCCTGCCAATTCCATAAAATCTAACAAATTTCATGGGTAGAGGTTGAAGGAAGACGAGAAAACTTAAATGATAAATCCTTAGTTGTTCAACAAAATTACTTAGTGTTAATATACATTGTAACACATATACATACAATCTGTACAAAATGATAGACGAGCCATTATAGTTAAATCACAATCTAAAATTCCAGTTCCCTTTTTGAACGCACAAATTTTTAAAGCGATATGATTTATTCTTACCATCTTTTATTTTTCACATTTTATTATCTGACGTTTCTGTTTTATGAGTTATACTTGGGATGTTTCTTCTGTCAATTTCCCTAAAATATCAATAGTTATGGCGGGCGGACGGGCGGGGGGGGGGGGGGGAGGTGGTTAATGTTTAATTACAAACCTTTCATACCATAATTTTTTTTTACACATGAACATAGTAGGACTTGAAAAAAAAAAACACAACAAAAAAACCAAAAACGTCAAAGTAAAAACAGGCTTATGTGGTAAGAATTATTCTGCACTTATCTTTTTTAACCAAATTCCTATTGTATATTTTAATGCAAGCCTTTATCATATTTGCAAAAAAAAAGTAAGAATTTCAGTATTTTACCACTGCTTATGCTATTAACCAAGAAAAATCTACTTCATATCTTTTTTTCACAAAAGAAGGGTTAGCCGTAAGATATAAAATAAGTTTTTTCAATAGCTTTCATTATTAAAACCTCTTAACAGGTTAGTTCAAAGTGGTATATCAACCCCTTGGTTTTAACAGCCGGATTCCATGGAAATTGTTACAAAGAAGATGACAAGGTAATTTACAAAAATGAAACTTATTGGAACTTTCTCTTCTTTCGTCTCTCTATGACTTAGCGGTTTCACATTCTCATAATACAACGTAGGTTACTTAAAAGAAAATCGTTAAATAGTCTATGATTAGTCACTTAAAATAATCTATGAATCTGAAAGAAGTCTACATTCTTACGGATCTTAAATAAATCGATGTGGTACACCTACTTAGCCAATGTAAAACCACTCCAACAAACATTTTTAATCTATGATTTCATATTTGTTTTTCGGCTCACACAAGCTATGCTTTTGAGTCGAAAATAATTAACTGATTATGTTTTTTTTAATTAATAAATTGATTGATTTCTGAACAGATCTTAAACTGTATTTAAATTCTTGATTTTAAAACAGAAACTAAGAACTGTGTTTTCAATAGGAATAGTTTTAAGATTTTGTTTTTTAATGAACATATCTGAAAGATTCTCAGACAAGAGCGGAGCCAGGATTTTTGTTCGCGGGGGGGGGGATTTTTACCCGATTTTTTCCCGTGGACTTTGTCTAACATCCTGCTTAAGCTGATCAGAACCGTTTACCCACAAAATGCGACAGTATTTAGTGTGGGAGCATATTTTTTTCTGGTAAAGTTTTGTCTTAACAGGTATTTTTTAGACTAATTTTCGACTCGGTCAAAAATTTCGGGGGGGGGGGGGGTCCCACCGGGTCCCCCCCCCCCCCCCCTGGATACGGCCTTGTTCTCAGATAAAGCTCTTTATACCCAACAAACTCAATGCAAATATTTTTGAACATCGAAATACTTAAAATAGCGATACCGGTAGTCATTTTCTTCGATTTTTCAATGAAGGGGAAGAATAAGTTTTCCTATCTAGTAAAATATGTACTATTCAGAGACAAGATCGAACAAGCTCATAAAACAAATATTTGAGAAAATTCAAAAGGAGATACGATGTTTGTTTTCTTTAACAAACAAATTACCTGGTAAAAAATATAGTTAGGAAATAACTACAATGGAATTACTAAGGGCTTGAAAGTACTCTTAGTGGGACAACATTAACCATCCAACCACAATCAGGACTCCACTCGAAAAAAAAACTGGGAGTGGGGGATAACAGTATAACACCAATAGAATACACTGAAATTGTTTTTTCCTAGTTAAGGGTCCTTTTTCAGACAATACTTTAAGTCAAGGAAAGACCTTGGACCTCAACCAAATGGTAGCAACAATCACATTGTCATCAAAGACAAACATCGTTTTTACCTATTTGTTTTAAATAATTAGGAGCAAATTACTTGGTATAACTATCTAAAATAAAAAAATAATACACCCGTTCCTAAATATATTAATGATGGCTTCAAACACATATAAATAACATGTTTTTATCAATGAGCTTTCTATAAATTTAGCTCAAAAATAAGATAAATGACGACTTGAAACAATTATTAATAATAAGTTTTTGTGACATTTCGACACGATGCAAAATTAATCTTTTACAAGTCCTGGAGAATCTTCAATTATTGATGTCAATGCATCCCAATTTACTGACAAAAGAAGAATAAGTAAATGATAGAAAAGTATGATGCTAGAGAAGATTAGTTAGGAAATTACAGACTTCAAGAGAACCTTGAGATTAATAAAAATGAAAACGTACTGAATATATTGAAAATCACCTTTTTTGTCACGATTGGGCAAAAAAGCACTATCAATCACAGAAAACATCAAAATACCGTGAAAAATACAAAAGGCCGCTCCTGACATTTTCAATATTTCATAGAAGAGAAAAAGAACAAAGTTCTTGCAGGAAGGAGTTTGAATACAATTTTTTTTTTTACAAAAATGATACTGTGATGTTGAATAACATGGCTTCATTTCCACAGGACGCTACGTACGATTATACCAGACAGTCCACCATTTTACCTGACTCATTTTATCCTAAGGGAAACAGCGAAGACTATGGGAGAGCGTGGTGTCCAAATGGAAAATAAAATTTGCCTAGACTTACAAATGAACCCTATCTTTTCTTCAACCACTATTGGTCAGGGTTGCCACCTGTAACACGAAAGTGCTATTTTAGCCCTATGTCATTACGTGTAGCACTATAGCACGTGCTCCGGGTTGCCATCTATAGCACGAAAGTGCTATTTTAGCACTATTACAGTCAATTTTTTGCTGTAGCACCGAAAATCGCTGTTTAGCACGCAAATTTGGGCAATTGTATCACTTTAGTAACTGACCGTGGTGGCAACCCTGGTATCCCCACCCATTTATGTGATAAATGCGCCTCTTTAAGTGCGTTCAGCAATAATGCTCCATCAGAGGATTCTTGGGAACGCACCAACTTATTTTTCAAAAAGGAGCTCGATATGAGCTTTAATCTATGTCATTGATCAAACAAAATACATCAGACATCCATTTTAAAAACTTAGGGTAATCCCTCAACTCTATAATACTGATATAATAGAATGGGATATAGACGAAATAGATTTTAACTTCGTAAGTGGGCTCAGATTCCATTTTCCGGTGTGAGATCAGAATCATGGATCTGAAAGATAATCACAGTGATTCGGAACTTGTTGCACGAAATAGGCAAGGAAGGTATGAGATCCGTATGAGAATTTGTCCTTATACAGAAAATAAAGAATGGACAAAATAGCTTCCCCCCCCGTTGTTCAGTTTTTAGTATTTGGTTTCAATTTAAAACATTTTCCACTAGCCCGTAATCAGTAATACTCATTTCAAATTACCTCATTAAAACAGAGAATGTGCAAAGTTTAGAAGGTACAGTTTTATAAATTGAAGGAACTTACTTCTCAGCAGTGGGGAGTCTGGTTTCTCTGACGCCCGGGGCAAAATCTTGACTACCCCCTCCCCCTCACCTGTTCCCCAGAAATGTTCACACCCCATTTTAACAAGTTTTTAATTTAATAACAAAATTTTCATTTATTCACAAAATTTTACATTTGTTTAAATCAGACTTTTCTTACTTTATGTGGGAAAAGATGTGGGAAAAATGGAAATTTTTGACTCAATTTGCTTAGACTTACTGCCAACTGCGTTTTACTTTATTTTAATAAAAATAAAATTTAAAAATTACAAAATGATTAAAATGTTAGATTATCTATTAGAAATGTTGTGCCCGGGACAAGCGCACCCTCTGCCCCCTCTAAAACTGCATCTGCTTCTCAGACGGATTTTACAATATGTAAAGACAAACACAGTTGTATTAGAGTTGCGTGCTTAAAAACCACTACAGATAGGGAGACAATGCATAAAATCACAAAAAGGAAAACATACAATGCAACTCGACATACATACAAGATAACTTTGGAAGACTAGTGACAAAAAAGAAAAAAAAAGCCAAACACTGCATGCCTAATAAGCACCTTTTGGTATTTGTGGTAAATATGAAATATAAGCCATTTCTCCTATCATATCAGCATACACAGAGAGTCCTTCCTTGAAACCCGATAACTAGTCCTCAGGGATATTTCAAAATAACAGAATTCAAATATAATGGCTTAAAACGCACTTTTGGCTATTAAACACCTCCCCCTTCTTGGAAATCTACTGATAAACCGTAATACCACTGAAATTTCCGCTTTGTAAGTTTCTCAATATGAGATATGAAACATTGGTTCTATAGTTTAGATCAATGGAAAACCATGGAAAAGTTTCTTGACTTTCTCATAAAACTCAAATAAAATTATAAGCAGGAGGCATTTTACTGGAAGAATGCAGGTTAACATTATACAAACATAAACAAATATTTTTGTTACGTCAAAGGCAACTGTATGTAATACAGCTTTACTTTCTAAAAAAGATAGAAAATTGCATTACTCAATTTTCGAAAGTTTTCAGAATCTACAATCTAGAGACAAGGTGCTAAAAGGACAAAATTTTAGGAAAAATTGCAGAAATAGATATATCACGACAGTAAGTACTTTCACCTACGCTAACACCCTACAATTTTACAATAAGCTGAAAGACATTATCAACTTTTGAAAATACAATAGTGATACAAAAATAGTTTTTCACGAATATAAATAATTACAGAACAGATATAGCCATTTAGATTAGTTTTATCGTTGAATAAAACAAAAGTGTTTGAAAAGCTTATATCTCTCCGATTAGAATATCCAGAGCCCGATCAGAACAACTAAAACAATTGAACTTAACAACCTCATCTCTCTTTCACAAGCAAAAAATATTGTCCCAAAATCATCCACAGTTTAATGTAAAAAAAAAAAAAAAAACTTTTGTGTGATTAAAAGATTAGATTAAAGAATACGATTACTAATCATTATTCAACATCATAATTTGGGTCCCCATGTAACTCAACTCCCCTTCGACTAAGTCCCCATTTAACTTAACCCTGTTCAATTCAATCCTCCCTCAGTTCAGCCCACATTCAACCTAACCCTCATTGAGCTTAACCCCGATTAAATTTGGCCATTGCAATTGGATAGGTTAGGTTGAATGGGGTTGAGTTAGACGGGGGTTGAACTGAATAGGGGTTAAGTTGAACGAGGATTGAACTGAACGGCGGTGAATCTACACGTACACCCATATTTTATACTTAGTTTTGGTCATAAACTCTATTCTTGAAATATACATATATCTTTTTTTAATTAATGCAAACAGTATTGAGATATCGTAAATTTAAGCAGTCATTACTTTATAGTAACCTATAAAGTATATGCCTTAATTTATATAAATTACATGGTGATGACTGCCTTCTTTAGTCCTATGACTAGGTCAAATTTTATTGGTAAAAAAACGACATCTGAGAACGCTGCACTCATTTGATAATAATTACCATTTTAGAGAACAAAGCCTTGTTCCCATTCGATACCTGATAGTGTCGAACCTTTTACGCATTGAACACGATTCTTGGAAATTTTTGCTATTCGTGAAACGGAATCTTTTTTAAGATTTTTCCCTTCGAAAGTGGTCGGCGGGGTCAATGCAAGGACATATATATTGAAAAGCCAGTCCAGAAGTGGGATAAATGCAGCAATTTTTGCATATTTAAGTCGAAACAATAGGAATAAATTGAATAGTTAAAAGTAGGAACAGCAAATGCTACGAGAACTGTAACTTCACTTAGTATGAAATACCGATAAGTTGAACTATACTTTAGGAAAAAATAGAAGTTATAACTAACTTCCGTGGATAAGCATATATACAATCATTAACTATAAATCTATGCTACTAAAAACAGATAAATTGCAATTTTTGTGACGGCGGAAGACACATTAACATATATTTAAACTTGGGTCATGGGCTAGTCTTACTCAGCCATACAACTGTTTTTGCTTTCTGGCAGCAATTATGTTTGCTTTGAGAGATTTAAGATCTGTGGCCATTTTTAAGAATGGGTGAGATATCAACTCAGAAGATGAGGCTCTGGCATCAACTTCAATTTGGAGACATCTATCCAGAAAACCCTGCAATGAAAACATAAAAGGTGTTAAGTATGCAAATGATGAGTGTTTCGACGCATAAATTGTAAATGGAGAGTGTCTTCTTAGTCTAAGTATTCGATATTCTACCAAAAAAAAAAATCTTATGTACCCCATACCAGACAACAGAGTAGTGACGCCATCTCCAGAAAAATAAAAATAAATTATGAGAGGCCTTCCGTTAAAACATGACGTTTTTCCATCGAACGAGGAGAGCACAAACATCATTCGTCATAAGACAATAATTTTTAACAGACTCATTGAACGTTCTTACCCTAGACACAAATACAAACCGAACGCAAGAGTTGACCGTTCTATCGATAGGATTTATGAACCAAAAAAAGCTTATATAGGATTCCAACTATTAAGAGGAGTTGATTAGCTCCTGTTCCTTCCTCAACCCCCCCCCCATGTTTGATAAAACAAGGCCTAGTAGACTTGGTTGGGCCAACGGGTGTAGGAAGTGTTAGTGCGACTGTGGCTGAAACTGCAGGTAGCATACAAAAATCATTGATTAAACTAAAGCAAATCCAACAAATTTTTCAAGTACTCAACACATTTCAAGGTTTCCCCTTTCACAAGCATAACACAGAGCTGTTTTCCCCATAGCATTAGCTGCATTTGGGTCTGCGCCGCTTTTTAAAAGATAATCAACTACATCATAATGGTGGAACTTAGCGGCAGCTATTAAGAGAGTCCATCCTTGCATAGCGATAGAATTTGGTTTGGCATGACAAATTTCAAGGTTCCCGTCACGAGCTGCAAAATGTAACGCTGATAAATCAAACAAGGACTTGGCGTTTACATCCGCTCCATTTTCGATAACATATTTAACTAATTGAATATGGTTGCCTTTTACAGCCAAATGCAAAGGGCTGCAATCATAATTGTCAAAAGTATTTATATCTACGCCACGTGAGACCAACCACTGACATTCAGAAAGATTGCCTTTCGAAGCAAATTCAGACATAAGCTGTGATTTTTCATGCAACAAAAACATAATAATTCATCTAATGTTAATCACCAAACCTTACCTTACGTATACATAGAGGTCACATCGTTCATTACTAAAGTGTTACCAAAAGGTGCTTTGAAAATGACTGCTAATCTATGTTCCTAAAATGTCTTATTAACATTAGTAGAAAATCGACCTTACTGAGAAAATAAAAACAAGTCCTTCTAATTCAAGCCGAAATATTTTTACTGTTGTTCAGCTCACTGTTAATAAAGGACACTACCTCCTGCAAAAGCAGGAAACTAAATGAATAAAGGCAAAACCACTCTTTTTGTTTGGCAGGCTCGCCAATGCTGAAGTCCTGAAACAGACTGGGACGGAATAGAATAATCATAAATGAATCGAGGTGGAGCGAGACGGAAGCCTCTGAATTACAGTATTCGCATACATGACGAACAGACGTAAAATACACTACTTTTATAAGTCAACCATAAGAAGAAAGCAAAGATTTCCCAAAGAAACTACATCGAAAGTAACGAAACCAATGAAAACATCAATGCTTCCTTACTCACAAAACTGACACTGAAAAGTACCAATACTCACAAAATTGACAATAACATATGTTTGGTTTCTCTTCTTCTTCTTTTGTTACAGTCCAGGCAAGTTGCTTTGGAATTTGAAAAAAAAGAGCACTCGAGTACATCCAAAATAAAAACACATTAAAAAAAAGGAAAGAACATGTTAATGTCTCGTTCAAACAGTGTAAAAAAAAAGGCACACCACATAGCTGAAATCTAGAACGTCTCGAAAAATTAGGTCTTGGCTTTGAAAACCCTAATGAAAGGGAGCCTGGTCTAATCTAATTTAAAGGGAGAATTTAATGCTTTGAAAATCTAAGAAAAGTATTCCAGGTACTTGTTAATTATTCAGAACACACTCAAGTTCTTGATATGAATGTAATATCGGAGAAAACCGGCTTAATAGCCACGAAGGCAAGTGACGGGTTACAGAATGCATTCAACATATATAATTTGGGCTATATATTTACACATTAGGGGGGGGGGAGAGGTTAAGTATAGCGGTTCTGCATACAAAATGTGTTAGCTACAATTATTCTGCATATTATGAAGTAAGAATCGTTTTCTAACTTCATATTGTCCAAATACTTTACCCCCACCCCCTAATGTGCAAATATATAGCCCAAATTTCATGTCGAATGCATTCTGTCACCCGTCACTTGCCTTTGTGGCTATTAAGCCGGTTTTCCGAGATCTGACATTCAGATCAAGAACTTGAGTGTTTCCTGAATAATTAACAAGTACCGTATTTCGGAAACGAAGATTGGATATTCCCTATCTCATGATACGAATAAAACTAGTAACATACAAAGAACCGATTTTAATATGAAAAACATCATTCATCAAGACATAGAAGTCGACCGAACCCGACAGAACTAATAAGACAATACTGTTTTTCTTAACCCAAAAGAGAGATGAGAAGTTTTTACACCGATCAACTCAATAGGCGTAGCCAACTTTGGCTAAATAAAATTTATTTCTAAGTTATGACGTCATTTTATGCATCTTCACAGCAAGAAAAGGAAGATTTTGAAGATTGATTATAATCGAATATTATTGTCTTTCATACCAAACTTGAATTTTACAGCTTCGATGGTTTATCTGTTGGATATATCTTAGCCAAACATTCGTACACAGCGTATTTGTACAAGAAATGAAAATTTCTTTGGACAGGTCCAAAGATATGGAATTTCGCTCCATCAAAGCAATGAATAAAACCAAATTTGGCTATGTAAGCCCTATGCATCAAAGAAAACTGACTTACGAGAAAGAGTGGGAGAGAGAAGGTAATTGTTGTGAAATGATGCAAGTTATACTATGGAAACAAATATGTTGAGGTATCATCTTGAAAAACTATCAATTTTGAATCAACATCCAAATATTTAAATGACTCTCACTTAGTTTGCAGTCTCTCGCTATTGAATCTCGATGTGAAATAAAAATCAATTACCAAGTAGGCTACTACCAGGAGTTTCGCCTTTACCAGGATTGAAATGGCAATATTTCTTATTTTCATTTTATGGCACATTTTAAAATTCTAAATATTTATGGTTTCTTCCATAATTTAGAAAGGGGGAATTAGCAGTCGTATCCACCAAAAAACCTCTATTTTTATGATTCACCCTTGCAGTTCGAGAGGCACATCACCTCTCTAATCATTTTTGGCACTTGGCGCGGATACCACCTGAGGGAAAAATTGGAAAAACATATTATTTACTGAGTCCGGTACACCAACGGACCTGGTAAAAACTCGGTTGTAGTAATAATAAAAAAGAAGAAACCAGCAACATATCTATAGCTACATATGGTAAATCTGTAGCTCGACGGTGAATTATCAGTGTGTAATTCTTACTTAAATTTCTACAGTTCGGTAATTAGGATTACTCCGCAAACGATTTAATGGCCTAAATTGTGTTTGTTTAGCCACACACTCAGGGCCCATAGAAATAAACCATAACTAACCATAATTATACTGGATGTTTGATGGTTTAAATTGACAGGGCTCGATATAATTAAATGTCATTTATTATACCTTCAAAAAGCGTTGGTGTTTGATTATATGATTGAGTCTTAAGTTCGGACATAATAAACGAACTTCTACGAAAACTACTCAAGAGTTAAATGGTAAAACAGTTGTTTGCTAATTTTTGAGCAAGCGTGCGTCTCAACAAAATTTAGTCATGACTGAACTGCTATGAATTAGTTATAATTGAAAGATCTAGATAGGTCACGAGTTTGAGAAACTTCGTTAAGAGCCTTAATTTTGGACACAAAAGATTCACGTGAGTGACGATATATTTATATAGATCAGTATTGCAATGACACCATGTACTAATATAAGTCTTCATACCTATAGCTTCCATAAAAGACGTCATATTAAAAACCATTCTTATCTATTTCACTGCTGTCATTAATAGCATAAAAACTAGCTATGTCTAAAAAGATCTATTAGTCTATATTTTTCAAAACCTAGCAGTCATATAACTATAAAAAAAAGCCTAGAGAAAGACCCAAACAACGACAATTTACAATTGTTTTCATTGATGATTCGTTGGAACCAAAATAAATTTTGTCCAAGCGCCTGAAGTATCAAACTTGATAAGACCAAAAGAACGACGCGAGCAACGTAAATTCCCAATTGGTGAAAATGAGCAGCCTGAACCATCAAATGAGACTAGACATATCCCTACAACTAAAGAAAAGGGCATTGAAAAAGTGTCTGAAGTAATCCAAAATGAAGAATAAACAAATGAGCGGTTAGAATATAAGCGACAGCGGGAACCAGAACGAGTGAAACGCAACAGTGAAGAAAAAAGACATTTGCGTTTAGAAGATTTGCGACAACAAGGATTGAAATGAATTAAAAAAGAAAGTTTAGAAAAAGGATGTATACATGTTACAGCCATAATAGTATAAAACACGCTGATGTTTAGAATAATTCCTCAGTTATTATATGAATAGACTAAAAATAAAAGTAAAAAAAATAAATTTTCCTTAAAACCCTAAACCCTTTATTTTTCTCATAAATAAAAATTTTTGCCTAAAACCCTTGAAATATTCGATCAGTTTTTTTATCTTGCAAGATAACTTTAAAAAGATGGCAATGGCACAAAATTTCTTTATGACCCTCTAAACATTGGAACATTTATTATTCTAGCACGTTAATCTTACGAAAATAAAACCAGATTAAGCTTAGCTAAGTATAAAGTTTCACAGCAAGATTTTCACAATAAAAAAATGCCAATAACGACCTAAAAAAAGCAAATTTACCATTATTAAAAATCATAATTCGTTTAAACAAGAAGAAAATTTGAACCATTAAACATGACAAGATCAAGCTGTCAACTCGAAAAACATAAATTCCTAATGGCTGAAAATGAACAACCTAGACAACCAAGACCAATCCAAGCAGCTAAAGAAAAGGGTATTGATAAATTGTATGAAATAATGAAGATCCAAAATTAAAAAGAAAGAAAAACGAGGTTATAAGACAAGCAGCCCCAAGAACCAGAACGTGTCAAAAATAAAAATGAAGAAGAAAGAATTACGCGGTTATAAGACAAGCGACAGCGAGAATCAGAAAGTAAAAAATTAAAGTGAAGAAGAAAGATATCTTAGATTAGAAGAACAACGCCGTCGCAATCTTCGACGCCATGAACCTGCGACACAAAACCAGTACAAACCTACAAAGAAGCCATAAACTGCGCAAATGTTAATTACAGGTCATTGGGATCTTTCAATGTTGTATGTACTCACCGTGGAGCCCTCTATTTTCCAGAGGAAAGAGTAGCAAAGAAAGGTAATTCATTTGAAGATTGCTGCTTGCATGGTCGAACTCCATTGCCACCTTCACCATATCCAAATGATATCGGTTTGCCTTCTTTTAGGACGTCACTTACTCTCTAGAGAGTTCCATGAACGAATCCGAAACTTGAACTCATGTTTCACTCTAACTTCACTCAACGTAAGCGATGATCAATCCATCAATAGTCATAATGTTTTTAGTTTTGAAGTAGCTGGAAAAATTTCTCATAAAATCCACTTAGCGGCACATTCATTACAAACCACTGAAGGTGATTTTGAACCGCCTTCAGGTGACCAGATGTAATTTTTAGACCCGACGAAGCTATTTAAGAACGCATCGCACATCCTTTAAATTATGGGATCTCTCGTAACCTACTGGATCTCTTGGAATAAATATCGCAAGGCTCAAACTACTTTGCTAAAGGTTACGAGAAAATGCTAGAAGTGGAGAATGATGTAAATCGACGTGCTGCTTCACTGGGGCAATAGCCTCCAAACATGGTGCTCTTTTTTGCTGTGTCTTTCACGTATATTCATATGAGGTCGCCAGGAACTTGCAATCATAAATGGGGTCGTGAATGAAAAACTCTAGGAAGCCCTGGTCTAGACAACCATGATATTATATATTATCAGACAAAGTTGAAAGGCAGTCAAGTGCTTGAGAAAAAAATCTAGAAAAAATGACTTGGTCGGATTCGTGGTTTATTTCTGAAATACTGTATTTCAATACATGGGTATCATTTTGACATCGACAATTTGAAATTAATTGGCGCACCAATTTGTTGCTTCTGAAATTCACACAATCAAGGGTGAGGGGGACTTAGGACCAAGCCCCCCCCCCAAACAAAAAAAAATAACAACACCACAAGTTTCCCTCTGTCCCCCTTAATACTATACTTTTTATAACACAATGATTCCATTGAGGCTTGTCATTTGCCTAATGGAGTGAAGCACCTCCATAGTGGGGCCATACCAGAAGCCTCAAGGAAGCAGAGTAAAGTGAAGCAACGAGAAAGACAGTGGTCTAGTTTCGATTTTGGTTTCAGCAGGCGAATGATTCTAAGCTCAAAGGTGTTTAAAATTCTCCTGAAATACATGATCCCATTACTTCATAGATCTTTTTTTGACTGAGTAATTTATCTCACTCTCTTTCTCTCTCTTCCGTGCTTATTTCATGGCTCTGTATTAAACTACTACCAGATTGGGTGTACTTCCATAATTTAGTTTTGTACAATCCTAAATCGGCAGCTGAATTTTGCATTTAGTTTGAGTGGCCGAATTTTTGTACATTTTTGGTCATACAGATTTCTGAAAACGATTACTAAATCAGGACTTATCGGCGGAAATCAACCCAATTTGGCATCCATACCACATCCAAATATTAATGTGGTAATGTTACTGTGGTAACTACAGTAGCAATGCTAAACTAGAGAAACTGGTATTACTCACTTGAAATTCCGACGAGAGTTTATCCCACTGAGGTATGGTTGGCCTTCCATTGGCAGCAATTAGGTAAAGCGCACGCATCGGAGTTTGCTCCAGGTAAGGCGGCTTTCCATCAATCATTTCTATAGCCATTATCCCAAGTGACCAAATGTCGATTTTCTTACCATATGACTTTCGACTCACAAGCTACAAAAAAAAGGTACATCCAATATTAGGAAATTCTCAAATGAGCATTAGGAAGCTCAACAGTGAAGAACAAACTCAGTGTAACACTTTAACAGGTGTTTAGTTATCCTTTATACAGAAAAGCCAAAAGTGGTAAATGTGTCCGAGAGTTTTGGAGTCTTAATAATGACCAACTGCTTGATTATAAAATGATATCCCACACAAAAGTAGGAAGGGTCTCCTGTTATCCTTTCAAGAATTATTACTCTTTGCATCTCTGATTAAAAGACTTGGGACTTTGGTAAAAATTTATATAAAATTAGTTTATTGCACAGAAGATGATACAATTTGATCAGCCGATATTTCTTGACCCCCCCCCCCATCTCTGCCATTTCATGAAACGACAGGGCAGGTCAGACAATCCCGTGTTTAAAATTTTTCTCGTATTAGACATTTTTGCTCAAGATGTTTGGGAGCAGGGAGGAGGCGTGTATCTCGTAGCATTTTTTTTTTTTTTGGTTTTAAAGTGAAGTTTATTTGAAAGAGGTTGAAGAGTCACATTTTCAAATGCACAATGCTAATTCCTTTATTGACACATTGTCATTTGAATTAATGCATATAGTTGTTTATGGTTGTTATGGTATATAGTTGTAGTTTTTGTTTAAACTTATTGTTGGTTGATTGTGTTCAAAAGAAGGCGGACAATTAAGTCAACAAATGGAGAAACGGAACATAACCAAAAACCTAAGTCTTTACAAAAAATTTTTTCTTAATTACTCAATCTGAAGATTTGGCTTAATTTTACTGTCAGTATTGGGTGTACTAATGGGTTTGCACTGACGACGAATCAATGTTGCTGATTTTTTTAGAAGACTTTCCAGAGAGCATTTTCAAAATGCAGCCAAATTTGGCACCAAGAAGGTTCAAATTTTCACAGTTCCAGATTATCCAACGTGCTATTTTGCGTCAATAATTATCATTTAAAAATATAAACGCACTGAACTTTAAAATGATGTATAAATCATAAATTTCAGAAGACCAAGTCAATATGTTTCCAACGGTCACAGGCCTTTGCTTAATTCATTAATAAAGGGTGACTGAAGAAAACGATCCCTCAGTTTTCTAGACATCTTCTTGGTCTCAGAATGAAATAAAATTTTGGCTCTATACAGTTAATTGTACATAAATCATCATACAAAAATCTGAGAATCGTATGGCTTTTTTCCTGTAATTTTACAGCTTCTTCTTCTTCTTTCGAAAAACAGCACCTGTAATCTATAATAGACTCCTTTCGGCTTCTAGGAGGTTTCATCCAAATACACAATTAATGCAATGAAAATCAATAGAACCAACAGATAAATAAAAAGGTTTTTTTTCTTTTTCTCTACAATCGTTAATGAATATAATAACTTGACTTGGTTTTCACATAACAAAAACAATTCATATAACAGAACAAAAGGAAAATAAGAAACAATTGAATTGGATGGCTTGTGGGAAGTACGATTACTCAAGCTGCCTGTTCCCAGCAATTTAAGGCCAGTAGGCCGGCTGGTCCCTATATGGCTCCTGCTACTCGCTCTCGCTCTCTTCTGCACTCACTTCACTCTCTTCAAACAATATTATTATCCACGAGAAAATCAATTATGCTTTTGAACAAGTATATTTCATCTGTTGCGGTATAATTGGCTTTAAATAGCTCGTCAATATCTTTATTCGCCTTCAGTCTTTCAAATGTACGTTTGATATTTGCTGCCAGGTCAGTTGTGCTGTAGCATTCAAAAATTACGTGTTGTAAAGTCCCAGGCATTTTTCAACAAAATCTGCAGTGTGGGTCGTCCCTTTTATTCCATTCATGTTCTTACTCTCTTACTCGAGTTACTCTTTATTCTGAAATAAAGAACATTAGTTTCTCGAAATGGGAAGATGAGAATAGGAGGTAAGAACCGTTTTTGAGGTATTCTATGTCGGGCTGTGTCACAGCAAATTTATGAGATTAGGTACTTATTTAACACCATGCATTTTTAAGCATAAGATAAGTTGTCCATGCCTTTCTAATATAAAAAACTGAAAAATAGCCCTGGTCAACTCCACAATAATTTCCTTGAGTCAAACAAGATCCCAAGACTCCTCGCGAGTCTTTTGTCCTTGACATAACCATAACAGACAAATTCGGAGAGTCTGTGGTCTGGAGTATTCGTCGTCGAGCGAAAATAAGTCTCTAGACTGGTCCCATGACATCCAAAGATCCCTTACAGCCATATGCATAGCATTTTAGAGCTGTGAGGATCTGATCCGTCTACCTGGACCCAAAACTATGCTATAAGCGACAATGACTAGAATTCTCTCGCCGACTTCACAGAGTATATCACAGGGTATATCTAAGCACTGCCTCAGCTTGGGTACGAGACATCTTAGGTAGGCTTGGATATAATTTTACAACCTCTTGACCAAATTAGCTGTACGCCTTCCTAACGCGACAAGTTGCTTGGAACTTCTTCACTAGCTACATTGAACTTTCCCATGCTTGCTCATAGTGATCCACCCAATTCTAAATGTGGTTCTTAAAGGAGATCTTTCAGGTTCGAACCATTGAAGGGAATATTCTCTCGATTGCTGGTTTGCCTTGTTATGGAGTTTTCACAGCCAAAAAGGTTAAAAACGACCAGGATTTGCTTCTTTTATGTCACCCTCTAACCTGTGTACTGTGTAACTTGTGTACTATTGTTTTAGGAAAAATTGTTGGTTATAAGGATGAGCTATATCGCTGTATATAAATTTAGACAATATAATCAAACTCAATAATTTTTGGCTACTACATTCTCGGCACATACAAACAGCTTCTCCCATTTAATCTACCATCAGCGGTCCAGTGTATATTACACTGGAACACGTATTTTGGCAGAAACTTTCTCAAAATGCGTTTGAAACCAACTCGGGACTGTTGTAATTTCTATCTAATAATAACATTACACTACTAATTACTGGTTTCTATATAAGTATTTGAATAAATTAATTTAAAATTGGATTCTTTAAAAGTTTGTGTTACAAAGGTGCAGCCAAGTTTCACGTTCAAGAGAAATCTGACTTGTCTAACCGTGAAAAAAAGTAATGTCGCTTATGATTATACTTGTTATATGTTCTCTGGAGCACTTGCATTTCGGTCCGGCTTTTCTAATGGTTGAGATAGGGAATGATTGTACTGTCTAAATTTATCTACGGTGAGCTATATACATAACGTTGGAAATCAATAGATGTTCAAAAAAATAGATATTTACCTCAGGAGCCATCCAATAAGGAGTTCCAACCATGGTTTGTCTCTGTTCATCGGGCTGGATATTGGCCGAGAAACCAAAATCCGTGATTTTAACGCTTCCATCTAAACCCAATAATATATTATCCGACTTTATGTCTCGATGAATTATATTCTGAAAAAAAGTGTAAATTCGAATGAGATCAAACGCTAGTAGAAGAGCAAAGTAGAAGTTCTATAAACAAAAAAAAAGAAACTTGACATCTGAACATTCAAAAATTTGAAAATTCATGAAAGAGATGTGAAACTGTTGCAAAATAATCTTAGAATCATGGGAATTCCTGCAGACTGCTTGAAGGTAGAATCGTTACCACAGAGCAATTTGGTTAAAGACCCTCTAATTCCAAAGGAGTTGCGCAACCCTTGCACTGTTGCTACGTTATGTAAATTACAAACAATAAGAAGTTACTGAAAAAAAAACTCGAACTGGAAGTACGTTAAGCTAGGAATGAATACATACACCACTGCAATACAACAGCATTTTGTCTTCGGACTTCTAGTAAGACTTAGCATTTAATCTAGAAGGCTCTTGGGACAACAGTACAGCATAAATATATATACGAATAGTAGCGAAATGTCCTATACTCTCTATTAAAGATTTTTGAAACACACCAATCTAGATCTCTCTCATGACTCCACCTCTGCGCGCAATAACAAATGTTCACGGTATTACGACGAGAATGATCTAATCGAATGATCTAACTGAAACTATTGCTCTGGCGTAATGGGAACTTCCCATTCAATGCACTATGACGTGTGTCCTTTTTGAAAAGAATTTTCTCTACTGTTCGTATATATATTTGTGCTGTTTACAACAGCAACAACTCATCTGGGAATTAATTCACTTTCCTTGGTTTTGGGCTGGATGATAGCGGAAATTTCTTCCGGCAAAGGGTAAAATAAATACGTCTGCCTTTTGATCTTACCTTACTATGAAGAAAATCAATTCCGTTTAGAGTTTTGTTTAAAACACCGGCTATCTGACCTTCTCGTAACACTGTTTCAGTTACAACATCTGTTAATGGACCACCGTCCAATAGTTCCATAACAACCTGAAAATATCATACAACTCGTAAGCACATCGGTTACTCATCAATGCATAGAATTTAATTTCTTAGAATATATTGTGGGGTACTTGGACAGTTTTTGAGTGTAAAACAACCTGCAAAACGTTGAAAAACCTATCAAAATCACCTGGAAATATTTAACAATAAAGCTAAATTCTGACAAAAAAAACTGTAAATTTCACTGCGTAAAAACGGCGAAGCAACATAAAGATGCTAAATCTGCATGACAGTTCTGATCGAAAATGTAAATTACAGAATTCTTCTTAAAAAATTTAGCGAAAAGAGAACTGAAAAGCGGATTGTTTCAACTCCTAAAACAGTTAAGGAACAAATTTTTGCGAAGATGAATTTTTCTGTATTAGAATGACAAGACCTTCTGGTTTACCTTGCTACTTAGCCGTGAATAGATTCTAAGTCTCATAGAGCCTTACAGTGGAGACAATCTGTTGATCGGAAACAAAACAGTTTTAGACCCCCCCCCCCCCAAAAAAAAAAAACAACACAAAATTTGAACACAGAATTAGGTGGAGATGAATTTTACTAGATTTGAATTACTAAATATTTTCGTTTGCCTTGCAGATTAACTGTGAAGTCCCATGGGGCCTTAGAGAGGCGATATTTGATGGATAATTGTTTTTTTAGCCCCCCCCCACCCCCTCCTCCCACTACACCAACACAAAATTTGAGAGGCGACGTGAAATCCGGCTTCCAAAGTGAAACCCAACTCCTGTCAGAATTCAGCCTAAACAAACATGATACGAGAATATGAAGCATTACTTTCTCTCTAAAATTAGTTGCACCTCCGATCTTCTCGCAATGTGCAAAAGATATCATTACCAGTCACCATCACGACAAGTTGAACTGTTTGAACTATGTTTATCTAAAGTCGATCCATTATCTTGTTTTGAATCATAGTAGTATAGGGCTGCTAATTGAGAAACATTCACGCTAATGTTAAACGACTTTAATGTAAAACATACAATGAATTGCAAAAACGTAGAGTTAAACCTTGGAAAAAAATTTCCCCGTGTTTTTACTAAAAAGTGATCAAAGATGGTCATAGCACTTCGAACATGCAGTTGCTTAATATCAACCAAGAGTATGTGATCAGATCTCATTCAGTCAACCTCGAGAGTCTAAATCGCGAAAATTTTTCTAAGCCTGCTCTCCTTCAATACTATTCCTCGATATAGAGATAGAGACAAGGAAGCATTTTTATCTCGTATAAATAGATTTTATCACTGAAGCGGTGAGTAGCTAATATACACAAATTCTTTTAGAATTCCTCAAGTGCTAGCTCATGGTTACGAATCAAAACATTTTTGCTTTCAAAAGAAAGCAAAAAAGAGAAACTTGGGACTAAATACAAGTCAATAAAATTCGATAATAATAATTTAATATTTACTCTACAAGAATCCTCAGACGTAACCTTCAGAATTAGATAAGAGAACAGCTTCCAATAAAATTCAATTAATTTTTCTCTGAAAACTTTATTTCAGTCTATATGTCATACAGTAGCCTTTCTTTCAACCTTCAAATACAGATATTAAAGAATGTAATTTAGACAATTAGTTTTTTTGTTTAATCGGGAGGGAGCCGTTTGGGCCAGTCGTCTCTGGAGAGGGGTCCCCCCCCCATTGAATAGATATATCCAATTCCTCATGCCGAATTTTTATGCTGAATTATTTTGAAATCTTATTTCTTTTAGACACGAGGATTTCGATGAGTGTATGCAAGGGTTTTCTGGAATATAGCCTAACAAATACCAGCCCAAAGTAAAACATCTAAGTTTTGTTGAAAAACTGGCAAATTTATTTCGGATTGGGATCGATTCGTTTTCCCTGCAATACTATCAGAAAGACCAAATTAAAAACAAGCTTGTCGTTTGCACGTGTATGCTCTCAAAACAAAAAAGAAACAAGCTTAAAAAAAAAAAAAAAAAAAAAAAAAAAAAAAATCTTTCGTATGCGTGCACTCTTAAAACACCGTATTAATAGAATACAACCTTTATATTTAAAGACAAAAATATGCGTACAAGCTAGACAGACAGCACATATGCGTTGTGGTATACTTCAGTGCCGTAAATAATACATAAACAGAGACAAAATCCGGCTTATACTAACGCATATGATAAGAAAAAAAAACTAAGAAGGAAAAATTAGAAGAAAATACTGAGCTACTCTTCGCAGATTGAAGTTTGAGATAACTTTCTAACAGCTTCATTAGCAGTCGCTTGTCATAATGACCGCAGATTTGAGCTGGAAATGAGTTTCAGGCTTTTGGTCCAGTAACACGAATAATGAAAACACGCACTCGATGTCGGAAAAATTTAATAACAAAAAATTATAATTTCAATTTCATTATATTTTTAATTTTTAAACTTCATATAAAAAGTCGTCTGGTAATTATGATAATAAAAACTCTGCGTCTGTTCAGCTCTTTACATAATAAACAAAAAATACTCCAATGGCTTGGCAACCACCCTTATACCACAAATGTATAGACAATTTAGTATTTAGCACAAAGGAGTATTTTAGCACAAATGAGTATTTATTTCATAATTAATATTCAGAAATTACCCATAAGCGTGTGTCAAGGAAGAATCCATGCAAGTAATTAACTAGATTTGGGTGAATGGACTCTCTCATTATTTTTATTTCACTCAAAAGTAGCTCCTTCCTTGATTGCTTAGTCATGTCTATTTCTTTGATTGCTACTAAGTTACCCGTCGCTCTCTCTTCAGCTGTGTAAACAGTCCCAGAAGCCCTGAAAAACAATACGCTTTGATTACCATGGATGCAATTAGTGGAATAGCAGTTGAGGTCGCACTTCTTTTGGTTGTTCATTAGTTTTGAACACTTTTTTTGCTGTACTGTTAATAGCTTTTTGTTTACACAGGCAAAATATCCGTAGCCCATGGTGTATTTTCTTGAATGTCACAGTTCTTAGACCTGTCTTCATAATTCATCTTATTATTTATCATTGGAACTACTTTTATGTTTACAAAATGTTGTCACCACAGATATTTCATAGATTTGAGGTAACTAAAATGACTTTACCAACTAAATAAGTTAGTTTGAATAAGAGTAATAAGTATTCCTAATATTATCCCTATATTGAAAAATTTTAATATTTTCCTTCACGTAAAAATGTCTTTTCTTTAATTAGGAAAGTAACCCAATTACTTACGGGGATTTTTTAAAATCCCTGAGTTTTAGCCTGATGTTAGGATCAGTTTCTCTGGGACGAGGAAAATACTAAACTTAAAAAAGTGTTGGGTGTAAGAACATCCATTCGAAAACGGGCTGAAAACACACAATTTCTGCGGGCAATTGCAACTACATTAGTAGCAGCAACATTTTATCTATTAAAATGCAAAGGTAATAAAAATACTTGAGGTTGCATTACCAAAATTGGAACAATTCCTTCTTCTGTGCCTGTATCAATACCAAAAAATCTAATTGGGGAGGGGGGAGGGAATAGCAGAAAGCTCTTCTAAAAATATTTACTCATGTAAAGCAGATTGAGCGAAGCGTCACTTTCTCTATAGCCCTGAGCAAAAATAGTTTTAGGCTGTATATTATGTAATTAGGCTGTTTTAGGCTGAATTAAGGCTAATTAAGTTTTAGGCTGTAATAATTATAGGCTGTATATATGTTGAAAGAGGCTGCAAGAGGAGGCAAATAAAAGACACTAAAAATCTTCACGTTCAGTGGATGCCTAACAAAATTAGAAAACACATTTTTATTATTTATGCATATTACTTAGAAAGGAATCAGTGGCGGATCCAGACCTAACGTAGTCTAAAGTAGTGTAATTTACTTAATTAACGCAAGTTTGCGTTTATTAAACTTGCTCATAACGCAAGTTTATCGGATCAACCTATTTTGCACCCCCCCCCCCCCTAAAAGAGATCCTGGATCCGCCCTTGATAGGAATACATTTCTACCAGAGAAGAGATTTTAAACGCGGCTTACCAATATGCAGCTGTTAAAAAATAAAATATACGAACTTTTCCCTATTCCAAGAAACTGCAACTAATATTTTCAAGGAGTTTTTAGTAAATCCGTTTTATACTTGGGTCTGACACTTGTTTGATTATGCAATTCACTTTAAAAGAGAAAAAAAAAAAACATTTACTCTTGTCCTTTTCAACTACGCTGATTTATTGCATATTGAAGATGTTTTTGTCATGTTTTATTGGCATTAATGACTACGTAAGGACACAGACATACACATTATTCCATTTGACATATCACACTTAATATGACGTAAATAAACTGTCAAACAGAACAGATGGTGTTCAAAAGAGGCCATCAAGAAGTTTTTTGTAGGAAGTTTTTTTTTTGTGTTTAGGAAGAAACTGATTGTAATAAAATTAAAACTAATCTATTTACCTCCTTATAAGAAACTCAGCTCAAAGCCCTTTAAAGAGGAAGATTGATTTATGTTCATGTTCAACTGTCAAAACAGTATAAATCTATTGACTGAATCAATATTCTTCAATTGATACTCTCTCCTTAGAGGACATTCCTAGCCCTTTCCCTAATTTAAGCCGTAACTAAAGGTCTTACGTTCGGCCGTAATTTTCGGCCCAGCCATTATCCCTAATAAGCAAAATAATCTACAATTTACTCTGAATTCTTTATTCTGTAACCGTTTATTTCGTTTATGTACTGTAGTTTAGTTGGTTTATTCGCTTTATATTGTTTAAATGTTTTCTTCTTTTTCGTCAAATCGATCACACAAGTTCGTACGCACCAGTATAAGTATATACCAGTAGTGAAATGTTTTTTCAAACATGACGTACATTTCATAGCGCATAATTAGACTCTGAGCATATACGTCACAGCCATAGTTTCAGTTGCTACTTGGTTTTCCACTGGAAACATTTGTCATTGCGCATGCGCGAAGGCGGGTTCATGAATCTTGTGTAGTTTTAGATCTGTGTCAAAAATTTTCACTGGAGAGTATAGAGCTTTTCGCTACTGTATATTACCTTTACTGTGGTGCCAAGAAAGTTTTCAAATTCATTTTAGAAACAAATCATATTTTATTTATGCTCGGAGCTATATTTACTTAACAAAAATACTTACCCAGCACCTAGCATTTTGATTTTAACATAAGTCTGTCGGAAAGGGTCACCGGTTCGACATATTTTCGCCAGTTCCGAATTAATGTTCACTGCATTACTGTTAGTACTGGGCGGTGTTTTCCTAATAGTTGGAGGAGAGGAGATTTCTTCCTTTTCTTCAACTTTTACTGGGTTTCTTTCGACAATAGCTAGTGGAGCTGGAACGTGGTCATAATCAGGATATTCATCATCTTCAAGTTTCTTTTTATCCTAAAAAGTGACACAAATATTTAAAATTAGAACTTCTCACACAATTAACAAAAAATTATTAATTGAACTTTTTTTCAATCTCCTGAAATTTTCCATTAAACTGAATTCAGGATAGTTTTATAGATATTTTATATGAAAAATCTTGATTCAGGGATGTTGCTTGGGAAATAGAAATGAATCCATGCTTTTTCAAGATTAATCTCGCATTACAAAAAAACAACTTCAATACTGCAGAGAAACTTCGTATTTTGCCAGTTAAAATTGTTTGTTTTGGATTTTTGATGAAAAAAAAAACTTCGATTTGCTGCTTAAAAATACGCATTTGTGAAGTGTTATTCTACACGACCTTTTCTTTTGGGAGATTTGTAAGCGATTTTTTTCGGGAGGGGGAGGGGGTTCAAGACTCTTTTCCAAGAAAAATAGACGAGGTCAGGCTCCCCTTGCCAGAATAAGTTTTTGGGCAAACCCCTGGTGGTGGCAGCAGTACCAAATCATAGTCGATGCAATTCCAAGCAAAATAAAAAGCTTCTAAACTCAGCTTTACAACTTCATGCCACTAAGCATAAACCTGTCCTGAACAAAAAATGTAGATTGTACAATGAAACAACATTACTCTCGTTAATCTTTATTGGCTTCGTTAATTTGTGTACTTTCTTCTAGAAGGTATGGGATATTTGGCAACTTCTAGCTCAGACAACCTGATGCAAATTGCATATTATATATGAAAACATCCGAGATTTCCGGAACATCAATATGCAATCACACATTAAGTTTTTAGCAGCCTTTTCTTACCTAAATCCTAAAAAGAAACTATTCCCACGAAAAGGTCAAGACTTTATTCTTACTATCTTCTAACACACATTAAGCATTCTTGCATTCTTTATGCAAGAATATTTATTATTCTGCATTCTTGCTCACACATTAAGTTTTTAGCAGCCTTTTCTTACCTAAATCCTAAAAAGAAACTATTCCCACGAAAAGGTCAAGACTTTATTCTTTCTATCTTCTAACACACATTAAGCATTCTTGCATTCTTTATGCAAGAATATTTATTATTCTGCATTCTTGCTCACACGTTAAGTTTTTAGCAGCCTTTTCTTACCTAAATCCTAAAAAGAAACTATTCCCACGAAAAGGTCAAGACTTTATTCTTACTATCTTCTAACACACATTAAGCATTCTTGCATTCTTTATGCAAGAATATTTATTATTCTGCATTCTTGCTCACACATTAAGTTTTTAGCAGCCTTTTCTTACCTAAATCCTAAAAAGAAACTATTCCCACGAAAAGGTCAAGACTTTATTCTTACTATCTTCTAACACACATTAAGCATTCTTGCATTCTTTATGCAAGAATATTTATTATTCTGCATTCTTGCTCACACATTAAGTTTTTAGCAGCCTTTTCTTACCTAAATAATAAAAAGAAACTAGTCCCACGAAAAGGTCAAGACTTTATTCTTACTATCTTATAACACACATTAAGCATTCTTGCATTCTTTATGCAAGAATATTTATTATTCTGCATTCTTGCTCACACGTTAAGTTTTTAGCAGCCTTTTCTTACCTAAATCCTAAAAAGAAACTATTCCCACGAAAAGGTCAAGACTTTATTCTTACTATCTTCTAACACACATTAAGCATTCTTGCATTATTTATGCAAGAATATTTATTATTCTGCATTCTTGCTCACACATTAAGTTTTTAGCAGCCTTTTCTTACCTAAATCCTAAAAAGAAACTATTCCCACGAAAAGGTCAAGACTTTATTCTTACTATCTTCTAACACACATTAAGCATTCTTGCATTCTTTATGCAAGAATATTTATTATTCTGCATTCTTGCTCACACGTTAAGTTTTTAGCAGCCTTTTCTTACCTAAATCCTAAAAAGAAACTATTCCCACGAAAAGGTCAAGACTTTATTCTTACTATCTTCTAACACACATTAAGCATTCTTGCATTCTTTATGAAAGAATATTTATTATTCTGCATTCTTGCTCACACATTAAGTTTTTAGCAGCCTTTTCTTAACTACATCCTAAAAAGAAACTATTCCCACGAAAAGGTCAAGACTTTATTCTTACTATCTTCTAACACACATTAAGCATTCTTGCATTCTTTATGCAAGAATATTTATTATTCTGCATTCTTGCTCACACATTAAGTTTTTAGCAGCCTTTTCTTAACTAAATCCTAAAAAGAAACTATTCCCACGAAAAGGTCAAGACTTTATTCTTACTATCTTCTAACACACATTAAGCATTCTTGCATTCTTTATGCAAGAATATTTATTATTCTGCATTCTTGCTCACACGTTAAGTTTTTAGCAGCCTTTTCTTACCTAAATCCTAAAAAGAAACTATTCCCACGAAAAGTTCAAGACTTTATTCTTGCTATCTTCTAGGATCTGAAACTGTACGGGTATGGATTTGAAGACAAGAAAAATTCAAAAATTACTCTTTGCTGTTTTTTTGTTGTAGTTTTTTTTTTTTTTTTTTTTTTTTTTTTTTTTTTTTTTTTTTTTTTTTACTGAAGCACCGTATTTGTTCAAATACGCAAATACTTTTATAGTCATCTTTTTCTTCATTTCTTTTTTGACATTAATAAAATCTAAGAGACAAGATTCTCTTATTAAACACAATTGTTATAGTTCGGTCATCGAAAAAGAGGTCGTTCATAAATAAAAACAACAACAAAACAAGCTTTAGATAGTTGCAGTATGAATCTAAGTGGTTGCATAAGAAACGAAAGCAAATAGTGAGCTTTGAACAGGAATAAAATCAATATGAACTACCTAACGATTTTGTAGGCGTCACCCAAACGAACGATTGCCATTCAGAACGAAAATCGATTAAGATCATTTATTTTTAGATTTTAGCACCAATTTATTTGACTGATTCTAACTAGATGCATTCATAAGAATATTCACCCAAAACAATGATCCATATAGAACAAATAGAAATTTTTTTTTTAGAGTAGCCTACTTTTCATAATTTTATAAAAACTAATTTGACAAATTATATGCTAAATATTCTGAATACATTCACCCTACTCGAACAATAAAGTAAACACCAAAGAATCACAAACATTATTTTTTTCACAAGACAGAAAAACAAGACAAAACTCAAGCCAGTAATATTTTTTCTTAGTTTTTTCTGTGGTTCATTTCTTGGAACTGACCGATTTGGCTCTTAAACAGGAATGTGTTTCAGTTGGGATCACCAACGTGGCATCAGACATCCAACAATTGGTTTTAGTTGAGACTCGCAGATATTTACAATTAGAGACTTATCTCTATTAGAGACAATATTAAAAATTGAAAAGACGTGGGTATCAGATCAGATCAGAATTTGAGGTTTTCTGGCATAACCAGCAACACTTTAAGCCTCCTGAAGTACTGGTTCTACCTGCCTACCAGTGGGTAAAGGCAGGCACACATAGCAGCCCCCACCCCTGGGGTGTAAGAGGGGACTCATCAGGTGAGACCTATACCAATTTTAACTTGTAATTTGACTACAGTAACCAATCCTTGGGTTTATGCCACTGCTACTGTTGATGCTTGATGTTTTTTGCTGATTGCTTTCTATTCTTCAAATTTCACAATCCCCTGCATTGGTATTAGAAATTTGTTGCTTCATTGTGGACTACATCCTGCCTTATACCCAAATTATCTTAGACCATGGCTAATTCCTGGTCCTGTTATGTTGTTTACTTCAGATAAAAACTGAAAAGTCAACTCAAGCCACATCGTGAACTAAGGTCTGATATCACAATCCAATTCTATGTATCAGAATCTGTTTCAGAGCAGCTACTCATGCTCACTAACCACATAAATAGCATAAAAATCAAACATAAAATGCTAGCAGATTCACTACAACCTGACAATCTTAAATCTTCAGTGAAAGGGTTACTTGATGACCTTATATTGGCTAAGATCTCTTCCCAGGTAGATGAGGTAGTGGTTAAAATGAAAGAGGAACAGACATCCATGCAACATAATGTCACTATCTCTTCAGATAAGCTGGATGCAATCAAGCAGGAGGTGTATGCTGGCCTCAACCTAGATCTTAGTAATTTAGTGGATAAAACTCTTGAAAGCTATAACAGACGCATATTTTCTGTTGAATCTTCATTGACTACTTTAGAGTCATCCATGATAGACCTTAAAAACCCTTTCCAGACTATCCAGTCTAACCTGGTAAGATTAAATGACCGTTTTGAAGAGCAGGCTTTGAGCAACCAAATTATTGTCTTTGGGGAGAAAGAGGAGACCTCCATTGAAAACACTGAAAGTCAATTCCTGTCACTATGTGCTGGGAATTTTCCTGGCATACCAATTATTCAGTCTGATGTTGTATCAGCCAAAAGAATTGGCAAACCATCTGCAAAACCCAGACCCATAGTTGTTGAATTTTGCAACTTACGAGTTCGTCAACTACTTCTCAGACAAAAGAAGGATTTGAAAGGATCAGGGATTCTATTTTCTGAGACACTTACAAAACCACGCTTACAACTTTTTTCATATGCCAAGTCAAAGCTTGGCTTACGTAATGTTTGGTCCAGTAAAGGTGATATCCTGTATAAAACCCAATCTGGAAGAGTGGTTAAGTTTAATAATCAGAGTGAAATTGATTTATGTGCTGCAAATAAAGATAAATTAAAGTGATGGATTTAGATTTATTTTCTTATAATATATTGCATTGTTTCTGTAGGGATTTACTTGCTGTTCTTAAAATATTCCTCTATTATTCTTTACTGTCCTCACATAATTTAGACTGGTACCATATTACACTTTGTGCCAATAGTTTGGACGATAGGTCCCTTCCCACTAATATTTCTTTATGTTTGTTTGTGATTCTGTCACCTTCACATTGTCTGATTTACATTATATTCTTGTCGTGTCATTATACTTGTAACCCCCATAATATCAACTGGTCACACATTATAGTTTGTGCTAATACTTATAATAATATGTGCCTTCCCACTGATTTTTCTTTATGTTTGTTTATGATCCTTTCACCATCATGTAGCTTGGCTTCTGTAATGTTTTTGTCATGTCAGCACATTTGCAGCTCATATAATTTTCACTGGTCCTATATTGCATTTTGGGCAAATATTATGAATCATATATGTTATCCCACTGTTATTTATTTATTTATTTATTTTGTTTGTTTGTTTGTGATCCTATCACCTTTATGCAGGCTGATTTCTTTCATATTTTTGTCATTGCAGCATAATTGCAGCTCATATAATTTTGACTGGTTCCACATTATACTTGGGGCCAATATTTTGATGAATATGTGCCATGCCACTATTATTCCATTATCTGGGTTAGTGATCCTATCACCTTCCTGTACCCTGAATTCTATCATATTTTTTTCATGTCAGCACAAATGCAACTTGCATAATTTTGACTGGTCCCATATTATATTTTTGGTCATTATTTTGAATATTATATGCCATCTCATTGATATTTCTTTATCTTATTTTTTGATGCTATCACCTTTGTGTACCCTGAATTCAATCAAATTTTTGTCATGTCAGTATATATGCAGCTCTCATAATTTTTTACTACCCATAGTATACTCTGGGCTAATATTTGGAATAATATGTGTCATTCCATTGATATTCATTTATATTTGTCTGTGATCCTATCACCTTCAGGTAGGCTGACTACTATTATATATTTTTTTTTTTCTTTCTTTCTCATGTCAGTTACAGCTTAAATAATTTTCTGGTCCCACATTATAAATTGGGCCAATACTTTGATTCTACTTTCATTTTACTGATATCTCATTATGCTTTTTGTGATCCTCTCACCTTCATGTTGCCTAACTTCTATTATTTTTTTGTCAGTCCAGCACACTTGCAGCTCATGTAATAGCAACTGGTGTCACATTATACTTTGGTCCAGTACTTTGGATAATTTGTGCCATCCCACTTATATTTCTATGTGTATATTTATTATTTGTGATAATTATGGGTGATTTCTCTTTTCTTTTGAATTCTTCTATTCTTAATTCGGTTATATTTGATCAACCAATTAGGGCTGGTAAACAAGAGACTCGCACGCTTGACCCTCTCCTTGAATCTATGGTTAATTGTAGCTGTAATTATCACACTACCATTGATTATTGTGATAAAATTATACCCTCACTGTCTTTAAATAGTAGCTTTAATGTATTTTGTTTGAATGTGCGTGGGATAAGAGATAAATGGGATAGTCTGAAATCGTATTTGTGGTCTGATAATTCTTGCCCTTTTGATGTAATTGGTTTAACAGAAACATGGATATCTGATGGTGAAAATTTTACAGCCTATGATATGCATGGTTATGTTGCTGTCCATATCCCCAGAATGGTAACAAAGTGCTCAGGAGGTATTTCTTTATTTATAAAGTCTGATATTGAGTTTAGAAGAAGTTCTGACCTTGAATCCTTGTTTACATCAGTAGTGTCAAATAGTAGGTCAGTTTATTCTCTTGTTATTGATCTGAAAAGCCAGTTTGCATGTGATACTGTTTGTTTGTTTTCTAAGCCCCGTCCTTTTCCAACACATCTGTTCTGCGATTTGCTTGATCAGCTTTCTTGTTTGGGGTCTTTCTCTAAAAACGTATTTGTGTTTTGGAAGATTTCAATTGTAATATGTTAAATAGTGGATCAAGTGATGAATGTGACCATCTTTTTGATGTGCTTTCTTCTGCTGGTCTACTTCCTTCAATTTTTTTTCCTTCTCGTGTTGACCCTACTAGAAATTCTGCCACTTTAATAGACAATATTTTCATTTCTCATTCTTCGAATTTCATGTTTACTTCTGGTCTTGTTTTCACTGATCTTTCTGATCACTTCCCTATTTATGTTTCACTTTTTGTGCCTCAAACTGAGATTGTTGTGGATGAGCAGGGTGAGTTTTCTTTCAGAACTTCCACAGATAAAGAAATTTCTAATTTAATACATAGTCTTCAGAGTAATGATTGGTCTAGTGTTCTTGAAGCTAATGATGTTGATTGTGCAACGAGTTTATTTTTGTGTCGTATGGGAGCTCTGTTGGATAAGCATTTTCCTCTTAGAAAGAGGCCAAGGAATTCCATACCTAAATGTCCATGGATGTTTAGAGGTCTGATCAATGCTACACATATGAAGGCGTCTCTGTTTAAGGCTGCATGTAAAAGTAAGAAACAGGTTGATCTTTTGAAGCATAAACTTTATAAAAATGTGCTTACTTCTTCAGTACGTGCAGCCAAAAAGCTATACTTTTCGCGTCGAAATGATGAGTGTAAGGGGAATTTGCGAAAGGTTTGGTCTGTAGTTAATGATGCTCTTTCCCACAAGAAACTCAAACAGTCCCCCCCTTGTCACTACAGGAAAGCTGATGGATCTTTCGTGGAAAAAAATTCTTCAGCAAGCGCCTTCAATTCGTATTTCACCTCACTTCCTTCATTTCCTAATCCACCCTACAGCAGAGTAAGTAGTTTTCCCTTAGCAGAAAAGTCATTTTTCCTTTTTCCATGCAGTGATACCGAAATTTCTAACATTATTTCTCAGCTTTCAAGTAGCCGTACAGTTGATGGTTTTGGTTTGAGCTGTAATGTTCTTAAAAAAATTGGTCAGTTTGTTTCTAACCCCATCTCACACATAACTAACCTCTCTCTCTCTTCTAGTGTTTTTCCCCACTTATTTAAGGTTGCTAATGTTGTACCTTTGTTTAAAAAAGGTGATTCATCACTAATTTCAAACTATAGACCTATTTCTCTCCTTCCTGTGATTTCTAAGGCTGTTGAAAAAGTAGTGTATTGTAGACTCTCTTCATTTGTATTTAGTACTCATACGACTGCAGGTAATTCTCTCATAACTAACCATCAGTATGGCTTTCGTCCCAGTTTCTCTACCTTGCATGCACTTTCAGATGCAACAGAGTTTGTGCGTGTTAATCTTGACAAGGGCTTGTGTGTTTTGGGTCTATTTCTTGACTTTTCAAAGGCATTTGATATGGTCGTTCACTCTGTTCTTTTGTCTAAATTATCTTCATTTTGAGTGCATGGAGTCCCACTTGAATGGTTTAGGTCTTACCTCTCAGGGAGATCTCAGTATGTTTCGGTTAATGGTACTTCTTCCTCTTCCTTGCCTATTGTGAAAGGTGTCCCACAGGGCTCTGTGCTTGGACCACTTTTGTTTTTAATTTATATTAATGATCTTGTTGATGGTCTTCATCCCCTTGTGCACCCTATACTTTTTGCTGATGACAGTAACTTCTTCATTGCTGCAGTGGACCTGCCATCTGCCATTTCCCTAGCTCAAGGTCTTCTTGATAAAGTAAAACATTGGTGCTGGTCAAATGGTATGACTGTCAACAGCCAAAAAAGTGCCATTGTACACTTTAGAACCCCTTATCGTATGAGAGACGCAGGGGAACCAACCATCCTGACTTTTGGGAATGATATTATACCGCAAGCTACTATAGTGAAATTTCTTGGTGTGTATCTTGACTGTTTTCTTTCTTTTAAACCCCATATAACTCATACCCGTTCCCTTGTCCTCCGCCAATCTGCAATGTTATACAGGGTTAACTCATTTCTTCCCCCTGATGTTATGCTTTCTCTTTATTATGCTTTTATTTTTCCTTACCTTTCTTATTGCTGTTCTGTCTGGGGTAGTACTAATAAATCTCTTCTCTGCTCACTTCAAAGAGCCCAAAATAGGGCAGTGAAGGCTACTTTTCTTCTTCCTCGTTTTTACCCTTCCTCTGATCTTTATAATGATACTGGAATAGCTCCGCTGGATCGTATTGTGGGTAAAAGTTACCTTTATTTAGCACATTCTGCTTTTCTAGGTAGACTCCCACCATCTCTGCAGCAGTTTTTCTTTCTGTCAGGCTCAGGTAGGTACTCTTCTTTTTGACGTAGCTCTTATCGCAGGTTCATTTTACCTAAGCGATCATCGACAGCAGGTCAGAGGTCTCCTGTTTATCAATCTATTTTACTATGGAGCTCCATCCCTCCTGATGTCCCTCTATCTCTTTCTGCAAAGGCACTTTCTCGCTGGGTATTTCCAGTATAGTATTTTCCCCCTTTTTTCTTCATTTTTTGCATTCTATCCACATTTATGTCTTTTTTTTTTTCATTCAATATATTTAAAATAATTCTCCTATTTTCTCCTATTATTTCTCCTATTTTCATAAATGTCTCTTATCTAAATTTTTTTTTTTTTTTTTTTTTAGTGTGTTTTTTGTTTTGTTGGCCCTGTACAAGCTTAGCTTCTTGGGCGTGTTTAAATTTTTAAGTTTGTAATTGTATTGTTTTTTTTTAGTATTAATAAATTGATTGATTGATTGATTGATTGATTGATTGATCTGAAATTGTTCCAGAACTGGAAGTTTTTGGACTCACCCTGACATCTGAATTATCGAAGTCCAATTATACTTAAGTTTTAAATCCCAGTCTAAGACAAGGACGTACACAGGGGGGGGGGGGGGACCTCAGAACCAGCCCCTCCCCCTGATTCTGTCGAATTCTCGGACACTACTTATTCAAATTACCCCCCCCCCCCACCCTTTTTTTATTATTGGATCCCAAAAAGAGAATCCTGGGCACGTGCCTGATCCCAGGTATAAGTGTATACAGAGAGTTCCAAAGACAATTCCACGATCCTCTTCCCGAGGAAGACCTAATTTTTGCACATAGTGCACATTTTAGGGTTTCTGACCTCGCTAAAAATCCTTTAACACTACCCCACCCCTACCCACCAAGGATCTGTCTGTTGTTTTGTTACTGGTGTTTCAGACAATTGTATAACAGATCGAAGTATTACGCACATGCCTGATTTAATCTTTGAATTCAGAGTAAAATAATACACAAGAAAAACTTTCTAATCAATAAAAATAATGCTAAAGCCCAAAAACTAAGCTTTTCAAAATTAAGAAAAAGGTTAGATAATTATTACTAAAAAACTGAACAATAAAGAAGCTTTAGATTATTTTTCTGTTCAACGGAGAAAAAACGCGTTAGAAACATATTGATACACTCCTGTGCCAAAATTAATGCTTATTAGCGTACTATAAGGAAAGATACTTACAGGCACGATCTGACAAGATTGGAAAAAGAATCGAATACTTACATGGATGTTTCTCTGCTTTGGAGGCAAAGGTACCGGCATATCTTCAAGTTTTGTCGGCGTTAATCCATCTTCTGAAAACAAAAAGTAACTAATAAGACAAATAAGATTAAAAAAAAAAAAAATATTATTTTCATAGACTAATTCTCGATTACATTTGCGTTTACTTAGATTACAATTACATAGCGTTTATTACGAAAACGAGGTTTTATTGTATGAGTAAAGCTAGGTTCGGTTTTAAAAAGCTACCATAAATGTGAATGAGTTCATTTTTTGCGTTTTGTTTTCGGTAAACTTAGCAGTATTTACAGTTCCCACGACAAGTTTTAAGCCACTTTTTGATTTTATACATGAGTGTTGATCGGAGTTAAATGTTCACCTTGACCCTAATACTTTGAGTCATCCTAGCCGAGTGGTTGGCGCGCTGGATTTGGAATCCTTTGTCCGAAGAGCAGGGGTTCGATTCCTGATGTAGCCGGTTATTTGGTTTGGGACGGGGATCATTGGTGTGACTATGTAAGGTCAGCCAGAGTCAACCCAGCTCTAGATGGGTAACTGGAGAAATCTGGGGAAGGTAAGTAGGAAGGGTATGCAAAAACACAGGATGGCTTGCCCCTAACCCCCCATTGTACTTCTTGGCTGAAGGGCCCTGAAATGGAGATCAGCACCGCCAGTTTGGACTTTAAGGGTCTAGTGCCGTATCCTTTTTTCCTCTTTTACTTTGGCCTTAATTGTCCGTAGAGCCATACTTTTTTGTTTTTCTGATCTTGCAAGAGAAAAGTCTTCAATAATCCAAATCAGTCATCTACAATACAGACAAAAACACACCGCTCGAAAGAGTTAGACATTAAAAATTGTATCGATGTATTTTAATGATTGCCTTAAAAGTAAAATGATGAGTCAGGTTTATTCAAGAGGTTTTTAAAATATAACCGGGTTAATATTTTAAATAAAGATGAAAATAAATAAGAATAAAACAATTTGAACTGTCATGTTAAAAGTTATGTCATATACAAAGAATTTTGGTTAAACTAGTGATAAATAAGATGATCTGTGTTCGAAAGTGGAGAAAACCAACTTGAGTTTTGAAATGTGGACACCATTTATCCGGGTACAAGGTAAAAAATTGGTTATTTTTTCGTAAATTTGAAGCAAAAGTCTTTTTATTATTTTTATTCTACTCTTTTTAGTTATACAAACTTTTAGTCAAACATGAAGACAGAAAAATATCTTGATATTTCATCCTGACGCAGGTCTAACTATTCATACTCTATAAAATATCCCGTTTGCCTAAATATATGCTAAAACCACGCTTACCTCTCTGACAAGCAATCAATAAACATACCTACCTGGCATGAAGATCGTCGTGCCTGTATTTGGGTTTCGATTTTCTTATAAGTTGTACTTGAAGTTACGATATTTGAAGATTTTATCCTATTTAAAAAAATCGTTTAAAATTAGGCTTTTTGTAGGAACAGTTTATTTTTTCTTTCTTGGTAGGAAAAGTTTCTAGCACTATTAGAATACGCACGTCCTATTTGGCATTTTGCTCAGACAAAAGAAGAGAGTGGCAAAATTGAAAGGGTTCAAAAGAGGTCACTACAAATGTTCCCCGTTGTCTCACTCCTTTTAACGAAAAGCATTTGAACTTGACCCCCTATTTGTCCGTCGCGCGAAACTGTGCCTGAAATTCGGCTTAACCCTCCTCCTCTATTTCAACTACAAGAACTTCTTCCCGCCTCCCTTTGTCCCTTTTGGATCCGACTCCCCAGAGAACCGCCTGCGAAAGTTCCAAGACTGACGCCGGTTTACTCCTGGTCACAGCTTTATTCCCCAAGCTTTGTGCTCGTAATTTTTGTGCCTGGACACAATTTCTTGAGGTGACGTGTTTTAATTATTATAAGTTTTTTGTTTTATAACTAATTGATTGACTAAAAGGTATCATATTTGGGCCTTGCCTATGAGAGTGTATCCTGTAAACAATAAATGATTTAATTCGATTCTTTTTTTTATAATTTAAATAAGAGCAACTTTGTATAATCACCTACAGCAGGACATGATAGGTTCATTTTGGGATATAGTGCACCACTTCTTGAAAGTTAATTCGTTTTAGCCATTTTCACCTCACCAGTCTTTACAACACTGTTGCACCCATCATGAATATTCTGCCTTTCTAGAAGATATTCACTAACACTGATGAAGTCGAAATCTGCTCCATCTATTTCATTTTGACGAATACACCAGTATGGACACGTAACACAAGACTAATAAATCTAGCACAGCAGTTCCAGGAATCAGTTTCAAAATTTGGAAAAACAAAAAGAAAACAGCCCATCACCCGTGGTTTTGTGTTTTTTTTAATTTATAACTGAGTTATAAGTTCTTTTTTTCGCATTAAGCTATTTTTGCATATTGATGTGAGCGTTCGAATTTTGCATTTATCTTTTTTTCCGACCAAATAAAAGTTCAATAGGGATAAATAATTTATTAGACAATGAAAACAACTACAACATCTCTGGATATTTCAGTCACATATACAGTGACCGTCTTCAGCAGATAAATTAAAACGCAGTGTGGTCTTTTTTTAATCTATTGCTCAGACCTTTCATGTTTTTGTAGAAGTGTTTTCAAATAAATTAAATTAATCATGTCTGGTGGTATTTGAGCATGAGAAGTGGTGAACCATTTTTAGTCCCAATCATAGTTGGGTATTCCCCAATTCCTATGAATTACACACGCTTCTGTTAAGCGACCAGTGAACGGAGACCTTTTACTATACATCTTAGGAATACAATTTCTTCATTTAGGGAAAAGTTTTAGATATACAATTGGCTTTGGGCGCGATGGTCCTATATAAACTAGTAGAAAGAAAATGTTCGAATTTCCCACAGTGTTTCTAACATTTGAATTTCTAACTTTAGCTCCTATTCTTTCGTGTTTAAATTTGGATATTTTGAGAGTAAGTAAAATGATACTTATTGCCAAATTTCAACTTTTCTAGTACTATTTTTCTTATAGTTCACAATACATTTTTAATGATGGAGGCCTTTATAATTTGTTAAGAAAAGGGTGTCTCTTTTCAAAAGAATTTAAATAGAGAAAAAAAAGTGCAATATCAGGTATTCCATAGCAAGGGCATTACATCTTAATCAAAGCTTAAAAAAGAACATAAACAAATAATACATATTATAGAAAGCTCATGGACCAACTATCGAATAAACACAAATTCCTAAAAGACAAAATGTTCCTTACCATGCTTGGATAGCAGTCTTTTAATGGCATTTTCTCTTTTAAAAGATTGCTTCTTAAATAGATTAGAAGGGGAGAGACGCTTGGCAGCTGCAAAAGAAAGCAGGACGTAAACAACAAGCAACAAATCAAGCCAACATAATTTCTTTTCAATAGGATTTTGAAATACAAGAGACAAAAATGCGAGGTTTAAGCTATTGTATATAACCCATTTATTTGACAAACATATAGATAATAAAAGCTATATGGCTTATTCTATTTATTCTATAAGATAGGGTCACGGTAACAGAGTAAGTCTAGAACAGGTAAATTCAGTTGAGTGATTCAAGTTTATAAATTTAGTTGCAATCTCGATTCAATTTGGCAAGTCCACCCATGATGATAATATGGGTGCATAGCAAAGATGCAATAGCACACAAAGCAGCCTGACTGCGTAATTTATTTATAAGCAGTCAACCCTGCATTCACAACCATGTTGATCAAACTCGGTTAAACATAGCTATTTGGTTTTGAATAGATTCATTACAAAAAAAAGTGGCATTAATTAGAACGAATTTTATTACAAATTGTATATCTTCTGGTTGGATCGCATTACGAACTTATACATTAGATTTTATTTATGGGCATCTCAAGTTTTTGACGATTTTTCAGTATGAAAGTGACAGATGGCGTTGAGTTCGTGGCAATAAATCCTCGTATATGATTCCATTCTTCTTTTTTTTCTGAGAAACATTTTTTTTGTCGCTTTTTTGAAAATTTCTCTTCCTCGCCAGGTGTTCCATGGCGTGTTTGAAATTTAGCATTTGTAGGGATACAAATAAAGATTAGAATCAATCTTTGGAAAACCAGCTGTTCTCCTTCGTTTATACTTCAGTACCTCTGTAAAATTTGAGTGCTTTTGCCTCCGCCCCCAGATTTTGAAAATATCTTTTTCTAGTATTTTCTTTGAAAAATATCTTTTTATATTTTCATGAAGAAATTGAAAAACAAATCCTCCCCCCTTATTTCCATGAAATGACGCCAGAAAAATTTTCCAACATATAATGTGCAAATCAAATAGATCAGTTTACTTAGAAACTATCATATACATACCAGCTCCATAAATAAAATGAGAACTAACAAGAGATCACCATAACAAACCAACAACAATTCCAAACAACTCCAAATAGTGAAGAAATCTAAAATCTTACTAGGACTTGGATGAGCTGAACTAGAAAGAGTCAATCCAGCTATGCCTGTCTTTCTAAACGGCTCTAAAAGAAAACATACAGGTCTAACTTTGCAAAATTGGTAATATCGATAGTCCAAAGCTAATCACATGATCATAATTGCAGCAGTAGCTGCAACCTAGTACAGAACTAACTACGGCCCATAGTAACCAAAAATTAAAAAACGCGTTAAAAAAACTGGCTGGTGAGGAAAAATTGCTATTTGTAGCTGATTCAGTAACGATAACTATTATCTCGATTAGTTTTAATAGTAATATGTTATCTCGAATGTTATACAAATGGTAATAGGTGTCTCCAAAGAAACAACAACCTACCCAGAAACAATGTTTCTGATCGCCGGAGGGAGATTTTTTCTTTTATAATTGAAGGCAAGTGAGCATTGCATACAGTTTAAGATACTTACTGCATTTGAGCATAATCAGCAGGTTCCAGTAGAAGATGACAGATTCTATACGTAGTTTGGTTAGTGTAGATTTTTTTGTCGTTTGACAGGAGGATCAAGTTGAATATTTAAAGAAGTTTTTTTAATTGGGGAGGGGGTGTAAAGGGAATTAAAATTTTGTGTTTGGGGGAGGAGGGCAGCTATTTTTTGTCGATCTTTACAAAAGAGTATGCGCTATGGTTTTCTTTTGATTTTACATCTGTCGCCCGACAGGCTCTTTAGCCCGTAGTAGTGTAAAGAACATTCTAGCCTTAAACAATTAGTTACGCAACATTGCAGAAAATTAAATTTACCAAGAAGTGAAATGAATTTTTTTGATCCAGTTACTTTTCGTTGTTTAATTTATTACTGATGCAAGAACAAGACATTGTTTCTAAATTCAGATCTATCAGCTATATAAAAATCCAGACTAAATCTACCATTTTCGATGTTTTCTGAGAAAAGAATAAAAAAATAAACATTATGATCATTCAAAATTAGCATGAATCATGAACAATATTACAGTTAACTTGGGTAAGTCTTTATTTAAACTGCAGAAAAACAAATTTTCGTCTTTTGTTCCTCGAAAGAGCTGTTTAAAAATTAGAATTAGTTCTACATATATGTTTTAAGTCTTAAACATATACTGCTTAAACATTATATGAAACATATATGCTTAAACAACTAAACATATATGCCACAAGCAGTTTTCATAAGGAAATAAACTTTGTAATAATATAAAAGTTAATCTTAGAAATAACGGGAAAATTTATTAAGCATAGTATAATTAAATGGAAAAAAATAATCATAGGTATTTTAGTAGTAATTTCTTACTTAACTTTGCCACTTGAAATGTTACTTATCAATGTTAGACACTAAATTCTTCGTATGTATTAAACAAACAAGTTTATTTTTTAACTGAAAGTAAGGAGGAGCATTAAAACTTAAAACAAACAGAAATTATTCCGTATATGAGGTGGGCTGCCACTTCCTCAGCTCTCGCTCTTTACGCTAGTCTTAAAGTTCTTAAAAATATTTCCCATTCAAATTCAGCAGCCCTTGTGTTTGAACAGTCTTTCTTAAAGAATCTTGACAAAAAGTCAAACCTTAATGTGAAGAGGGAAGATTGAGGAAGGGACAGCCCACCCTCATATACAAATAATTTATGCTCGTTTCAAGTTTTAATGTTGCTCCTTACTTTTACTTGAAAAAAACTTGTTTTTTATATTTAATTTCTGACCATTTTCAAATCATGCCAAGAATGGAAGAAAGATGTTGTCTTAATTGCGCCTCTTGTGGGTCCGGACTCGTTCCGACTGTCGAGGAAGGCAAGGAAAGGGGTTGTGTTATGTAGCTTTCGGATCCAATTAACAACTTGCTTAAATTCCTGTACAGGTTCCTACTTCTTATTTTTCAAAAATGTTCCCGAAACAGTGCACAGAAGATACCGGTTCAAAGACACAGATGTACACACGTTCTCGTAATTATAGATATATATAGGACACTATGCTTAAAATTATTAAGTTCTCATCACAGCAGAAATATCTAGATATATTTACATATCTAGAGATATCTAGATATATCTATTGTGGTCCACAAGCAGAAAATGACTACTATGCACTGAATAGTTTACAATTGACATGAATTATAATTCAATACAGCACAACAGTCCAGTATTACACACACACACACAAAAAACGATTATCACAGGCAGCGCAATAGCGCTGCCTAAGTAAAGAACGATGTTGGCACAATGTATTATTTATTTAGTTTTTCTCCATACTCGGGCACTTCAAATCGAAGGAGTTGTCGTAGAAACTTCGAAAAGGGCTCATCCCAAACACATCCAATCAAGGGTTTTAAGTTATGCCCTGAGGGCATATAAGAACGATGTTGGCACAATGTATTATTTATTATTTTTTTTCCTTTAAACCATGGTAGTTCGTATCAGAGAAGTTGTCGTAGAAACTTCAAAAAGGGCTCATTCAATTGGATATTGGAATGGCTTATGCCCTTTTTTACAAACTGTCGACAGGGATTAGAAGACGATAAACACCCTTCCCATGTCCACCATTTCCCGAAACACATCCAACCAAAATTTTGAGGTAGCCATTTTGTTCAGCGTAGTTGATTTCCATATAGAAATTATGTTTTTGAGGAGGACACTCCCCCACAGTCTTCAGGGCAAGGGTTGCAAGTTATGCCCTGAGGGCATATAAGGTTCTTATAGTGAGATGAGATATTTATTTCAAAAAAATCGCTATCACAAGCCCACAAAGGGCTGAATTCGGACTTTGGAGTCGACAATATAAATGGTTACACTAAAAATTCAAAGAACAACAACGAAATAGAGAAAACGATAATGAACATCATTTAAAAGTCAATAATTAAAACTGTAAAAAGTCAATTGAAAAATTAAAAAAACAAAAATTGGTCAAACTAAACTTAGAGTAAGACATAAATTAATTAAAAACTTGTAGAAACTGTTCAAACTAAACTGAAAGCGAGACCTAAATGCATTTAATTTTAAAGGGATATTAAGAAAATGTCAAAAGTTCAACTGCAATAAATCATTAAGAGTTAAAAACAATAAAAACTATTCCAGAAAGGGGGGGAGGAAGCAAATGAGTGCAAGACCCTGGGCAGTATTATCAACTAATAAAGAAAAAAGAGGGAAAAAAAGAAACTATTAAGACATTTTATTCATTTTTTCTCTAATGAAGGGGATAAAAGTTCTTTCATATCTGGAAGTACCGCAGTGAATGGAGAATAAAGCAGGGATGGGCTCAGAAACCGATCGAGGTGGCCCTAATCTGGATGGAGAGTGACGTTTGGGGAAAATACTTGCCGTCCGAGGGTTTGTTATGGCATTTTTTGCAAAACGGAGGGACATCGAAACCCTCTTTTGCTCCAGGGTTTTCAGACTAGCTTATTTAGAAGCAGAGAGTATGGCACCTTGCCTTCTTTGAAAATTATTCACAAGGCCCTTTTTTGAATTGATTCGATTTTTTCCAATTCTCCGCGAGAGATACCAGGGTGCCAAACTGGACAAGTATATTCTAGATGCGGGCGGACAAAAGACGTGTAAATTCTTAAGGAGTGGGAAGGGCGGACGCTGAAATTATTTAGGAGCTTAAGGAGGGCGATAGACACATTAGCTCTATGGATGATGTCTTTAACGTGGATATCCCACTTTAAATTTGAAGAAATTGTGACGCCAAGTAGTTTAAAAGAGGACACAGAAATTTCAGGAGGGATAGGATTAAGAAAATAGGGCGAGGATTTGAGGAAACAAATGGGCATTATCATGGACTTAGAGGGGTTTACTGTCATGTCTAAGTCTAAGGCCTCGTCTCCAATTTCATTGAGGATAAACATAGGGTGACTTATTAAATTTCTGAAGCAAGTTTCAACAACCGTTTGGTCATCAGTAAATTCCCATCGGTCAGGAAATTCCTTTGCGAGGCTGTTGATCATTACTGAAAAAAGGAGGGGACCTAGGAGAGTACCTTGGGGTATGCCGTTGTGGACAGGGAGAGGATTTGAATAATGGTTTTGGTATTTGACAACTTGCGATCTATTTGTTAAGATGAAGGCAACTAATTTCACCAGTAAGGGATCAATATTGAACTCGTAGACAAGTTTCTCAATTAAAATATTGTGGTTAAAAAGGTCGAATGCTTTCTGAAGGTCGATGGAAATTAAATTTAGCCAGGAATTAGGCTTTTCAAGGATTTTCCCGATGTGATCAATAAGAGAAACGAGGTAATGGGAAGTAGAGGTGGATTTTAGGTTCCCAAATTGTTTCAAGTCAGTAAGAGGTAGGATTTTTTCCTTTGGCCAATCTGCAAGTAATCCTTCATAAAGTTTCGAGAAAATAGAAGTAAGAGTAATAGGTCGGACGCCTTCAAAACCAGGCTTTCCGTTTTTCTTTTTCAAAGGGGTTATGAAACCCTGTTTCCAAATTGTAGGAATTTGCCCAGACTCGGTAATATTGTTAAACAGGAAAGAGAAGGGCTTAGACAAGAAATCACCGAAGGCAGTAATAAGAGGAAAGGGGATATCCAAAGGACAAATACTTGTCTTTCTTAGTTTTTGAATTCTTATTTCTATCTCAGACGGGGAAACAGTGTGTAAAGAAGGGGAAAGGGCTATTGATGGTAATTGGTCAGACAGTGGTAGAAGACTCTGGACAATGGAAGCGAGGAATTTATTGAGATTATTGGCAATAATATCAGGGGACTCGGGTAGATTGAAGTTAAGCTGTTCAAGCCTCCTGCCACACTTTTTAACCTCGGAATACCAGTTTTTTGGTTTATTAGTGAACAATACTTCGACCTTATTTTTGTAGTACGATCGTGCCAATTTGCGAATTTCTCTTTTAATTGATTTTCTTAGTTTATTGGCTTCATCTGGTTTACCATTTTTGAAAAGCTTCAATTTGGTTCTAATTAGTGTTTTTATAGTTAGGTTAATAAAGGGTTTGTCACTGGAGCAATTTTTAAATTTTTTTTCCGGGAAGCAAATTTGATATTTGTCAATTAGTTTTTTGTGGAACAAAGCCTTTTTCTCATACATATTTTATAAACTCTTAACATCCGACCAATCTTCAGCATTCAGCCACATACCAAAAGTAAGAAGACCAGAATTTTGAAGAGGGCGATAACTGCCATAAATTATTGAGAAAAAATGCTTAAAATTGGAGGAGGGGGATAAAAGAATCGAAAGATGATAACTCCCACCTAATGGAGGCAAAGGTGAGGGAGGGTTGTAAAAATTATGCATATTAGTTAAAATAACATCAAGAGAGGTATTTCCCCGAGTCGTTGGGTTTTTTAAAATCTGGTTAACTTTAAGTGAGGTGCAAAAAGAATCCATTTTGTCGTAGAAACTTCATCCATTTTGTCGTAGAATCCATTTTGTCGTAGAAACTTTTGGCGTTGTCGTAGAAACTTCGTAAAAGGCTCATTCGATTGGAAATTCAAAGGGATAGTACCCTTTTTAATAGTCGAAAGTGATTGGAGGGCAACTAGCCCCCCCCCCACGCCCATCATTCCCCAAACACATCCAATCAAAATTTCGAGATAACCATTTTGTTCAGCGTAGTTGATTTCCAGATAGAAAATATGTTTTTGAGGAGGACAATCCCCCACAACCTTCGGGGCAAGGGTTTTAAGTTATGCCCTGAGGGCATACAAAAACGATGTTGGCAAAATGTATTATTTATTATTTTTTTTTTTCCTTTAGAGTAGGGCACTTCGTATCGAAGAAGTTATCGTAGAAACTTCGAAAAGGGCTCATTCAATTAGAAATTGGAGTTGCTTGTGCCCTTTTTAGTAGTCAAAAGTGAAAGCAAGGCAGCTAGCACCCCTTGCACGCTCACCGTTTCCCAAACACACATCCAATTTATAGTTTGGAACAGTCATTTTCTTCAACGTTGTTAATATTCAAATAGATATTTTGCTTTTGAGGAGGACACACCCCCACAGCCTTTAGGGCAAGCGTTGTAAATTATGCCCTGGGGGTATAATAAAAGACAGTGTCGTAGAATTTTCAAAAAAGGCTCATTTGATTGGAAATTCCAAGTGCTAGTACTCTTTTTAACAGTCTAAAGGTATGGGAGGGCATCTAACCCCCCTCCCACACCCGCCTTTTCCCCAAACACATACAATCAAAATTTTTAGATACCCATTTCGTTTCACGCAGTTTAAAGTTCAGGAACTTATACCTTTGAGCAGGACACTCCCCCAGTCTTCAGGGCGATGGTTGCTATGCCCTAGGGGCATATAAGTTTTTATTGAAATCTTTGTCGTAGAAACTTGAAAAAGAGCTTTCGATTGGAAATTCAAAGGGCTAGTGCCCTTTTTAATAGTCAAAAGTGATTTGAGGGCAACTAACCCCCTCTCACGCCCATTTTTCCCCAAACACATCTAATCAAAATTTTTAGACAGCCATTTTATTCAACGAAGTTAAAAGTTTTAGAAAATAGGTCTTTAAGGATGACAACCCCTCCCCCCAACAGCCCTCAGGGTAAGGGTTGTAAGTTATGCCCTGGGGGCATGTAAGGTTTTTATAGAAAGTGATGTTGTAGAAACTTCAAAGAGGGCTCATTCGATTGGAAATTGAAAGGGCTAGTGTCCTTTTAATAGTCGAAAGTGATTGAATGGCAATTAATCCCCCTCTCACGCCCACCATTTCCTCAAACACATCCAATCAAAATTTTGAGATATCCATTTTGTTCAACGTAGTCGAAAGTTCTGGAAATTAGGTATTTTAGGATGATAACCCCCTCAGAGCCCTAAGTACAGGGGTTGGCCCTCAGTGCAAGGATTGTACTTAAGTACTAAAGTACTGGGGGCATATAAGGTTTATATAGAAAGTTGTTGTAGAAATTTCAAAGAGGCCTCATTTGTTTGGAAATTGAAATTACCCTTTTTAATCGTCGAAAGTGACTGGGGAGTAATTGACCCCCCTCTCACGCCCACCATTTACCAAAACACATACAAATGAAAAAAATACAAATGATTGTGCATTGCCAGTTTAATATACATATACTGATATTTAGTAATCAAAATGTTAATATTATTTGATTTGTTAAAGTTCTAAAACTAAGAACATTTATATTTTTTTTTTCAGTAAAGTGCAAATTATGTTCTGGCCTTGGGAAGGCATAGGGGTTTTAAGCCCAACTTATGATAATTTCTGCTCGTTTTGAGTTTGAGTCGGTTATTTATTGTAATTTCTGTTCGTTTTGGGTTTCATTTATTAATCGATGCTGATTTGCGGTAGTTTTACGCTTGGTAGATTATTTTTGCTCATTTTTTGTTTAATGGAGTTCTTTACTTTTCCTTGAAAACCATATTTTGTGGATACAGTTTTTTTTAATTAATAATAAGTTAAAAGATGAAAGATCTGACTAGGCTTTCGCCTTAGTAATTGCTCAGAAACTCTGAATCTTAACTGAAAAAATAGTTTCGATGCTCGTCCAGATTTAATTCTTTTTGTCTATCTCGCTATTAAAATTTTAAAATGTACGTTGTTAAAGGGATTACAGTCAAATTTACATAATTAAACTGAAGTACACTTAAGGACAACCAACAAGACAAGCCACACTCAATCACAAGAACTTACTCGATTTAAAAACTTCAGGTTCATGATTACTCTCATCATCTACTCTTAAAGGAGCAAGGAGACCATAAAGTGTGTATGCTGCCAGTGGCATTACTAAAAATACCAAATTTCGATCATTCTAGTGCGTTGAATAATAATTCTATCTTAGACTTCCCAAATAAAGGAAATAGATACAACGAGTCCAAATGGTTGGGAGCGCAGAAAAAAAATACTCATTTAAGAACGTGAACACAAAACACATTAATTCCTATATTGATTAAGTATAAAGTCAGGAATCCATTATGCATTTGATATTTATTCTAGAGGGGTGATTTCTCCCATCCTTGAGATTTCAAATAAAAAGATGGATCTCCTAACTAAAAGGGGGCCACAAGCACAAATTGAGCTACGTAAATATAAGGCTACTGACAATAATAATAATAACACATTTCTACCCTCTGTACAAAGTTTAATGCACTAAGAGGAGTAGGCTACGATCAAGTAAAGAGATAAATGTCTCTTTACTTGATTTTGAAGAGATTTTGTCTCTTTACCTTCTCAATAATAATAACACATTTCTACCCTCTGTACAAAGTTTAATGCACTAAGAGGAGTAGGCTACGATCAAGTAAAGAGATAAATGTCTCTTTACTTGATTTTGAAGAGATTTTGTCTCTTTACCTTCTCAGTGAATAACGTTTGCAAGTCCACATTGGCACTCCAAGAATATATTTGCAAAACAAGAAGCAATCGAGATCGGATTAGAATAGGTGAAAAACTCCGAGGTGGGAGATAGAAGAAGACAAGTGTTGCAAAAACAAAAAACAAATATTATACAGCCTTCCCGGTGTTATCTTATAAAACTTGCTCTTTACTCGAGCTAACGGCCCACATAGTTTCCTCAGCTTTTGAGATTACAAGTATTTTGGTCACCTTATGTGCTTGAGCCAAACGGTAGAAATAAGTAATTTAGTGGAGAATGTTCAGAAACGACTATAAGACCCTACACCGACGGTCTTTAATGCTTGGTTCTAATGATGGAAGCTCACAAAATCATTCAAGGTCTGCATGCACAATTTTCAAATTCAGCATGACATGCCTTACTAGCTTATATATAGTTGCCTTTTGGAAATATAGGTTTGATTTCAAGTATTAAGATTCTTCGTATCTTCCTAACATAGTTCTTAAAAATGATAATTCGATAAAATTTTTCCAAAAGAAGTTTTTAAAAGTCACCTTAATTGTATTGGATATTCGCAAGCACACTAAAATTTCGTAAAGATGATGACACATTTCTAGCTCAAGTAATTAAGAAAAAAACAAAGTTTTTCTGAGAGAAGTAAAGAGCGAAGTTGAAACTTAAAACTAACAAAAATTATTACTTCACAGCCTATCTAACATGTATCGATAAAACTAATGCAAATAAATCAACTGGTCATATTTCCCTAAGTTTGTAACATAACAGAAAACTAGCGTTTTACTGAAAAAACAAAAGCCAAGTATAAAAAACAAGAATCTTGATTTAGGAGTCAAAAGTAAATACGTAGCCTCACAACAGCAAACTAATCTGTAACGTTTTTCATAGTCCTACAGGAGCTGTGATATCAATAACTCTCAGTATACAATTCAATTTATCTTAAAAACTTAGATTTTAGACAGAAAAAAGACAGAAAAATAGACAGAAAAATAATAAGTTTAAAGTCATTACACCGCGTATAAAAAAAAATGGATGGATTTATCTGGTAACATCTTGGTCTCTCCTAGTATAACTCGAAATGAAGAACATATCAACCATAATATGAACTCTTGAAATCCAGTTATTTCTCTTTATAAAACAGAGAATTTTAAGTTGTGATACAAATTCTATCGAAATTGTCTACAAAATAATCATGAAATGTCCTTTTCAGATCCAAAACGCCAGTCAATAATTGAACTGAGCTCATTGTACAGAAGTGATGCCAAATTAAACGAGAAAAATAAATAAAGCAACAATCTAAAAATGCTTTACTTTTATACTGTTAAAAGTGTTCTTAAAAGGTTTACTTTTACCGTGCAAAACTCCTATATTGTTTTGTGTTTTCAGTAAAGCGCTAGTTTTCTGTAATGTTACAAAAATAGGGAAATATCACCGGTTGATTTATTTGCATCAGTTTTATTGATATATTTTAGATAGGCTGTAAAGTAATAACTTTTGTTCGTTTTAAGTTTCAATTTCGTTCGCACTTTACTTCTCTCGAAAAAACTTTTTTTTTAATTAATCTATGCTAGTTTTTTCTTAAAATTTATTTTAGAAACAATCCTGCTATGACCTCTTTTATTTATACGGAATTATTTCTTTTCGTTTTAAGTTTTAATGTTGGGCCTTAGTTTCAGTTGAAAACTTTTTTTTTATATATAATCTCTAATCACCTCCAATCTAGGGGAGATAAGACACCTCAACCCTTATAAAGGAGCAGAACTAAGAGGCCGTACAAGAATTGAAGAGAAAAATAAGTTTACAGGGAAAAAAACCATTAAAACATAGTGTCGTGTCTTATTGTAAAAAAAAAATATAAAAAGAAGAAATAGATCTTTAATTCTTTGTTTTAAAAAATTAAATTTAGTAGCATTTAATAAGGAAGTAGCTCCAGGCGAGTAGCTACGACACGAAAGGTTAACTGAGCGGACAGGTTTATGTATCGACATACTTGCGGAAAATTTTGCTAGCTCTACATAAATGTGCGTTTAGGCTTAGGATTTATTTGACCTGTCCCTAAATAAAATACCACTCATTACTCAGAGATGAATGGAAATCAAACAGTTCGTGGTAACGAACTGTAAGTAAGGAGCGACCCGGCTCAATGGTAACCGAAACTCTAGAAAACGGGTTTTTGATACCAATAGATACATCAAAAGAATCAGATTTCTATGCTGATTTCAATTATATAACTTTCACCAAGTTTAGTCCTATCCGTTAGAAGCTACGTGCCTGAGAATATTTTGCTGGTTTTCAAAAAAGGGGGGGCAGACACCCTAATAATTATATAACCTTGATGACAGTTACACCATCAGATTTAGCATATCAGAGAACCCTACTTTAGTGGTTTAAAGCTCCAAAATACAAAAATGGGTAATTTTCAATTTTTTGCCATAATAAAGATCACGGTTGGGTGTTTATTTTTTTTTTTGTTTTTTTTTTTTTTTTTTTTTTTCCCAGGGTTTATTGTATCGACCCATTTGTACGAGAATATAGTGGGAGGGCTCAATTGAATAGAAATTAAAAGTTAAAGTTCTCTTTTTAAGTGACAGAAATAAATGGAGGTCACCTAGGCTCCCTCCCACGCTCATGTTTTTCTCAAAGTCATACAATCAAAATTTTGAGATAGCCATTTTGTTCAACATAGTCAAAAATATGATAAAATTGTCTTATGGAATGACTTGATCCCCCAAAGTCCCCAGGGGGAGGGCTGAAAGTTATGAGCTTTACTCAATGTTAACATATAGTATTGGTTATTGGGAAGTATCCAGCCTTTTTCAGAGTAGTTTAGGTCAGGGAGGGGGGGGCAGGCGAGGGGCGGGGGCTAACGGGAAGGAACTGTCCATGACGGACGGTGTCCGGGGGGCAGGGAAATTGCCATGAAGGGGGCGCCGGACTTGCCAGCATTATTTATTGGTTATTGGGAAGTATACAACCATTTTCAGGAAGGATTTTTTCTGGAGGGGGGGGGCTAGAGGCGGGGAGTACTCGGGAGAAAATTTCCGTGGAGGATGTTTCTGTGGGGGACTGGACATGTCTAGGAAGGGGGCGCCGGATTTCCAAGCATTATTTAAGAAACGATCAGAAGTTAAGTAAAAAAAACAAGTTTTTTCAACTGAAATGTAAGAAGGAATATTAGAACTTAAAATGAACAGAAATTATAACCTATGTGAGGGGGGTTCTCCCCCAAGTCAATACCACGCTCTGTATGCTACGGTTTTTTTTTTAGTGCTTTCAAACGAGTTATCTATTCTAATTAAACGGCTTTTGTGATTCAGGGGTTTGTGAATCAAATTTTTTTTTTAACTTTTAACGTAAAGAGAATTGGTATTGACTAAGGGGAGAACCCCTTCATATAAGTAATAACATATACGTAATAAAAAAAAACAATAAAAAAACAAGCGATACGGCTCAATAGTAATCGAAACTTTTAAAAACGAAATTTTGATGTCAATAAATGTATCAAAAGAATGTGTTTATAATGCTGATCCTAAATATATAAATTTTATTAAGTTTAGTATTACTCATCAAAGGCTACGAGCCTGAGAAAATTTACTCGATTTTTTAAAGAGGGGGAAACATCCCCTACAAGTGAAAGAATTTTAATGAAAATCACACCGTCAGATTCAGCGTATCAGAAAACCCTATTACATAGGTTTCAAGCTCATATCTGCAAAAATCTGCAACTTTGTATTTTTTGCCAGAAGAAAAGTATACGAATGTAGAAGTTAGTTACGTAAGTTAATTTGTAAAGACATCCGTTTAGCAAAAGAAAAGAAAAATTTTTATGCAAATAAAAGCTGCATTAACTAAAAAACGATCAGAAATTAAATAAAAAAAACCAGTTTTTTAAACTGAAAGTAAGGAGCGACATTAAAACTTAAAACGAACAGAAATTATTCCGTATATGAAAGGGGCTGTCCCCTCCTCAACGCCACGCTCTTTACGCTAAAGTTTGACTCTGTCTCATAACTCTATTTTTTAAAACAATAAAAAACTCTAGCGTAAAGAGCGAGGCGTTGAGGAGGGGACAGCCCCTTTCATATACGGAATAATTTCTGTTCGTTTTAAGTTTTAATGTCGCTCCTTACTTTCAGTTTAAAAAACTTGTTTTTTTTTATTTAATTTCATTAAAAGATCATTTCTTGTGTAGGTACGATATATGGTATTATAAACTAAGTTTGTTTTTATTTCAAAAATTATCGGAAGAATTACCTGAATTCTCCTGGAGAACTATTTTCATTCGTCTTTCTTCCTCTTTAGATGCACAATCTTGCGTATGGAGAGAATATTACGGTGGAATTGTCAAGTAAATAATTTGAATAAGTAAGTATAACAATAAGTAATCCTTCTTTTAATATACAACTTTGAGTGGTTCCATAACCACATGCCTACACTACTCCAACCCCTAAGTGGTAGGGGGTGAGGTCAGGGGCTTAATTTGCCATGGGGCAGAGGGGGCGACTTTCCCTTCTAGACCTCAGTTTTCCTCCAGACCCCAGTTTACCTCCCCATCGCAGCTTAAATTTAGTTTCTCCAAAAATGTTGTCAAAACTAAAATAAGCCTGCATAATTCAAGTATCTACTGAAACAGGTAAATTTTCTTTAGTACATCTTTACCCTTTTTATTACTATACAGTTCGTTTTTCAGTTTTATCTGTAATTTTCACTTGATTTCGGAAAATTGCTTGCAACGTTGATCACACCCCACGAATTTTGACAAAATTACGCCACTCATTGAGGTAAGGATTTAGTGATCTACTCAGGATGTCGTTGCCAACCATGGACTGGATGACTTCTATTCCCTTCTGAATTAAAATGCTTGACCAAATACCTTCCTGGGACATGCGTGAAAAAATGAGTGCATAACATTTACAAAAACAGTGAAATAATCTTAAAATGACCGTATAGAAGGGAGAAAACCATGATTGAAAAAAAAAACACGCAGGAGTCGAACGCAAGCGACTCTAATTCGAAGTCGAAGGCTTTATCTACAAAGCCAAACCTCTAACAATCTAATTTGATATATTAGTGCTTGTACCTTAATTACCTAGCTTATTAAGGGGGCTTGGAGAAGGAAAATATGGGAGGTGTTCTTGAAAATCTCTGGTTAAGGGTTTTGGATCTTGATTATTACGTTGATGATTCCTTTTTGCACTTCCAAACTTTTCTGCTTAAGATATGATACCAAAAGTGTCGTTTTTAGTTCTATATGACACATATGGATAGTAAAGCGGTTTAAATTCACTAGATATGAAAAATAGCTTTCAAATGAGCCATTAAACGCCACTCTAAAAAGTCCTAGTAGCCCAATAGACCCAGTTTTTCCACTTGAGACACGGCGCCAAAATTGCCGTTTTTAGTGCCATTTGGAACTTGCTGGTGATGGAATTTATAGGAAGGACGTAGAAAGGGGCGCAATTTGTTATGGGCAGGAGGGGGCACCTTCCTCCTCCAAATCTAAATTCCCCCTAACCTCATTTTCCCCACAGCAGAAATTTAGTTTCTACAAAAAATCTTGTCAAAACTAAGATAAGCCTGCATAATTCAAGTATTCAGAGAAACAGGTCAGTTTTCTATAGAATATCTTTGCCTCTTTGGTACTATATGGTTTATTTTTAATTTTCAGGGTGATTTTCCCTTGATTAGAGAAAATGTGTTACCAACTCGGCCCCCCCCCTCCAGGAATCTGATGAAATTACGCCACTGGACGTCGATATGAGTAATTTCTTTTATCTGAGCTATTAAAAATCTGCGGTACCAATATGTCCAACAGCAATATGCTCATACCGATACGCGTGATATAAATACGGCCGATAGCGATACAGCATGCAACCGTTTCCCCAGGGACTATGGAAGGTCATATCATCACCGAAACCAAAGATTGTTGACCATTGAACTATGTTGAACAAAATGGCTCCCTCAAAATTGTGATTGGATAACTTTGGGGGAGGGGGTCTTTTGGGATCTTTTTGGTCACTTAAAGAGGGCACTAGCAAATTTAATTTCCATTCGAATGAGCTATTACACACCTCTCTATGATGTTCTGGTCGACCCTTAGCCCTGCCAGAAACGATTTTCCTTGTACTCATGCAAAAGTGATTTTCCTTGTTGTTCAAGGAGGGGGACTGTAATTTCCCTTATCACGGTTTTCAACCATGTTTATTCCAATGGTACAACTTTCATTTTGATCTGACGCCCTTTTCGATGGGTTTCAGGCTTTTTTGTGAAATCACCATTAATTTCTTTTTGCAATAAACTTTTACTTCTAAGACAAACCGGAATAACGTTACGATTCCTGAATGAGTGTTACATGACAATTTTTTTTCACTAGGTAGTTTTTTTTCAAAACGCATTTTTTAACTTTCGGTTACTATGGGATGTGGTTTGCTCTTTACTAGGTTGCAGCTACCGCTATAACCATGATACAAAACTTGCGTCACGATTGTAAATTTCGTAGCTGCTGAGAGCCTTGCATAGCCCTTAGGATAAACGTTAGCTTCCAAAGTTGAAGGTAAACAAAATAATGTAAACAAAGGAAAGAAGTAAGATAAGATTTATTCTTCATTAGATACACATACAATATTACATGTTATTATTCCCCCAAAGGCTCATTGGCCTGTACAAAGGGGGAAGACAAATGAATTGCTTACTCAGAGATGAAAAACAAAAGAAAATTATAATGATCACTTACTCACATACGAAGGAGAAGAAAATAAAATACCGAAAAAATGAAAACTATAGAAAAAATAGAATAAATAAACTAAATTAATTAATTAGATTAAATAGACTAAAAAAAGAATTTTTAACAATTTTTTTAAAGAAAACGAATGAGTGGCACCCTCGAGCTGATTCAGGCAACTTATTCCAAACAATATGACACACCATTTGAGGATTAAAATCTGAACTTATGCAAGGAGTAAATGGAATTTGACAATGATTTGTCATATTAAGAAGATTATAATTATTTTGATCAGAGGTAAAAGATAGCGGAACACTTAAGGGCCGGGGGAGGTCACCATGAAGCTGAGCAAAAGTTAAACATGCACATGAAAGAATATATAGTGACTCAGGATCAAATAATGGCATAAGTAATGAATGATTAGTCTCCTGAATGAGGTTTCTAGCTTTATTGTAAACCTTAGAAAGTGGTTTTAACAGTGAAGGAAAAGTTGACATCCACACAATTGGACAGTAAGAAACGTAAGATTGGATCAAGCAGTGAAAAGGATTTTCAAAATTGATCCAGGAAAAGTATGTCTAAGTTTCCTTAATTGGAATCAGCGTAAAAAGCCAATTCTTGTGAAGAATCTATTGATATCAAAGTTGCGTTTTTTAGAGCTTCGGCTACTATTGAGGCGAGTCACTCCTTAAATACAGTTCATTACCATGAACAGTTTGATGATCTATTCATAAATCTTTGTTACTTTCAAAAATCAAAGGATTCTCAGACGTTAATATAGAATAGTCTCACGTTATTAACGTTGCAAGCATGTTCGGCGGAGGTTTTTTTTACTACTGCTCTAATAGTCAATGTTCTGTGTACTGTTATCAGAAATTCATCAGCCAAATGGAATAATTCATAGATCTAAAGACTGATATGTTCGTTTTTTGGGCATTCTTGTTGATGAAAACCTATCTTTCACAAATCACATTGATCTTATTAAAATGAAGATATGCAGGAGTCTCGGGAAGACAAATGCCGTGAATATTCTTTGGCCCAGATTTCCGTGATGCAGGAGGAAAGCTGAATTTTTTTTCAATCTGAAAATACGATGCCATTCTCCCTTTGTGTGAAAACCAGAGCAACACCGAGTCCAACCGAGCATCAGGGAGACCTAGCACAAAAAATGATTAGCGGTTTCTGTCCTCTTCCTACTGTAAGCATACTTCTTACTTAGCAGATAGCACTAATTGGCCTGGCGGCGCAAATTTTGTGCGAATGACGCGGAGCGCAATTTCCACTCATTCTTCAAGGCCCTTTCTGATTAAACACGATAAAAACAAAAGAAATTCCTTCTATAAGGAGGGCCATAGGTAAGGCCGCCTAACCCAAATGGCCCCTTAGCTTTTCAATCCCAGTCCGCCTCTGACTCGAAGTGAAAATCAAATAAACAATAATATGAACTCTGGAAATCCGGTTATCTCTCTATACAACAGAGAATTTCAAATTATGATTTAATTTTAAAGCGAGTCTATAGTCCTAATACAATCAAGATGGCTTTACTCCGAACTTGTCAACAAACTAATCATGACATGTCCTTTTCATAATTAAAATGAGAGAAAATCATTGGACTGAGCCATTACGCAGAAGCGGTAACAAATGAAACGAAAAAAACAATCCTAAAATGCTTTATTTTTATACTGTAAAAAGTGTCCTTAATCGGTTTGCTTTTACCGTGCAAAACTCCTATATTGTTTTGTGTTTTTAAGCTGGTCTCACAGAGGAGCATATACTGTGCTTTTATTTTATTTTTGATGCTTGTCGTATAACATACTCTGTGGCTAGTTCTTAAATATTCCCCATTATCTAAATCCTTGAGCAAAACCGGTTCCCGAACAAAGCTTAAACACTATCTTTAGTCTCCTTTAAAAACGATGAAAATATGAAATATATCGAAGAGTTTTGGACAAGACAATATGTAACTAAGTAAGAACACAAAAAATACCTATGCAAAAGTTCAAAAATCCTGTTCAAAAAAGATTAGAAATTGAAGCGATAGCAAGCGGGTTAACAAGCCTTCCATAGAACTGATAAATTTAAGCAGTATTGAATTCCATTTACATGGTAAGCTAAGCATAATAGAAGCAAAAATTTATGACATACTTAGCCTATCTTTCTCCAAATTCATATAGTTCTTCCGAGAGGAAGAGATGCTGTATGTTTTTTTTTCATTACTCTTCATTCCATTATTAATTAGGAAAGAAAACATTCCGAAAAAGAAGTTTTTCAAAAACTAAAGAGTCATATTAAACTTAAGGCCACCAGAAATAAATTCGTGTAATAATTCAAACTCAAAACGAACAAAAATTACTATTAAAGAATAAATGAAACAGAAACGAACAGAGGTAAAAATAAACGATCATACATAACACAGAGATAAGAAGTACTAATACAGATGAATAAATAAATCTTAAAACGAGTAAAAATTAAGATGAATGTTTAAGTCAAACTTACAACAAACAAAAATACTATACAGTAATACACAAAAGGAGTTCGGCTACTGCCCTTTTCCCCTTTGCTAACCGTAAAAGTCTAAAGCTTGTTGCGTTATTCGCGTTTTATTGGAAACTGTATCTTGAACACTATACTTTTGTTTTAAAAATAAATATAAAATCACAATAATAACCAAGACGACTGAAAAAAAAACTAGCGAAAACAAACTGAATATTTGATATATAGTAATTTCATTCTTGGAAGCTCAACAATTCAAATTTTATTTCATTGTCATTTCCATTTTTACTTTTTAATATTGCAAATATAAAAAAAAAATTATTGTAACATATTCCGTTTTCAGTAAAGCACCAATGGCGCAAAAACCTTTAGATTTTTTACCCTTAGGGAAGGGGAAAGAGAGCAGTAGCCAAAATTCCGTTGTGAATTACTTTGTAGTAATTTTTGTTTGTTTTGAACATTCAATTTAATTTTTACTCGTTTAAACATTAATATATTCATCTTTATTAGTACCTGTTATCTCTAAGTTTTCTATGATCGTTTATTTAATCTCTATTTTAAATCTAAGTCTATCTCTAAGTTTTCTATGATCGCTTATTTTAATTTCTGGCTATTTTGAGTCTGAATTATTGTAGAAATTTATTTCTGCTGATCTTAAGTTTAATATGGTTCTTTACTCTTTCTTAAAAAAAAAAATTTTAATTAATTTCTGATCGTTTTTTGATTGACAAAGTTTTGGTTCTGGTTAATATAATGAATAAATATTTTTCCAGTTTTTCATGTCTCAGGAGTAAGAATTAAAACATCAACTCCTTATTTAATAATTCTAATCAGTGGCTTTTGATTTACTTCAGATTCCCCTCAACCCCTGAAAGTTTCAACTAAATGTCATTAGTCGCTCCTAGGATATTTCAGATACGCCGTTCTGACAACCGAGATGCACACAGTTTCTTTAGACTGAATATTTCGACCCTTAGCCACTCCTATTGCAGATATTCTCTGTTAATAACCTGGATAAACATAGTGTCTTTTGATTTAGTTTAAAATTCCCTCAGCACTCCCTGTGGGTTCCAGCACTGTTCAACATGCCCTTAAAGCTTCAACTTAATCTCCTTGGCCATTTCCAAGGTTTTACTGATACGCCCTTTCGACAATCAGCATCCACATAATCTGTTTTGATTTTGTTCAACATCGCCTAATATTCTATGAAAGTAGAAACAAGTTAATACGGGCGAGTGAACTCACAGCCCTTGCCTAGTCCAAAGGCCAAATAACTATGGTTTTGGGGTTGACACCCCCTCAACTGCAAAAAACGATAAGGTTGAAAGCCCCCCCCCCCAACGTAATAAAAGACAATAAAAACTTTACATGTTAACAATTATAACTAAAAATTACACCTTTCTAGCACTAGAACTTTCCATTTTCAATCGATTGAGTTTCCAAAGTGTACATGACCACTCGTTCCATAAAAACTGAATATGGTAACAATGAGCATCTAGCATAACTTATAGCCATTTGTGATCCATTGGGGGGGAAAGGTGTAAAGGGAAGGGGTCTGGTTACTCTTCGATCACGTTTTACACTTAAAGGGGAGCTAGAACTTCCGATTTCAAATCAAATGAGCCTCCTTCAAAGTTTATGCTACCACCCTTCCATAAGAACCTTATATATTAACAATGGGCTCATTGTATAACTTACAGCACTTGCCCCCGGGCTCTGGGGGTTTGTGCCAACCCTGGATATATTGTTGTATGATCTTTGGACTCTTTTGAACAAAACAGCTATTACAAAATTTTGATGGGCTACATTTGGGGAAAAGAGGGCGTGGGGGTGGCTAGTTGCCCTCCTATCACTTTGACTCTTAAAAAGGGCACTAGAACTTCCGTTTTCCAATCGAATGAGCACTGGCATGCAAAAAGTGCGATAGCATAGCAGCCATACTACTTGGTAGTTTTTATGGCCTAGTGAAATTTGTTGGTAGGTTTTGCCAGACGATGCGAGTGCTTCCACTATCCCTGAATTTGTTTGCAGCTTTTGGAATTTTGTCGGGTTCTGCTACTGGCCACTTTGGAACTTTTTGCAAACCTGAATGAACCCTGTAAAGTTCATACGCCCCCCCCTTCCATATGAAGTGTCTCTGGGAAAAAATAAATAGCAAATGATAATACAACACTGAATCCTTATGGCTCTTACTATAGGCAATGATAGGGTTGCCTCTGCTTTTATATGACATGGCATGAAAACAGATTATTCAAATACAACTATGGATTCAAAATAATGTTTAGAGTAATAGCAATAATAGTAATTGGATCCTCATTAAACAGTTTTTCTTTCACTAGACTTACTACAGAAACTAATCTTCTTTGACTTGTCCAACGATTTTCTATTTCCAACGTCTATTTTTGCATATACTCTCTCTAAGTACATATAGAAAAAAATGACTGCGATGGGCAACAATATTGAATTGCCCCAATGAGCTATTTTAGCTGTGTTTATGTCCACACAGGATTATGTCTTCCGTGACTACTGCTATCCTTTAGAAAAAATGTATCCATGATTATATTACTATTGATGCTGTGCAGGAAAAATTTGCCGGAAAACTTCTTTCGTTCCCCGATAATAGTTCAATTTTTTTTAGCTCAATGAATTGCTTGACAAAGAATCCAAAATTTGCTTTGTATGGCAACTAAATTGCTGGGGAAGAGTGAATATTGCTCCCATGCAGACATCTATGCAAGCCTAGAGTCATGCTTAGCTTATATCCCACAATGTTTTTTCACTTTCTTTTCCATTTCTTTAAAGATTTTTTTATTATTATTATTATTATTTGAGAATCCAAGTTTGTTTATAAATCAATTAATACAATGAGCAGCAGCCTAAACAAAGCTTTAATCTACCCTAAATACATTCCTAGCTGCACGGAGGAAATGGGGGAGGGGGTAAGCAGCAGTATTTCTATTGAGAGTTGAAATCAAATTAGAAGCATCTTAAAAATAGCTGGCCGTTACCTCCTCCTGATTCCAATTCATCTTCTTCATCAATGGCAGATTTGGTTGTGACAGTGACTTTGAAGGCATCTTCATCAGATTTCTTTTTCTTTATACTACTCTGAAATGTTTTGAAAGCTCCAATTACAGCTTCCGGATGCTCCTTTTGTTCAGCTTCACTGAAAAATAAAGCCAAAAATAAAACAACAAAACCTTACTTTATTGTAGTACGTTATAAACCTTTCACGTCCTGTGGAGTGGAGACATAAATAACATATGGTTAATATTTTTTTAAACAACACCATTTCAAAAGACGACTTTTCTCAGGAAGGCGAAAAAGTTTTTTACACATTCAAGACATGTTATTATTATATGCCAGGTTTTATGAATTCAAAGAAATTCTCGCAAAGCTGGATCGAGCTGTGTTCAAAAGCATTTTAATATCTTTAAGTTGCCAGTCTTCTTTTCATTTATAGCATTGTTATTATCCACATCCATATCTGCACACCAAAGGTGTGCAATCATGCACAACAAGAGAGGTGGTGCTTTGCCTTGAAAAATGTAAAAGAAATACTTCATTACTTCTTTAAGAACTTTGAACTACGTTGGTACGTCAACTTTGAAGGTACGTTAAAGAAACTAATAATACAGTAGCTTGTTTTAGGAAATTAAAGGTGATGGATGTGGGACAAGTTCGTGACTACCAGGCTGCAGTTTTTACTTACCAGTGTTTTCATGAAGTGTGTACATCGGTGTTTTTAGATTTTTTTCGACAAAATAGTGATTTGCATAATCTGGTAACAGAGTATAGGAGTGGAAGTCGTACTGGATTTCAAATGAAACAATTGGGCCAGGGGGTATGGAATTCCCTCCCAGATAGTGTTAAGGCGGCTGAACACCAGCATTTGTTTAAAAAGAAAGTAAAGAATTTTTTGTTAGGGGGGTGAGGAGCCAGGATTCAGATTGAATATTTATGTTATTATTTTTTTTTCTTTTGTTATTGTCTTCTTTTTCTTTTTTCTTCTGTGTTTTCCGTGAATGTTCATCAGTATGTGTGAAAATGAAGTTTAAAATTTACTTAAAAATTTAAGTTATTTTTCAAGTATGTGGAATTAGTTTGTGGTAACCCCAGTGCCAGTGCATTTATGTCTTCCCATGGGCGGTTACCTGTGGATCATGTTTAACTAGGTCGTTTTTGTAATAAATTAATCTAATCTAAGAGTGGTTATGCATTTTCAGTTGTCTATATGAGCGACTGTAAGCAAATATGTATAATACAATGACCATAAAAGTGCAGCTTAAAATAGTGCAGTATCCACACATCTGTGTCAGGAAAAAAATACCACCAAGTTTCTTAAAAAAAGAAAGTCAATTGGATGTTTGGTCCTGATAATATGTAGCTGTTAGGAACCGGTCTATCTTCGCTATATCATCTTATCATTAATGAGGCTCTGTGGGCTTCAACAAGATAAAATCAACTAGGAATGCACGCAGAGTAAACAATTATACTTTTTTTCTTTAATCTTTCGTAAATTTTCGTGTGCAAAACCTAAAATTGCACAATAATAATAATGAGGATTTTATTTACACTAAACTGGCAAATACATAAACCCCCAGAAGCGAACTTGTTTAAACTAAACAACCTTTCAAAAAAAGCCCTAATATTAACATTACTATCAGCCAACAAAAAGAAATAAGAAGGGAAAAAAACAGGAAGAGAAAAAAGAAAAAGAAAATAGCGTGGTCAATCCCACTGATATGAAAATGACACTTCAAAACAAAACAAAAAAAAAATCTTTCGCTTACTACGACCCTCTAAAAAAGAAAAAAAAGGAAGAAAGATCACTCCAGAGAAAAATCACGAAAGAGATAATATACTAGCTACAACATTGAGGTCTTAACCTACTTCTAACTAGACCAATAGAGCAAAAAGCAGCAAGTTGTCCAATTCAGGATGCTTGACTGGTTTTGATGGTGGAGATTACTTCAGTCATGAACAGGTCACTAAAACGTTGTAGTAATCTGCGCTGATATATAAATATAATATAATATATAAATATATATATAAATATAAGTAATTGCGCGTTTTTTATTACCACAGAGCACTTTGATGACTGGATTCTGGATCGAAGGAAGAGAAAGTAAATGGGTCGAGAAAGTACTTGAGCAGACAGCATTACAGTATAGAAGGTAAGCGTGAACATCGAAGAAATATACGCGACCTTGCTAAATCACTGGGGAAAAACTCCTTTAACCGTCTCATAATTATAACCTTCCGTGCAACTTTACGGCGTAAGAGGTCTCTGTGAAATTTATAACTTAGGGATGAGGTGTTCAAAAAACCTTAGTCATTCAACTGAAGCATCACGATGTCTTAGTCATTGTTGCAGCAACTGCTGCAGCCCAGTAAACAGCAAATTAGAGCTCATAGTAACCAAAAGTTTAAAAACACTTTTTGAAGAAAAAAAACCCCCGTTTGAAGCTGATTCAAAAACAGAAACTATCGTTTCGATCTGTCTTAACATTAGAATTTTATTGCAAAAACAAATTTACGCAAATTATGTAAAAGACTCTTGGCATATGACTCTTTACTATATAATGATATTAATTCCTGGAGGTCTCAGCAATTCTGGTTTTATTAACGTGAAAGTTTTACCTTAATGCACTGAAAGTTTCAACTAAATAAACTTAACCGTTTCTGAGATATTACAGATATGTGCATCTTTGACATGCAAAAATTTGCACATAAAAATCCAACTGTGTTCATGAAAATAAAAACGATTTTTTTTTTTAGCAGTTTTATTTTAAGCACGTTTGTTTCTGTTTTCACTTTCTAAGCGGAGAAAGAGGAGGACTATACAAGAGGGTAAAATATAATGCTCCGATTAAGGCCTTTCGACCATGGTGATTACAATGACAATCTCGCTAGGCTTCCCAGAGTTTTCTAGTCCCATGGAGTGCTTTTTTGTGTCATATGGCACTTTGCAATGCAGTTATTAAGAGGAATCTATAAGAGGCAGTAGCTTTCAATAAAACCATTAGATACCTCTCTGCGACCTTGAAATAAGCCTGCTAGTACTAGCAGAGAAAAATTAATAAACAAATAAGGTTATGCATGAGCTGTTTGATAATCATCTAAATCTAGCAGAATCCTGATTTATTCACCCGTTCCATGAATCCCCCTAATCACGCTGAAGGTTTTCATCCTTCGGGGGTATTTAATTTCCAAATGATGGTAATAAGCTACAGCAAAAAAGCACCTTAGTTTCCTCTTTTTTTTAATGCGGGGCTGAAAAACGCCAGTTAAGGGTTATAGACCATGACGAATCGATTGGAAATCTTAAAATTTGCATTAACAAAATGTTGAGTCAGTTCAATTTGATGTTTTGTGGCACAAAATGGCAGAAAACGCCACTTTGTTATGGAACAACCTCTTTTGCTATTCAAAATTTGCTACTTAAACGTAGTAAGAATCGCAGTCAAAATCGTGGTAGTAATTGCACAGTTGCAGCCATAAGTAGTTGCAGTCTCATTTGCAATGAGTCGCAGTCTCAACTATAGTGGTAATCGCAGTTGCAAGTAGTAGCAGTCATCTGCTAATAAAATCACAACAACGTTGGTAATCACTATGGCGTTCATTCCATTATCAGCTGACAATTTATGAATAAACACGGAACTGTAGAGCTTGGTTTGCCTAATGTAGTGTCGTTTTTCAAGCTAGGGGGAGGGTCCCTCTCTGGCCAAAAATTTCTATTCCGCAGCAAAAATAGCAAAAAACAAAACTTTAGTTATGGTACAATCTCTTTTGTCACAAGCAGCACAATAGTCCACGTAAAGAGCGATGTGGTTACACTGTAATTTTTTTTTTTTTTAGACCAGCTCACTTCATACAGAAGGAGTTGTCGTAGAAACTTCGAAAGAGCTCATTCGATTGGAAACTGAAAGGGTTAGTGCCCTTTTTAATAGTCAAAACTGATTGGAAGGCAACCAGCCCCCCCCCCCCCCCACGCCCATCATTTCCCCAACACAACCAATCAAAATTCTGAGATAGCCATTTTTTTCAACGTAGATGAAAGGTCTGGAAACTGAGTCTTTGAAGATCACAACCCCCCCCCCCCAAGCCCTCAACGTAAGGGTTGTAAGTCGTGCCCTGGGGACAAATACGGTTTTTATAGATCGGGCGGTCGTATAAACTTCACAGGGGGCTCATTGGATTGGTAATCAGAAATTCTAATGTCCTTTTCAAGAGTCAAAGTGATCAGAGGGCAGCTAGCCCCTCCCCCTCCCCACACGTCGTATTTCTCCCAAATGCATCGCATAGAATTTTTGAGATTGCCATTTGTGCAAAAAAATTTCCAAAGATCACATAACAAGGCTTTTGGGGTTGACACAACCCCCCAGAGTCTGGGGAGCAAGGGTTGTAAGTTATGCTCTGGGGGCCCATAATTTTTTTCATGGAAGGAGAGGTTGTGGAAACTTTAGAGGGGGCTCATTTGATTGGTAATGTACAGTTCTAGTTCCCTTTTAAAAGTCCAAAGTGGTGGAGATTACTAGCCCCCCCCCCTACTCTCTGACATCCTCTTTTCCCTGAACACATCCGATCAAAATTGTGAGATAACCATTTTGTTCACAATAGTCCACAGATCATATAAAATGTCTTCATGGCGGACAAAACACCCCCGAGCCCAGGGGAAAGGGTTGTAATTTATGTCCTGGGGAATATATGGGTTTTTATGAAATGGGTAGTTGCATAAAATTTGGATTGGAGGGTGCTTATTTGATTTGAAGTCGGAATCTCTAGTGCCTTTTAAGAGTCGAAAGTAAGTGAAGGGCAACCATCCCCCAAGCCTATCATTCCCCAAAACGCATATGATCAAGATTATAAGAGAGCTATTTTGTTCAGAACCTCTGGGCAATGTCCTCAGGGCAATGCGTTCATTGTTTACATATAGTAGATGTTATTGAGAAAGGTAAATATTTTGAACTTTTCCTTTCCAAAAAGACAAAGGGTGTTCAGGGAATGTTGAGTAGAGTGTTGGACTAAATCAAAACTTGTTATGTGCAGACAAATTGTCAAAAGGGCCTAACTCAGGAATGACTGAGTACATTAATTTGTAAATTTCTAGAAATGATAAGGGAGATGATCAAAAAGGCAATATTTGCATGCTACTAGTACTACCAATACTACTACAACTACCCACAAAACCACTATCACACTACTAAATTTACAATATTGAAGGGAAATCTGAACTAAATCAAAAGATGAAATGTGCATGTACATTGTCAAAAGAGCATGTCTTGAGAATTGGTTTGGGCATTAAGTTGGAACTTTCAAAGACTGTTTAAAGGGGAAGATCATCTAACCAAAAGGCAATATTTGCATGCTACTACTACTAGTACAATCACTGTTACACTAACTACTACTACTTCAACTACTACTTCTATTGCAACTATTTGTAGGGCTAAGAGCATTAAAATGAAAGTTTCAAGAAGTATATGAACATACATGTTATCTAAAGGACATACCAGCAATGCCATAGCAATGGCTAATTGCATTAAGTTGAGACTTCCAGGACTTGATGAGAAGGATGTTCAACTGACCAAAAGGCAATATGTTAATACTACTACTGCTACTAGGACTACTGTTATTGCTACTGCTATACCTTATGTTTGAGGAAAGCACCAAAATTGGCTGAGATGTAGTTTTGAGCATGCTCTTAAATATGGCTCGATTACGCAAGCAAAACTTTTCCTCGGAACGCCATTAGGTGGCTTGAAATCTAAGATGGCAGAAAAAATACAAGTTTTTTCAAAATGAGAAGACATGGCTGTTCAAAAAGGCTAGTATGGGGTAATCAATAGCACAGGTTCCGAATATGAGCTTAAAAATTAACCTAAGTTTTACCAAAGTGCTGCTAGGTGCCTCAAATCCAAGATGGCAGTTGAAAATATGAGTTTGTCAAAATGAAAAGATATGACTGCTCAAAAAGGCCAGTATGGGGTAAACGATGGTAAAAGTTCCGAGTATGAACGTAAAACTAGCCTAAGTTGTACCGTATTGTAGCTAGGCACTTCAGATTCAAGATTGCAGTTGAAAAATAAAACTTTTGTTAAAAAAGCATTAATGACTTCAAATGGGCATAATAGGAGCAACCAATACTTGAGATTCTGAAAACACATATATATGCACATAAATATATCTTAGTTGTACTGTTGATTCGCTTGGGGTCTAAAATTAGTCGACCTGTTCAACTAATGGTTTAAAATGGTCTAAAATCAAAGACGGTGGAAGAAAATGTCAGTTTTCTGAATCGCGTGAGGATCACGATCCCAATATAACAGGCTGGAGTGGAGTAATTAATGCAGCAGTTTTAAAAATCGTTCTGTCATTTTACATACGCCTAATTGTAGTACAGTCTGTGCATTACAAATTGCCTAAGTATGAGACCAGGATGCATCCAATTTATGGCCTTTGTATACATTTGCTAAACCAAAATCAGTTAAATACTTGCTAACTCTTCATCTCTTTATTTATTGAAAATGAATCAAACGAAGTTAAATGGACAGATTAAAGCATTTAAGAATTATAATTTTATCAGGAACACAAAGAGATCAATTGAATCTTCTGATAAAAAAAAAATCACATGTTCAACAATTAAAGTACTTTGATTTGCACCAGCATAGTGGGCTACAGTTAAGGTCAAATTTCCTGCAGTGACACCTTCTTTCACACCCTTTTTTTGCAACCATAATGTACTGTATCTCGTAAGACTTTTGGAGCTGGCAGAAGGGAACCTAACCAATTGGGAAACCACTTTTCATCAGTGCCTCTGACCCAGCCAAAGTAAAAAAATCTGGGAAGGGTGGGCATTGATTCCAGTCTGCAACTCAACACATGACCTGACTCTAGTGGAGCTCTAAGGATGTGTTGTAAAAACAAAACACTAGCTGGAGGAAGTCTGCACGCTCTTGGTCTTTTGTCATAGAAATGTTTCTTTCCTAAATTTATTCACGTCGTCACAGTCTCGTCTTACGTCGTTTGTCTTCATGACAAAGCGTTCAAGGTCGTGTACTTTCAGTTCTGTTGCTTGGGAAGGCTGGTTTATCAGTTGAAGGAAAGTCTCCATCAGTCCTGGCATATTTTGCCAAGTCACAAAGAACTGCATCTTTGAGTCATGGATAAAAGGAGAAACAGTATCATATCCTGTAAACAAGTGGAAGAACAAAAGTGCCTGTGATTTTGTTGGTCACAGCGATCAAACTATTTCATGAATGGGAATGTACTTTGACTTGGTACCAACACCAAACACAATAAATAGTTTGGATACTCCAAATGCGATCAAAGCACGAGGTCGCAATCACAATCGCGTCTGCATCCAAAATTCATATGAGAATCGATGCATGTCCTTGTAAGACTGTATAACAAGCAAGAAGCAAAAGAAAGGTGTCAGCCTCTTCCTGTGAATATAACTGGATGTGGTTCTTCTCTTTGAATGCCTGGTTAGCTATGCACGTGTTTCCAGTAGTGCAATATAGTCGTTTTGACATTGGAGACCTTTTCAAAAAACCATGGGACAGCAGGTTAAACAAGTCTGGTTTGTTTGCATCTACTTGAAGGAATTCATTCCAATTAATGGGATTTGTGCGTTTGGAACAACTTTCAGTTGTGAACCTTGGCCTCTCTGACTTCTGACAGACAATATTTAGACTATCCAATCTGTAAACATTGAATATGAGATCAAGTCTCTTGATATATCAGAGCTTATACTAAAAAAAAAAAACAATTCTGCATATTCTCTGAAGGTCTTTGAATTCCCTGGGTTCAACATTTGCACCAGAGCAGCTCCATCTATCACTTTTGCTGACACATTTGGAATGTTAACCTCAGCAGCTGATTAAGACATGACCAAGTTCAGCCTTGTTGCCAACACAAATCTGGCCATCTGACGTCAAAGCCAATGGATACTGACTGTTTTCATGTTTGATCAAGGCATCCTCCTCAAGCAACACAGCCCATGTAAAGCGCCCCAAACAGTGATATATCATTTCTAGCACTGCTGAGCTGAGTTTTTTTTATCATTATTCACAACAATCGACGGAATTCCAGATATTATTACTTTAGTCTGCTCTTACTTTCATGTACCAGTACAATCAATTACCCCAGACAAGCCTATTTGAGCAGTCATGTCTTCTCATTTTAACAAACTCATATTTTTTCTACCATTTTGGATTTGAGGCACCTAGCAGCACTACAGTAAAACTTAGGTTATTTTGAAGCTCACATTCAGAACCTTTGCCATCAATTATCCCATACTAACCTATATTAACAGCCATTTCTTCTCATTTTGACAAACTTGTATTTTCATCCACCATCTTGGATTTCAAGCAACCTAGCGGCATTCCAAGGAACAATTTTGCTTGTTTAATCAAGCCATATTAAAGAGCATGCTCAAAAGTACATCTCAGCCAATTTTGGCGCTTTCCTCAAACAAAGAAGTATTCTGGTGTTTTTTGATGCTTTTTGCCTACACTCCCTGTTTTTATTTTTATTAATCTTAACAGTATTCAACCTTTAGGACATACAGGTTAGTGATAGGACAGAGAATTTGTATGAGAACTGAGATAATTCTGGCTTTTCAAAGAATTGGAATCATGCTAGAAATCAAGTAAATTTTCTGATTTTTGAAATGATTTCCCTGCATAATCCAGCTTATTGTAAAAGAAAAGCAGCAAAAGGACACTGCATCTTTTTTTTTTCAACTAAAGCTATAACTTAAATTCTCTGAAACCAAATTATCAAGTTTTTATGCAATATCTTACTCCTATGTTACAGTAAAATCATTATCCAGTTTTTTGGTAATATATTTTTTGGTGAGTTGATCTTTCCTGGTGTATCCTGATTATACTTCAGATTCATTTTAACTACTACTGCTACTAACAACTCATCGCAGCACCAAGCCGCCTGAGGCCAACACAGCTACGCACGCTCCTCCTCCACCCCAATCGATTCAAAGCCTCCCTTTTTACACCCGCCCACGAAGTTCCCATTTCCTTTAAATCTTTCTTTATGGAGTCCTCCCATCCCACACGGGGACGAACTGCGTTCCGTTTAACCCTACATGGTTGGCCGAAAAGAACAATCTTCGGCAATCTGTCATCCTTCACCCGCACAACATGCCCTAACCACCTCAATCTTTCTTTCATTATAGACCTAGAAAGCGGTATTGAACCACATTTTTCGTATAGCCTATTGTTTGAAATACGGTCAATCAGCCGGGTACCCAGAAAAATCCTTAAGCAATTTCTCTGGAAAACATCTAGCAAATGTTCATCCGCTTTTCGGAGCGTCCATGCTTCAGAGCCATATTTGACCACTGTCATCACTGTAGCTTCTAAGATTCTAATCTTGGTTTGCAGACTTATCTTCCTATTCTTCCAGACTTTTTTAACTATGAAAAAACACCCTGAGCCTTGGCTATTCTATTTTTAACATCTTCACTGCGCCCACCATCTTTACTAATAATACTTCCAAAGTAAGTGAAGCTGCCCACCTGATCAATCTTTTCATTACCCAACGTCACCTTTTCATCTTCACTTATTACTAGCCTTAGTGACTTAGTCTTCTTAACATTAATTTTCAAACCAATACTAGCACCCTGAACTCGCAAAACCTCTAAAACTTCATTCATTTTGCTCACACTTTCATCTAGGATGCTTAAATCATCAGCATAATCCAAGTCCAGGAGACTTTTTCCTCCCCATTTGATTCCGTGGTCTCCCATTGCCTTTCCTGTGCTCCTTAAAACAAAGTCCATCAAAATAATCCATATAAAGGGGGATAGAACACAATCCTGCTTAACTCCTGATTTAATACAAAACCAGCTGCTAACCTCATTTCCTACCTTAACCGCAGCAGTGTTATTCTCGTACATAGCACTAATCACTTTAATGTATTTGTCTTGTATACCATACAAGGATAAAACCTTTACTAAAGCTCCTCTATCAACAGAATCGAACGCTTGCTCATAATCTATAAAACTGAGGACCAAAGGTGTTTGAAAACTTAGGCACTTCTCAATTATTAACCTAAGAGTGAAAATTTGGTCAACACATCCTCTACCTTTTCTAAAACCGCACTGCTCTTCTCTTAAAACTTTTTCTACGGCATCTCTCAGTCTAAAAAGTATCATATTACTAAGCAATTTCTAACCTACAGAGACCAGACTAATGCCTCGATAATTACCACACTCACTTTTATCACCTTTCTTATAAAGTGGCTTAATTATGGTTTTCCTAAAATCGTTAGGTCCTTCCCCTTTTTCAAAAATCATATTCATAATCTTCAATAACTTATTTCTAACCTCAGAGCCACCATTTAAGAAACTCATTTACTACCCTATCAGCACCTGGAGCCTTAAAATTCTTTAATCCTTTTAGTACTGTTGCTAATTCCTCCTCACAAAACAAATCTTCCTTCACATCCAAGGTATCACAAACTTTTTCATTTTCCTCTATATTTTTTCCTGCAACTCTATCTCGGTTAAGCAAGTTCTCAAAATGTTTGGCCCATCTCGCTTTAGCTTTTTCCTTATCGCTAATTGCCACCCCATTCCTATCTTGAACTGGGACAAGTCCGGATTGACTACTACCTCTCAATTTGTTAACGTGCCAGTACAATATTTTACTATTATGCCGTCTAGCTGCATCTTCTAAATCCTCGGCAATTTTATCAATGGCCTCCACTTCACACCTCCTTAGTTTATATGTCAATGCTTTCTCCACTTTCTTTACATTTCTTTTGTTTTCATGCAATCTATCACTCAGATAATTCTTGTACAAGTCCTTTCTCCTTTCTATTAAACATAAAGCTTTTTCACTAATAATCCTAGCTGCAGTTTTAGCTTTCTTCCCTAAAACACTTTCAGCAACTTCTCAAATTACTTTCCTAAAATTTTTCCATCCATCTTCTATATTGTCAAATTTTAAACTCTCAAGTTTAGTATTCAACTGTTCCTGGAAAGTTTCTCTCAAATTCTCATCCTGCAGTCTACTAACCTCATAGCTTCCTGGAAGGTAATTACCCTTCCGATATTTCAGCTTTAAATTAACCCTTGGCACTACTAGATGGTGATCTTTACTTTTAACATCAATAACAGCACTCCTATATACCCTAGTATCTTGTATTGATCCTGCCAGTCTTCGATTTACTATAACATAATCAATAAGGTTTGCTGTCTTACCATCACGTGAATACCATGTTAGCTTATGAGCCATTTTATTACCAAACACAGTATTGGTTATAACTAGATTGTTATACCTACAAAATTGCAAAAGTCTGTATACATTACGGTTTTCTTTTCCTACACCAAATTTACCTAAGCTGGGATACCATCTATCCTTATTTCTACCAACCTGGGCGTTAAAATCTCCCAGTAATAACATCATATTTCTACCTGGGACCTTGTCTATTTGCTCCTGTAACTGTAAGTAAAATTCATCTGAGTCACTAGTATCTCCATCAGTCGGTTCTACAGGGGCGTATACTAATATAACTGATACCCTGAACTTTTTAGTCATAAGATGAGTAATAAGTATTCTATTATTAATACCTTTCCAACCTAAACAAGACTTAACAGCTTCCTTGTTCATCATCAGCCCTACTCTTTGTCTATGTACACCATCCTTCCTACCTGAGTAAAAAAATTCTATGTCGCCTAATTCTATACTTCTACCCCTAGGATGAGTTTCTGAAACTCCTAATAAATCCAGTTCGAATCGTCTGAATTCGTCAGTCAAAATGTCGATACGATAGTCATTTTTTAATGTTGTATCATTCCAAGTTCCAATTTTCATGTTCTTTAAATCATTGAATTTTTTTCGCCTCAGGAAAAGCAATGATCCCGGATACCAGTGCAGGACGGGGATCACATATCTTCTCAAGTCTACACCGAAGTGCTTAAGCCGGCTTAGAACCGGACAGCAAGAAGTCCCTGGGACCTCCCTGAATGGAGGTTTTGTGCAATCCTGGGCCCATATTGGTCAAAACATGGTTTTTAGCACTTGGTGATGCTCTTCTGTCAACAAGAGTCGAAATCCTGCAAAGACAATCTCAAGCCTATTAACTCCGACTCATTATATTTTCATGTCTACAAATATTATGCTACTACGGGGAGGCAACCTGTAATAGATAAATTAGCTAGGAAGAGGTTTTTCAGCCCGAAGACACCCGTCAAAACATACCAAGCCCAGAAGAATTGTCCATTAGTCAGAATCCCGTGCAAATGCTGTGTCGTTTACTAGGCTATAATTTCCTCAAGGGGCGCCACTCCTCAAGTGGAAATAGAGTTGACTGCAAGGTCCCCAGTCTTGCAGGTACCCTGAAAAGGTCGAGGCAGCCCTTTGCAGAGGCCATTGTCCATAGATTTGGATCTTACGCTCTGCCGCAGTTGTCCTCCTATAGAGGATCCTCCTGCGATGGTGTTCTGCATCACCATGCAATTTAACCCATTGTTGAGAGAAGGTTTGCAACTCATGGAACTTGTGGACAAACCAGTGGACCCTTTTGAGTGTACATTTGAGGAGCCCTCTTCCTCTTCCACCTGTATTTATTACTCCAGGCAAGGGTGCCCCAGTTTCTATTATAGACCCCCAGGGACAAGGTCCCCCCTTGGGCCCTGCCTCCTATGGAGGTACCCTACATATCTGTAGAGCGTTCCCCTATCCCCATCTGGGGACACGCTGAATGGCCTGGGGGAGGCCAGATAAACGGATCACTTTTGTTTTGCAAAGGCCATAACTCAGTGACATATCGGACCCAACAAATGAAGCACAGTTCATTCTACCTCGCTCTGTTTTATCTTTAATAAACTATTTCTACAGCTCCTGCAATTATTATGATAGCGGAAGCTAATGTCCTAAAATAAGAATAACAATTATCAGAAACATACATTATGGGTTATCCTCGGTCGCTTAGTAGTTCGTTGCAGGGAATGTGATATACTAGCACTGGGTGCCACATTTTTCAGGTTATGTTGAAGCTCAAGGGGAAGATAAACAGCAGCATTGACCCAATTTGGATCTTCACTTTTCAAAAAATACATTGGAGGTATCCGAACTTCCACTTCTCCTTCTTTCAAATCAAAATTGGTTGTCTTTTGAAGAGTCAAAACCATTGCCAAATCACAAATTGTCCAAAGTTTCTTATTCATTTTTACAACACCCTTGTTTTTATTTGGATTGGTACGAAGGATTTGCATGAATGGTATCCAGCCAGTTGCTTTTTCAAGCATTATTTTTATTTTGACTTTTTTTTTATATTGAGTTGTGATTATGTTAATAGAAATGTCTGAAATTTTCCCTCAAATTCAGAAAATCCTATTTTCCACCTAGAACAGTCTCCTAGAAGGCTCTTTCGGGGCTGCTGCCCAGTAAAAAAAAAATCCCTAGACTCTTGAAAATCACTAAATCAGTACATAAATCACTAGAACTGTAATACTATTTATCAGTCTAATTAATAGTTATTTTGTTTCTTTACCATGTTCTATACAGGCGCACAAATAGAAAGGGCGTAAAATTAACTCCCTAGATGTGGAAAATACCTTTAAATTGGTATTTTGTTTTTTCTCAAGCGAAAATTACCCTTGAATCCTTGCTTTCTTCCTGTATTTTCCTAATTTGGTACCCTGGGTTTATCCCCCGGAAGGTGAAAATTGGTAATCGGTGATCTAATCGAAAAGTTTACTTTTACTTTTTAATTTTTTTCCTTGCCTGTTCGAAACCCCAGTTTTTTCCCCAACAGATATGGGAACTATTTTCTTTTTACTCTAGTTGAGCTAGTGTAATTACTGGACACCAGCGACAACTCTGAAAATGACCCCTTTCAGTACCCTCATGGGAAAAATTTGTTCTGTCCTTCACAAACCTTAATAAGAACCGGTCCCATCGTTTCCCCAATAAAGAAAAGACCAAAAGAAAACGCCTCTTTTCCACCATATTTCCGCTTATTACTGACGAATAACTAAAAAAACTCCTTCCACAAAACGAGTCTTTCAAAGAAAGTAAAGAACTCCCTTAAACCAAAAATGAGCAAAAACAGAATCAAATAATCTACCAAGTGTAAAACTACCACAAATTAGAGCCAATAAATAAATAAAACCCAAAACGAACAGAAAATACAATAAATAACTGATTCAAACTGAAAATGAGCAGAAATTAACATGATTAACGCCCACAACCCCTATGCATTCTCAAAGCCAAAACTGACTTTGCACTCTACAAAAAACAACAACAAATGAATGTGCATTGTTAGTTTGACATACATTTGCTCATATTTATTCTTTAAAATCTTAATAAGTTTTTATTTATCAAAGTTATTAAAGTGCAAACATTTAATTGTCAGATTATTAATTGGTTATATTAATTTGTAGATTATTTGATTTTATTTTTGCCCATTTTTAGCCCAATGGGGTTCCCCACTTTTCCTTGAAAAACTTACTTTGTGGAAATAGTTCCTCCCAGTTAACCGTCAATAATACACAGAAATATATTGGGAAAAAAAATTTTCTTTTGATCTTTTCCCCATTAAAGAAACAATAAGGCAGACGCCCACCAAAATTTGTGAAGGACGGGACAAATTTTTTCACAAAAATATAAAAATGATCATTCTCAAAATTGTTGCAGCTGTCCCAGTAATTATACTGTACTTTAGGGTTGTTTCTTCCATTTTTTAGATGGAAACCTGGAATTATTTTCTCCTGGAAAAATTACACAAAAGTTTTTCAAAATTACACATTTTAAAATAAATAAAAAGTCAATATCTACAAACAGGCATGGGCACAGGATTTTACCTTGAAAGGGGGAAAGTGTCAAAAAATAAGGTAAGTAATAAGGGAGATATTTGATATTATAGAGATCTTTATATGCTTGGTTATCTATTTTTTTTAGATATTCTTCCATTTGTACATGTATATATATATATATATATATATATATATATATATATATATATATATATATATATATATATATATATATATATATATATATATATATATATATATATATATATATATATATATATATATATATATATATGGATTTCCTGGTTTTGTGGAGCAATTCAGAAATTATTAACCCAAGGTATTTAAACTCTGACACAGCAGGGACTGAATGATTTACAAGGGAAACACTATTGCTCTTAGCTGTCTTGAAAGCTAGAAATTTGCAATTTTCAATACTGTCAAACATTTTTAATAAATCAATGGTGCACACATAAAGAGGTGACTTTTTACTCCCCAAATCCATTATTATGTTTGCTAGTAATATATGTGCCTGTGGGCGACCAACGCCTTTTTGAAGTCCAAGCTGGTTATCTCTAAAAAGTTTGGTGTACAGCTTGAGAAAAATAGCATATTCAAATAATTTACTCAAAATGCACAATACACTGAAAGGTCTGTAAGGTTTAAAATCATTGGTGTTTTTCCCTTTCTTTGCAATCAATGTTACAATTCCTTCTAGGAAACTGTTGGGAACAATGCCCCTAGTGACACACATCTGGAAAATCAATAACAGGTGAGAAAAGATGCTATCAGGTAAGTTTTTAAAGTGCATTGGTGAAAGGCAATCAGCATCTATCCCCTTCTTAACTTTAGACAGAGCTGTTCTTAGAGGGGTTTTAACCTGTTTCAGTGACATAACAACAACACAATCCTGTCCTGAAAAATGTGCAAGCCAGCTAGAAACCTCCTCTTCATAATATTTGCTTATGGCAAGATTTTTAATCCTGTAAACTAATGTGCAATAAGAACTCTAATAATCCATAGCCAGAGAAGAACTAGGTGAACTTCCATCAGTTTGGATTATATTTTGTCATGATGTCTTATTTCTGGTGAAATGCTGTCCAATAATATGTTTTTTTTTCAGCTCAGCTTTACATTTTTGTTTAGTGCTCTGTTTCAACTCGAAAACACTCCCATATATGGGCCTTCCACATGCCATCCAAATGCTCAGCCACATTTTTGTGCATTGCTTTGCTGTCTGAAGCTAAAAAGACTTGGACCATCTTGTTTTTTTGTGCTAATCTTTACACTCCTATTAGGGACTGCTGTTGATTCAGCCAATTTCATGGCATGAACAATCTGATGGTAATAAGTGTTAAGATCAATCATGGCAGATGCTTCCAGAGGACTGGAGCATAGTAAGTGGAATGGCGCTTTGATGTACAAAAGAATAGAGGAGACAGTGGTCATATACAAATCAGCATTGCATTTATTCCAATTCTTCTTCTGCACCCACCTTCTTCTCTTTTGAATATTAATGTTTGGTGATAGCTGTAGATGAAAAGATAGTCAAAAATGATCACTGATTCGATCTTCTGTGAATTCTGTGACAAGGAGACGAGGAATAGATTGACAGTACACAACATGGACAATATTGGATGTGTGTCCACTAAAATGGGTATATGTAAAATCCAAAGACTTTGGCCAAATTTGAAAGGAAGTGGGTAGGCAATTTAGAAAAATGTCAGGAGTGGATATTGTCTTTTGCTGGATTGCAGTTGAAGTCACCAGCCATTGTACCATGATATTTAAAATACAGGATTCTTTCCTTCTAAAGATGATTCGGGCAGTAATTAAACGTCCCCTAATTGAGTTCAAATACCGCTTCCAAGAGTCTAAATTTTTAATCAGCAAAAAGATAAATTGCATTCTAGCTTCAGTCAAACAACGACGCTAGTCGTTCAATTTCGCTAAGATAATTAGTAGCAAAAAAAATGCTATGCACAACATTTCTAAAAAAGTTTAAATGGCAAAAAAACCGTGTGAATGCTTGAATCATCAAAAACATTTAGAAGAGACTATTGGACGACGATTCGCGTCCTTGTGCCACGTGAGCCCATGGCAAGCAATCCTTACAACGCAGGACGAAAGAACTGCATTTGGAAGTGGGGTAGATATGTTTTTTAATTAGAATAGTAAGTCTGACTTGAGAAGATCCATTGAGATAGAAGTTTTAACTCTTTCATCTCGGTCACCATTATTGTCATTGAAGTGACCCGTTGCTGTACAACTAAGCATGTAAGTTCAATAAATCTATTGTCTTTCTTATCTGTGTTTATTTCATTTATATGTCTGCGTCTAGTCTAATAATAGGTAATTAGTTCGTAAGTCTCCAAGGTAAATGCTCCCAAAGGAATCTGATCTCCAGATAGCCCGAGAAGAAGAGGCCACGTTTTTTCATCCCTGCAAACACCAAAAGTTGTCATTGCCTCGGCTTAGAAGAATGTTTCTAACCCCTGCTAGCCTATAAGAATTCGTATCACTTAAGTCAAATCTAATCGTGCCAGGGAAACAAAGCTTTGAGACGACAAAATTTATAGTTTAATAATTCGTAATTACTATCAAAACCGTACATAACAAATGGCGCGAGTCGGAAATTGGAGAAAAACTTGCGAACTAATTAGGCTACGAAACTTTGTAATTTGGATTTAATTATTGGAAAGATACAAACATATAAGAAAAATGATTAGGCCTATTGCCGCCAAGCTAAGAAAGTAAAACCCTTATATATCATAGGAGATAGTAGCCTCCCCCAAAATAGGCAAAGTAAAAGTTTAAGTTGATATAACTGCAAAAAAAAATGGACGAACTAAGTGAATTATTAATAGGGCAAAAGTTAGTCGCAAAAAATATACAGACCGCAAAATCTATACAGAGTACAATGGTCAGCCAGACATAGACGAATTTAATATCCAATTGACCCAGTTTGTACAACTAACAAAAACAGACATTGGAGCGTTAAAAGACATGCTGCTTCTACGATTAAGAGGCCAGGCCTTAACCTTTCTAAAACAGGTCGAACTTACCATAGGCAATAACGCCAATTAGCCAATAAATACGGTTGATGACTTGTTAAAAGTATTCAAAGAGAGATTTATAGAAACCAGTTCTATAAATAAATTAAAACATGGAGTAGTAAGCTTTGACTTTTCACAGAATATAAGGGAATATCTTGATAACATACGCATTTCTGTAGAAGCAAAATACGGAAGTGGTTCTGGGCAACTGTATGAAAAAGTGATACTAAATACCTTTTTGCAAGGGCTACCCCCAAAACTATATAGAGTAGTAATATCCAAGAATATTCAGACGTTGGATCTTGCAGTCCAAGAGGTAGAGCGACTAATCGAAGTTGATAAAATGGTTGTTAATCATAGTAATGCGAAAACGAATAACCTAGGCGACTCAAACGCGAGCCTAATCTTCAAGGGCGATCAGGCATCCCCCAATTTCTTTTCAAGGAATAACTCCCCAGTAGCACAAAGAAACAAAACGCCAGAACCCACTAGGCAGAAAACAGTACGTTTTCAGCCCATTAACCCTACAATAATAAGGTGCTATAACTGCAATCGTGTTGGCCACATAGCAAGAGAGTGCCACTATGTCACCAATCCCATACCAAGAAATGCTGTCGGTAATACGCAAAATTACGGTAACCATTTGTTCAGAAGAACAAATTTTAGCACCGGTCGTGCAATAGACTATAGCCAGGGGGGATTGCTCCAATCAGTACCTTATAATGCATACCAACAAAATTTGTATAACCGTCTCGCCAGCAGGCAAATTTATTACCGGTTTGAAAACCCAAATACTCGCCAAGGCCAATATAATGCGAGAATGCAATATAGAAATCATGAAAATTTGCCGATGAGAAATGAAAATTTTGCACGCCAACGGCACTGGCAGTCAGCGCCAGCAAACGGCATTAACACGAGACATCCACGTTACCATAATAATACATGGCGAAGACAGGCAGACGTAAATCATTTAAATATGCCTACGGAACCTAATACGTCTGAATATCTATTATAGGCACCGACAAATGAAATAAATTCTCAAGGAAACGCTTCAAGCCCCTCAGAAACACAAGTTGGACCCAGAGGGTCCCAGGAATATTTAATAGGTCCAAGACAATATTAGTGCCTTCTTGTAGTGATATTATTAACAAGTTACCTATATTTAATGATTTTTGTGTAGAAAATGTTTATTCTAAGGCTTTGATTGACTCAGGTGCTACAATTAGTATCATAAACTCTTGTGTATTCAATATGTTGCCCCTTCACATTAAACGACAGAGGAACCCTAATAATCCCAATTTAACAAGCGTGACAGGTAATAAGTTAAATGCAAAAGGGTCAATTTGGCTAAACTTAAAAAGAGACAATAGAACGTTCATGACAAATTTTATTATATGTGATAATTTCCCATATGAAGCTATTATAGGGGCAAATATTCTAAGGTCTAATAGAATACTGTTAGACGTAGCCAACGAAAGGCTTGTATACCCAGCTAAGGTAGGGGAAGAAATTTCTACCTTAAGAAATCGTAACAGAGGTTACGAAGATAGAATAAAATTAAAAAAAATTTCTAGTGGTATAATGTCGCAGCATGATGAACCTTGTGTTTCGCAAAGACAGGGCATCGTTGGAAATTCGTTGAATTACCCGGAGAGATTTTGCAGAAATGAATTAAATTTAAATAATATCAGTATTGAAGCTGCGAAAATAAAAATAGGAAATACGTGACAGTACAGATCAAACCAAATTAACAAAATAGTGGAATTGTGGAAAAACATAGTAAAACCCAACGTGACGCCACAAGATGCCGCAATGGCGCATCATAGCGCCAACATGAATCTAATAAACAATAAAAATGAAGAGAAATATTACGGATTTTCGATAAGGAAAACAAAAGTCCCTCCCAAAACGATGCAAAAAATTCAAATATCACAGATGATCGAGCCAGTAATTAGCAAGTCAGAAATATGGTTTGCGACACCGTCTGAAATACCCGAAAATTTGTTATGCGAGGAACAGATTATATCTTATGACAAAGGGGAAGGTTTTATTTGGGTAACCAATAACCATGAAAATGATACAATTACAATTAAAAAGGGGACGTGTTTAGTTTTAACTGAAAATGATTTAAATACATGGGAAAATTCTAAAAGAAACCTAGTTAACGGTATCAAAACTTCAAATAACAAATATCCTTTGACTAAATCGCAATTTTTAAACAAATTTAATATGGATCATATTAGGGATATGGAACTTAAGAAAAAATTATGCGAATTATTATGGAATTTTAAGGATGTATTCTCTGCATCTGAAGATGATATCGAGCTAATTCCATTTTACGAAAATTAAATTTTAACGACCGGTAATCCCGTAGCAAAACAGCCATACCGTGTGCCATATAAGCACAAAGAGTGGTTAAAAAATAAAATCCATTAATTAGAAAAAAACGAAATTATACGCCCAAGTATAAGTCTGTATAGTGCACCAGTGATCCCAGTACCAAAAAAGAATAGAGATCTTAGACTCGTTGTAGATTATAGGGCTCTCAAAAAACAAGTAGTTAGCGATAAATTTCCTCTACCAAGATTAGACGAAATTCTTGACTCAATTTCAAGCAAAAACAAAATTTTTACTTCTTTGGACCTTACCCAAGGCTACCACCAAGTGAAAATAGCCGAAAAGGATGTCCATAAAACTGCATTTTCAGCATCCGAATATGGTTCTTATGAATACTTGAGAGTACCATTTGGACTTAAAACAAGTTCAAGCGCGCTATGTAGACCCCTATTGCACCTTTTAAGAGGATTAAAGAATAATTCATTTTGTTGATGATATTATATGTGTGGGGGAAAACACTGAACAACACTTAGCAACATTAGCTAAGGTGTTCGAGAAGTTCAGGCAAGGCAATTTAAAATGCCGGCCTGAGAAAGTAAATTTATTTCAATCTAAGATTAAATTCTTAGGAGTAGTAGTAACCCAGGGAGAGATATCCCCAGACCCTGATAAAATAAAATGTGTTGAAAACATCAAGCCGCCCAGAACTATGAAAGAATTAAGGGGAATTTTAGGACTTAATGGCTACTTTAGAAAATTCGTACGCAATTACGCCCAAATTGCGAAACCCCTCACGGAACTAACCAAAGGAAACTCCCATAATGTTACCTGGTCCCAGGAAGCTCAAACTTCCCTAGACCGACTCAAAAAGGCGCTCACTTCTGAACCAATTTTGTCACTCCCTGATTTCGAAAATGGAAAAATGCTAGTTCAAAAGGCATTGGCGCTATCCTTTCGCAAATAATCCCAATAAAAGATCCTAACCCTCTACAAGGAACACCCAAACAAATAGAAAAAGTTATATGCTATTCAAATAAAACTTTATCAAAAGGCGAAAGTAGTTATTCCGCCACAAACTTAGAATTGTTATCTATTATCTACCACTTGGACAAATTTAGGCATTATTTAATTGGTCGAAAATTTATATTACGATCAGACCATAAAAGCTTGCAGTACCTGCGCACATTTAAAAACCCCACGGGCATTCTAGCTCGATGGATTATGAAAATCCAAGACCTAGATTATGAATTTGAACATTTAAAGGAAAAACAAAACGCAGCTTGCGACTTTTTAAGCAGATACCCAGAAAATATTCCATCGGAAACTGAAGAAAATGAAGTTGACGCCATAATTGCTAAGAGCAATCATGGATGTAAGAAAAACAAAATCAAAGTAAAAGAAAATAAGATTAACTATTGCCCCTTGTCTTTGGAAAATATAAAAAGAAAGCAAAAAAAGGACGAAATGTGTGTAGCACTAATTGATTATTTTGTGAATGATGAGCCGTTAATGGATAAATTCAAAATTCTTAAAAAAGAGATAGATAATTTTTACTGTGATCTTGATGACGAAATACTGTGTAGAATTATGACTGCGGAGACAAACAAAAAACAAACCTCGATAATACCTGTGTTACCACAAAACATGATAGGGCCTGCATTTGAATATTTTCATTCGGACACAGGTGGATATTTAGGAGTTATGAAAACGTTCCATAAGTTAAAACAATACTTTTACGTACAATCGGCACTGACAAAACTTAAAGAATTTGTAAGTACATGCGAAGCATGTAATTTGAGAAAAATCCCCCAGCTGATCCAATCCACCACTGGAAACGATCCCATTAGAGAATCACCCCTTCGATATTATCTAATTTGACCTATACAGGACAACCGGAGCCCTACCTTTTTCTAGCAGAGACAGCACTTGTATTCGTTCGGTCATACATAAATTTTCAAGATTTACTTTTGTAAAAACATTAAAAAATCAAGGTGCTTATGCCACAAGTAAGGCATTAGCAAAATTATTTTTACAATTTGGCATTCCTAATAAAATTTTGAGTGACAAAGGGAGCAATTTTGTTGCAAAAGTAACAAAAGATTTAATGAGTTTTCTTAATATAGAGAAAATGGTGAGAGCGCCGTACCATCCACAAGCTAATGGCAAAATAGAAAACAGGCATAAAATATTTTCGAACGTACTAAGTATTTATACAAAGACAACAGGAGCGACTGGGATAAATTCTTACCTTATTTAACGAACGTAATCAACACTGCTTATTCCGAAGCAACCAAAGACAATCCATTTTATTTACTTTTTGGTCGAGATTTTAAAATCCCGTATGATGAGATTATTGAATCTCAGCAGTATTATAACGACTCAGAAGATTATAAACAAGAAGTCATAAATAGGATTAGGAAAACTTATAAAATAGTTAGGCAAGAGTTGGAAAAATGTAAAACAAACCAAGAACTAAGATACCAACCCAAAGTTGAGAGGAATATAGACTTCAAAGCAGGATATTTCGTTTACTTAAGGAACGAGGCAAAACGGAAGGAAAAAAACTTTCCAACAGATATCCTGGACCGTCAAGACTAGTCAAAGAGTACGATAATGAATATACCTTTAAAATGGAAAACCCCGATAGTGGAAGAACTTACAAGGCGCATGTTAGCCGAATAAAAAGAGCCAAATTTCCAGAGAGATGGGTATCAAATCCCTCCTCTACTGATTCGTCAGATTCGGAAAATGAGCCCCCTAAATCAAGATTGGCAGAGCTAAAACCCTTTAATTTCAAGCATGACTATTTTGAGAATGACAGTGACCAGGAAAACTGAAGAATTCTTAGCTATGGAAAATCTAGTTATTCCAGAGAAAAAATACATAACACCAGTAAGAATAAGAACGCCAAAAAGTCCAAAAATTTATTCATCAGCGAGTGCAGGAGATTTAGATTATACAATATGTCCATAAACCCAATCCTTCCCCGACAGAATTTCGACCCCATGTCCACCCAAAAGATTTCCAAACGATATAGTTTCCCCTGCAACAACGATAGAAAGGCCCCTGTCTTCACAGGAGGAATTAAAAGGAGCTGTAGAAAACCACGGTAATACTGTACAGAAAACCCCTCTCAAAGATTTAATAAAAAAAACTCTGCTAGAAGATATTGATTTAATTAATTTCCCCATAAAAAAGAGTCAAAGTACATTGCCCGAGAATAAAACTCCCGAGGATGACCAGCAAGGTCAATATCATGATGTAACCGTTTCCAAGGTCAAACCTAAAAAGTGAACTTCATGGAGAGAAACCTTTGTGCAAAGAATGTCTCATCCCCCTGAAGACATGGACTTCAAACAATGGAGGAACCCCGCAAAACCTATTGATTCCTCCCAAAGCTCTCAAGAATCTTTCAAATCCCCCGAGTTGAGAACTCAAGGCGAGGACTTAGAGAATAAACCTTCTACATCCAGAGGAGTGGAAATTTACGAAGGAAGGGCAGGTGACACGTCAAATAGTGCCACCTCTAAAAGTTCCAATCTGAATTCGTCGAAACCAGTTCCGAAGAGTATGACGGCGAATCAGACCATATAGTAGTTAAATAAAAAAGGAAATCAACGGCGACCTCAGCAGGCACACACGGAAAACAAACAAAATTAAAAGGACAAGAATTTTTGAAAAAAAAAGACAAAAAGTTCGACCTTATTTCGCTAGACAAACCGAAAAAGAAAAAACTGCAAGAAACAGAGGAGAAAATAACGACACAGTCAGGTAGAACGGTTAAAAAACCTGACAGATGGAAATATCCCTAACTAATGTAAAGACAAATTTAAAAGATAATAAATTTAACACCATAATAAATTTAACAGCGTGCATGTAAAGTTAACAAAGTCAATATTAATGAAAAAAAAATAATAATAACACAAGTGATCTCAAAACATTGGTGATCAGAGAGAAAGGTGGGACTAGAAAATAACCAATGGTTGGAAGCTCGTGGTCTACTGAGGACTACAGCTGGTGTTGGACCACGTATTGTGGGAAGCCTGGGGAGGAACTCAAGGCCCATTATAGTTTTTTGTAATTTTTTCGTAAACGACCGTAGGAAGGGATATTTCTCAGTCCTTCAAGTGTAAGAAATTAGTATTTTTATGCCAATCAGGGCCAGTCAAAACAATACTCAAAGGTTGAATAGAAACTTCATTGAGCTAAGTTTTCGTTTTTGGATCTGAACGCTTTGAAAGAGAAACAGAGAGTTTACTTTCTTATAGCTCCGAGGCGAAAAAAAGAAAAAAAAAGAGAAAAGCGTTTTAATTTCATTAGTTTATATCTATGAAGTACACAATAACAGAGAGATCACCGTTCTATAGTTCTGTGACAAAAATGTTCTTTAATTTCATTGGTTTATCTATGACATATATTGTGCTCTAATTTTAGTGACATATTTTCGCAAGTCAGTCACGTTATATCTTACCTATACTGACTCAGGTCTCGTCCCTCGGATTTTCTATGAAAAAAATCGACCCAGGTCCAAACAAAAAAAAACTACTAGTACAGAAGCGTCTAATTATGAGCTGATCATGTTCGTGGATATGTACTGGATCATAAGGATCATGAATTCCGTTCCCTTGGATCCTGGACATATTTATGAATGTTATCACGATTTCTGTTGTCTATCTCCTCTCTACAACGAGCATAAGAGTTTTCTAAGATGTAGAATCCCTACTGAGATTGCCTTCCACGTGAAGATTGGAAAAAAAAAATTAACTATGATCTAAATTAATCAAAAGTAAATCACATAAGCCTAACTTGACTTAAAAATTCGATAACCTGACACTATTCATAGCTAGAGCTTCATGATTCATGATCAGAATCGTGTTTTGTCCTATTTTTAGGTTTTTAGTGTTTAATCTTCCTTTTTTTACTTGCCGTTTTGTTCGTTTTTCTTGCTTAAAATATCAGTCAAATTCTTATTTAATTATTCTAATAATCAATTCGTACTCAATTTTTTACTTTAATTATTTATTAAAATATAATTTCTCAATAAGGTATTAATTAAAATTTAATTATCTCAATAAACTATTTAGAACCTGATAATTTATTTAAGTTAGACTAAGGTTTATGTTTTACTTGAAAAGACAGTGCTTCATTTAGTGAAAACGTTTATTTTTGTAAATTTTTCTCCTGTTTCCCCCTTTTTTTAGTTCATGCGAAATCTATCTGAGCAACATGTACATTAAATTACCCAATTCTGATATAGTGAATACTAAAGAAATTTCCTCTTGAAACCTATATTTCTTCACCCCCATTATACCCGTACAAATTTCCGCCAGTTTTCAGTATATTTTGATAGAGCGAATTTGTTTTTAATAACTGAATTAAACACGACTAGTTCGGAGTGTCGGGTATTTTGAAAATAAGTTTGATCTTTAAACTATGAAATTCAGTAGGCCGTACCCTCATATTGGGCAGCTTAATAAAATCAAAAAAAAAACACCAGATCAGGGCTATCATGACTTCTTTTCCAAGAGGAGTTATTAGTCCTATACCCGAACAAGATAGTGGAAATTCCTAACATCAGCATTTCAGCTGTCCAACAGCAGCATTTCAGCAAGCATTGAATCCTGCATCAAATTACCTTATTTGAAACGCGAATAAAAGGCACCAATGTTGACTCGTAATGGCGGAAAATCCAAGAAAAGAACACGGGGAAACAAAGAAGAACACCTCTGCATTTTAGCCATTAAACCCGGAGCCCCATGAGAACATCTAAGCCAAGAAATAGGGAAGACATCAGAAAACGAGTGGGTATAGAGGTCTCCACTCGTCCTTGTTATGTCTTATTCCCTCATTGTAGTATCGTTTACGTAAAACCGTGTGGTTATGACGCTGCAACATGCGTTTCTTAAACAGCACGGACGTGCGTGAACAATGCAGGCATAAAATGAGTCGTAAAGTTAGACCTCAAAAATTAACCATGTAGCATAAATTCTGTTTAAATGATTATTTTAAATCTATTGTAAAATTAACTAAGTGTTAAAAGAAGTTAAAATAAAGTGCATGTAGTAGTATATATTAGAAAGTATAATAAGAGGCCATACTTAAAGTTGAAGAATTAATATTTTATAAGAAACATCTATGTATTGAACTTCCCAATAGGAACAATTATAACCCAATTAATGCGTGAATTATTGTATGTGTATTTACTTCAAAGAACATGTGATTCTGCCGCGTTGTTTCTATTACAGGAAAATAAATGGACACATTGGTCATTGAGTATTACAATGAGCTGCCCAGTACAGATACGACCCAGTAACATCTATTTTCATCATATCTCAACCAACGAAGAGTACTCACCATAACTCCAGGCAATTTTCATCCCAACTTCGTCTACGAGAACAACAGTTACCCTTGATCGTTGTTTCTTCGACTATGAACCATATTACGTATCAGGTAGCACTATATTTGAACCTCAGTATCAAGTGCTTTAACGAACTATATAATCACATAAATGCTGAGAACCCCATCGATCAGAACAAGATAAACGATATTTAACGATATCTGAAGTTAAATGATAATTAAAGATATTTGAAGCTGAAGTTAAAGACAATTTGAATCTTCATTATGAGCACCCCATAGATAAGAACAAGATAAACGATATTTAAACATATTTGAACTTAAAAGATACTTAAAGACATTTGAAGATATTTGAAACTGAAGTTAAAGATGATTTGAAGTTTAATCTTGAGAACACCATCGATCAATACAAGATAATGATATTTAACGACATTTGAAGTTGAACGATATTTGAAGGTGTTTGAAGTTGAACTTAAATACAATATATTAAGAGAGTCACTATAGTATGACAGCAACCCGTTTCAAAAGGCACAAATAAACAATTTTACGCGAGAATACATCCTCTATGTGCCTCAAAAATCCTAAAAATGATATGCTGAGAAGAACAACACAAACACCTGTAGTGGGAAGAATTATTTTCCAGTTAACTATTAGAACGATATTTAATGGTCATTTCCCAGTTGACTATTAGGGAAAACTTACCGAGTAAAGACAACTCGACTCGAACTGTTCCATGAAGAAACCATAACGTAAATGCTTCAAAATTTTTGCCAAGACAAAAAGAGTGAAGGACAATAATTTACAACAGAAGGGTGTAGTACATTAAGGGCACGAAAGGTGATGAATAGATGGGAATTCACGAGTGTTACTTCACAATAGCTCTGGCCATGCACAAGTACATAAAGTAAACACGTTTTAATGTCATCAGTGAATATGGAGAACCAAATACTGTATATCATAAACCATTCTTGTATGTACCCCAGGTGGAATTAGGTGCAATATTATCATGTTATTCATTTAACGTTGTGTAGATAGTATTTAGTACGTCATACAAACAGCAAAATCAAAAAAAAAACTAATGTAAAAGTAGAATAGCCCCAACTTTGTTGGAAATGTAAAAGTAATCAGTGCTAGATATATAAAAAAAAAATCCTTAGTATAGTAGCTAACCTAGAACCATGAATAATCTTAGTCCGGTAGATGAATTTTAGATAGGGATGTAGAATAAAATAATAAAAATAGTAGAGAAAATTTTTATCACTCCTAATGAGCAGTTACTAATGACGGGGCGTCATTAATGGATGGGAAGGGTGATGTGTACCATGATATTTAAAATACAGGATTCTTTTCTTCTAAAGATGATTTGGGCAGAAATTAAACATCCCCTAATTGAGTTCAAATACCGCTTCCAAGAGTCTAAAATTTTAATCAGCAAAAAGATAAATTGAATTTTAGCTTCAGTCAAACGACGACGCTAGTCATTCGAATTTTGCTAAGATAATTAGTAGCAAAAAAAATGCTATGCACAACATTTCTGAAAAAGTTTAAATGGCAAAAAAACCATGTGAATGCTTGAATCATCAAAAACATTTAAAAGAGACTATTGGACGAGGATTCGCGTCCTTGTCCCACGTGAGCCAATGAAAAGCAGTCCTTACAGCGCAGGACGAAAGAACTGCGTTTGGAAGTGGGGTAGATGTGTTTTTTAATTAGAATCGTAAGTCTGACTTGAGAAGATCCATTGAGATAGAAGTATTAACTCTTTCATCTCGGTCACCATTATTGTCATTGAAGTGACCCGTTGCTGTACAACTAAGCATGTAAGTTCAATAAATCTATTGTCTTTCTTATTTGAGTTTATTTCATTTATATGTCTGCGTCTAGTCTAATAATAGGTAATTAGTTCGTAAGTCTCCAAGGTAAATGCTCCCAAAGGAATCTGATCTCCAGATAGCCTGAGAAGAAGAGGCCACGTTTTTTCATCCCTGCAAACACCAAAAGTTGTCATTGCCACGGCTTAGAAGAATGTTTCTAACCCCTGCTAGCCTATAAGAATTCGTATCTCTTAAATCAGATCTGATTGTGCCATGGAAACAAAGCTTTGAGACGTCAGAATTTATAGTTCAATAATCCTTAATTACTATTAAAACAATACATAACACCATAACCCGTTTTCTCCCACTATGCTCAAGATTCCAGATGTTGCTGAAGTGCATCAGATGCTTTAGAAAACTTTGTCAGCAAGATAGCATTATTATAATTAGTAGACATATATACATTTATTAACTCAGTACCCATAGCAAAAACAGACAACAAGTTATTGTTTTAATTGATAACTATGTTACCAAAGAGGTAGCAAGAGAGAAGAAACGTACATCATATTACCAAAGAAGAATTGTTGATTTTGAGTTCTGTTTTGTGTCTGTTATTTGTAAAACCTTATGATAATCAACTTAATCCATTTGAGAGCTTTAAGGTCCTCCAGACCTGTAGTGCTCTTGAGTCAACAACTCCCAATTGAACCTCCACTGCCTCTTCTCCCACTCCTTGTCAAGGTGGCATTTGAATGACTAGATTGAGGGAGCGCTGACAGTTGAGTCCTTCAATTGATTCCAATGGTTTATGACTCTTCTTGAGAAGTACATTTGACGGGTTCTCGATCAGTAGCTTAACTTTGGCAGCTTCTTGGAGTGTCCTCTTGTGTAATGATGGCTTGTGCTATGACTGCTGCTAAAGATGGTAGGGTTTTCTTCTTGAAGTTTGTAAGTCAGCATCAAATCGCTACACATGCATCTGTAGACAAGGGTAGATAGCTTAAGTTGCTTGAGGTGGTCCTCATATGAAGTTGATTTTAGGCTTTTCATGCACTTTGTTGCTCGCCTCTGAACATTTTCAATGAGCCTTACATCTTGCCAATAAGAAGGACCTGCAAGGCACATGCCAAAATCAAGATGGGGTCTGACGAGAGCTTTATATAATTTTATGAATATTGCTGCCTCATGGCTACTGATTGTCTGTTTTAATAGGCCAAGGCTGGAATTTGCACAGGAAATGACATGCTGGACATAGCTCTGGAACTTCAACTTGTTGTTGATGATGACACCAAGGTCATTTTCTTCTTCTCTATTCTCTAGATGCTCAATTGTTTTTGTGATGGGATTGTAAATTGAGTAGGTAGCCATTGGTTTGTTAGGTCCAAGGTGCAAAATACAGCATTTGATCGTATTGAATTGAAGGAGCCAGTCTTGAGTCCAATCCTGTAGCCTGTCTATGCCATGTTGGATGGTCTGTGGATTTGCAATGCCAAACAGTTTGGCATCATCAGCAAACAAATGCATGCTATTATCTACATGATTGAAAATGTTGTTAATGTATATCAAGAAAAAGGTTGGACCTAGTACAGTTCCCTGTGGTACCCCGCTCATTACCATGGCCTCATAGGAGTAGATTGGCTGGCCACCCATCTCAAATAAGTGGACTTTCTGCTTGCAGTTGGTGAGGAAATTCATTAGCCAGTCTATCACAGCTGAATTGATGCTGGAGGCAGATAATTTGGAGCACAGTCAAATGTGTGGTACCTTGTCAAAAGCCTTTGCAAAGTCCAGCAGCAGTAGGTCAACTGGATGTCCTTGGTCAATCAGATTTGTAATTTTTTTGTATGATTCCAATAGGTTCGTTTTGATTGATTTTCCTGACTGGAATCCATGCTGCTTGGGCGACAAGATCTTGTTTTTGGTTAAATGTTCAAGAATTGAATTGTTGACTATACGCTCAAGTATCTTAACAACAGCTGAAGTTAGGATAATAGGTTGATAATAATACACATATAATACCAAATGAAATTTTCCTAGCAGCCTAATATTCCTGATTTGCTTCTTTCATCACTGTTTAATAGCATCAAATGTACATAGAAGAGTGTTTAAGAATGATCTTCCAATAAAGCTAGAAGTTTTTACAATATTCTAGTGTGTTTTATAGATTTACACTCTTTGTATTTTTCAATCTGCCCCCTACCCATGCAAAAAAGTTTTGTATACATGTTTGGCTGCAGTCTTAGCTGTCCATTGTTGAAGGGCCTATTAATGTGTTCTTTTTTATGTATGGACTAATAGATCCTTTTATAACATTGCTATACTAAGTAAACCACTGAATCTAAAATATATTTAGACTTAACACAAAGAAGCCTGAAAGTGTGATGAATGAATCAAAACAAAATGTTCCTCTTTGTAGCTCCAAAATTATAATAACAAATCTTGCTTTTATAGCCTAATGCTTGAGAAAGCTCTTATTGAAATACACATTTCTGATTTATCAAAGCAAATAAATTAGATGATAGATCCCTTTGAACAGACTATATTTAAAATAAAAAAAAAAAAAAAAAAAAAAACTGCTACAGTTAAGACAAAACTGTTAATGTAAACTTAGGGTACACAAGGAGAAATCCAGCCTTCCAACAATTGTGACAGTATGACTATTATGTTTCAAAAAGGCATTGAATATGTAATCAAATAAAATATTTCACCTTTTGTTAGGCCTATCTGATATAAGCAACCTTAACCAGACAATAATACTAATGTTTTTCAATACAATATGACTAATGTTTTCCTAAACAATAATGTTAATGTTTTCCTGCAAAATATTTTCAGCCAGTTGACAAAAAATGGAGTCGCACCAACATTGTGGTGCAAAGCACCACTTTTTTTGGACATATTGAAGAGAGTGATTTCTTGTGTCCAATATGAGAAATTGGTACTTATTATGGGTGGGTGAAGGTAAAGCATAGCATATATTAAACACATAGCCTAACCTAGGTACATTTTTTTGCCCCTTTAATCCTAAAAAACTAAAATTTAAATCTTAGTCATGGAGTGAGCAATACCTCACTAGGTAGCAAAAACCTGCTTTTCATATAGCATCTTTGATGTTTTGATGCAATCTTTCTTGCATGTTTACTGGATTCTAAAAAAGTACCACAAGAACAAACAACACAGAAAGCAATAAGAAATAAAAACCCAAATCAGAAGATTAAAAACTTTTTATAGAAAATTAAGCAGAAGGTTTTATTTTGTAGTCTTTCAGTCATCAATCAATTCACTTCATACCTTGTTGTATCTGGCATTGTTTCCAAAGCAAATAGTAAGAAACATTCTGTCATGTCTTTTTTTGGAGACTTTAACATGTCTGAGATTAGTTGGGTTAATTAACAATTAAGGCTTGGGATTTTCTCAACAGAACAGTCCCTACTTTGTCACAGCAAATACCCTTGCTGGCAATTTTTCAACCCAGATTGTGAAACAGCCTTTTTTAGGAACTTATAGGAACCCAGTAAAATTCTACTTCAGCTACTTTTGGAAAAGGGTTAGGTTAGGAAAATGAAACTTTCAGGGAGGGGTCTACAGGCTAAAGTATGTCCCAAAAAAGTATTTTGAAGCACCTACCTTCACTCCTTCTCTCTCTAGAAGGTCCTGGAGTTTGCCTACTTGACAGGTCTATCCCAATTGAAATTTTGATAAAACAACATTTTACCTTAATTTTCAGTAATCAGTTTCTTTTTCTCTGGCTTTAGTTCTGAAAATGTAATTCCTGTTATTTGAGTAGAATTTTGAGTCATATCAACTTTTTTTCCAAATATAGGAAATGTATTTATATCTTTAAAACCTTATAAATTGGGATTGAGCAAAGTTGTGAAGCTGCAAACAATTTTGTTGTACTTCACTTAAGCAGAAGATCTATTTTGCAAGGTTTCATTTTTATAACACTAAGATTTTTAAAGGTCACCAAAGGTTAGGACCCTCTAGAGGGACAAGGAGTGGAGGTGGGCACTTCAAAATAAAATCCTGAGATATGCTTTAGCCTATAGACCTATCCCTGAAAGTTTCATTTTCCTAACCTAACCCCTTTCCAAGATAGCCAAAAGCAGCTAAAGTAAAATTTTACCATCCTCACTACTAGACCTTGTTATTACTAGCAATCCTGGCCAAACCCTCTAAAAATCTTAGCTCTCTGCAGTTGGTAGTAGTGACCACATCTGTATATAACTGAAATACAAGTCAACCTCAAAGTAAATAATAAGGCCAAAAAGACTTTTATAAGTTAGCCTATGAAATGATTTACCAACACCTTGCAAAAGTTCATTAGGATGTTCAACACCAACTTATCTTACTGACCAATGAAATTTAAGGTAATTAAGGATAACAAAGACTACCAAAGGCCAATTAAGGTCATTACCCTTTTAAGGGGAAGAAATGGGGATTAATGCTTCAAAAAACTTTCTTGTAGCATTGTCAAGACTCTGGGTCTATTCCTAGAAGTTTCTTTAATCAGTAAATATTTACTAAATCATATTATTGAGTTATGACTAAAGTGAATATACTACTCAATGCCTTTTTTTATGCTCTTTACAAATATAGGCTAATAATCCATTTTGTTGGAAATAAATTTTAGCCCCCACCCCTATATATACCAATTCAGGGTATATAGGCTAGGCTATTTGCAGATTAGGGGGGTGGGGGGAAAGTTTAAACTTACCCCTCATTTACATCAGAAATAAAATTACCCCCACCCCCCTGATGTGCAAATATACAGCATACTCTAAATTGGTATATAGGCCTATAGGCTAGGGGTGGGGGCTAAAATTCATTTCCAACAAAAATGATTATTATATTCAAAAAGAGCATAAAACAAGGCATCAACTGATATGTTCACTTTAGTTATAACTCAATAATAGCCTAGGCTATGATTTGGTAAATATTTACCCTTTAATCAAACTCAACTATTTTCAAAGCTAGCTAAAAGCCCTTCATCTAGAATTTATGTAAACCTTGTGACCTACTTATATATAGCCTAATGCTGGAGACAGGCAATTATCATGTCTATAAGTTTTCACATTAGGCTTGGCCTACTAGCCTAGCCTATAACCTTGTCTTGCTTTGGATTTAAAGCAACAGCCGAAATACACAAAACCCAACTTTCTTGATAGCCTAGACTTAAAACTGGTAGACGAATAAAATGCAAAACAAACCTAATTTCATTGTTCAGCAGCTTTGACCAGTGATCTGGTAAACCTAGTAACTTCCCATCAGGTCCCTTTTTAACGTGAATCTCTCTTTGCACATTGGTTGGACTACCAATCTGCTCAACTACTGTAAACTCTTTTTTAGATATTGGTTTTCCACCAAATAGGCTTTTGATTCTAGACATCTTAATCTAGGCTAAGCTATTTCTTTACATCCAAGACCCCCTCCTGTTTGGCCGTTTTCATTGTTAAGACAAGAGTAAGCAGAGTTGTCAATACATACCAATGTAGCCACTTGACCGGTACCAAAAAGCGGTGCCGGTCGATGAAAAAAGCGGTATTTTTGCGGTAACCTTTCTACCGAAACACGGTATAATTTATGGTATATTTTGATACTCGTAATGCAAATATGTCGTCACTAGTTCCAACAAAAAACTTACTTTTTTAAAGAAATTGATTCCTTGCTACTTTTCTAGCAAATGGATGCTATTCTTTATTATTTTTTTTAAGTGGTGGATTTTGCCATGGGCTTTGATCAAGAAAAGTAGAATAAAAAGGAATAGAGACATCCCCCAGATACCCACGCCATATAAAAAAGGGAAATATAGTTTCCGGTGACGAATTCATATCTTTTTCCCACTTTCTGGCACTCTCACCCGTTCTTCATCACTAATAGCTCGTCCAGACCCTCCGTTCTCTAGAAAATTGGAAGCAGGATAATCTACTCTTTTCTGTTTTAAACTAGATTAAAAGTTTATTTATCAACATTTGTTTTATTTTCGGTGCTTTCTCCAGAAATACTGTGTATACTGTCGTTTTTGTCCCATTTTTATATTTTTGGTCCCTCTGATATACCGGCCTTGAAAACGAAAAAAAGAGAAAAATGTGCCAGTCTACACTTCCAGTCTTCCGCCAATTTTATTATTTTAAGAAAGTAGACAGTTTGATGCCCACCAAAAGACGAGAATGCTAGATTGAAAAGCTTTTACTGGCTCAGCAAATATGCAAACCGACATTCTCGAACCAGATGCTTATTTTTTTATTTTTTTTTTTATTTTTTAATTTTAGATGCTTTGCGCTACAGAAGCAGTTTTTACACAACTTACTTCCTTAAAATATATTTCAAAAAATTAATGTAAAGAATGATACAATTTGTAGTGATGCTTTTCTACAATTTTCAACTTTTTGAGAGAGCATATCATTTACTTGCTTAAAAAAATCCCCAGCAAGGTTCGGTATTTGATTTGTCAGCAGATTTTTACTTCCCTCGCCTCAAAGCAAAGAACGTAGTGACACCTTTGTCTACATAAGTGCCAAGACATAATAGTTTGAAAATTTATTTCTTGAACCCTCCCCCCTTTCTTTAGCGACGCTTGACTCCATCACCGGAACAAACCCTAGTAAAAATGACTGATCGAAATCAAATGTTGAAGGTATTTGGAGACATGAGAACTAGGCTTGAAAATATTGCATCTAGCTTCATGTGTACTTACAGGGTCTTTGGTTACATCAAGGCATTTTTTATACCAAAAGTACCTCTTTCAGTTTTTATGGAAGAAATAATGTATAATGACCCTGAGATGTGGCATTGTCTGAAAAAAAAGAGGTGGAAAAATAGAAAACGAAATGGCTAGCAAAAGAGCGTTACTTTGATTACTACTAGATTTTAATGACAATTATCATACTAAAACGTTAAAAGGAATCATTCGCATAGGCAGAAAAAGGTCATCAGACAGCGTGGTCATGCTCGTTAAGAACTGCATTGGCCGCACTATACAAAACATTTTGATTCACAGCAGTGCTGTCACTTGAGGTTGCTTTACCGTTCGCTTAAAGTACACGTTTAACAAGTCTCAGTTCTAGTCCCCCCCCCCCCCCGCATGTGTCATTGCTTGACCTACCTTTCTGCTGATGGTTCAGACCATATTCCGTTTTTAATGTCAAAGAAAGAGTTAGCAAATGAATCCGTTGACGTTTTAATGAACTAAGATGATTTTGCTGACGTTTTATTGAACTAAGATAATTTTGCATTTCAATTTTTACTTCCTCTAAAAAACAAAAAAGGCGCTCAACAATGACATTTGATATTGGAAATGAAAAAAGATGAGATCTATGTCAAAAAGATCTATGTCAGAGTTGTCCAAATTTTCAAGAATCAAACCTTGTGATAAAGTTACACTCGAAATGAACTGCCATTCTTGGTCCATCTTTGCCTTATTCCATATGCCAGAGGTACAGCACTAAAAGAATTACTGATGACTAGGAACTCTTAGCTCGTAACTAGAGGGGTCAGAAAACAGAGGAAGTCCTTTAACTTTTCAGAGAAGCGTAAACGATCTAGATTTGGTTTGATGTTCACATGTGAAGGATCTTTAATAACAAAAGTCCCAATGCAACGTGTGAGTATCCCACAACTCGAGAATTTGACTTGTCGAGTCTTCAAATGAAAGCCAACAGGTGGGAGCCAAAGCAAGGAATATGTGTTGTTCCACCTGAGTGAAGAATCAGATATATTTATTCCTAGATGCCTCTTGTTATTTTGCACTGTGTTAAAAGAGATTGCAAAATTTTTTGCATAAATCTTCCAGACTCTTATATTTTTTTTTTTTTTACAATTATGACTTGCAACCAGGGCATATTAATGAGAGCTAAATTCCAAAACTGTAACATGGTCATTTTTCTTCAACAACCCTCTTGACTAAGTGATTTATTCCCATTGGTGGTCCAATCTCCAAACTAGTTCGGTATGGGAACGCCCGTCTTCTTAACATAGTCCGTCCCTCCAACTAACTGACTGAAAATAATAGATACTGATCCATGATTACCATGGGTACCCATAAGGGGGGGGGAGGGGGCCATCACCCACCCCTGGCTGAATGACGGTGTCATATATTAGTATTCATTTAAGAAACCTTCCACAGAATAAGTTTTCAAAAAAAACTAAAGAGCTCTATTAAGCCAAAAATGGGCAGAAATAGAGTCAAATATTCTTCCAAGTGTAAAACTACGACAAATCACTATCAAGAAGTAAATGAAACTCAAAACGAACAGAAATTATAATAAATTAGCCGAGTCAAACTCAAAACTAGCAAAAATTAACATTACTAGGGCTGACAACCCCCATGCCTTCTCAAGACCAGAATATAACTTAGGCTTTACTGAAAAAAAAAGACCGTGAATTGTCAGTTTAACTTACCTAATGATATTTATTCCTTAAAATAAAAAATGGGTAAAAAAAGATTAAAAGAAGCTTTTTACTTATTTAAGTAAAAAAATGTAAAAACATTTAAACTTACTTTGTTGTCAGAAAAGCGCAAAGTATGTTTTGGTCTTGAGAAGGCATTGGGGTTATCAGCCCTGCTAATGCCTTGCTAATGTTAATTTTTGCTCGTTTTGAGTTTGACTCCGCTATTTATTCTAATTTCTGTTCATTTTGAGTTTCATTTATTTATTGATAGTGATTTGTGGTAGTTCTACGCCTGGATGATTACTTGACTTCATTTCTGTCCATTTTTGCTTAATGGAGCTCTACTTTTCATTGAAAAACTTGTTGTGTGGAAAAAGTTTTTTTAGATTAATTCCTGTTCCTGTTTTATTGACAAAGTTATTTTCACGAAAAAAAAATTATATCTTTTCGTTTTTTTTTATAAGAATCCATAGTTTGGCATAATTGTGGGGGGCGGATACGCCCAATATGCCTAAGGGCATAGTAGCTGGACCGTTGTTCTTTATTGGGCAAGACGGTTGTCTCAAAGTTTTAACTAGATATACGTGGAAAATAAATTGGCTCGTGGGATCGCCTTATGGCACTACCGTCGCTTTTTGCGCTTAAAAATTACGCTATGACCTTCAATTGTGAATCGAATTAGCTTTTTTAAATGTTTCAAGGATATTTCTAAGTATTATAGAGTAGTGCTGCCTATGATATTGCTTATATGTATTTTCTAAAGCTTACATGTATACAGTTTTTTCGTTTTATTGAAACGCCCCCTTAACACATCATAAAATTTTTATCTCGATACTCTAAGCGTCATTAGTTACAGTAACTGTAGTTGTAGCACTAAAAGTATACACATAGTGCCTTCTAGCTAGTTCAAAATCCCCCACAACTTACTCTTAAAGATCTAACTTAAAAATAGAAATTGTTCTTGAGAGATTGCATTGTCACCTTTTAGAAAGTTTACATGCTCATAGTTTTTTTTGATTTAGTTCAACGTCCGCCAAAATATTTCTTATATTTGATTACTGAAGACATTGTTATATTCTCTTTGGACTATTGGCTACAAAACGGCTGTCTCATAATTTCGATCAAATTTGTTTAGGGAAAAGAGCATATCAGGGAGAGGGGGTATTTTCTCTCCATCACGCTAGAATATTAAAATGGAACTAGAAGTATGCATTTACAATCAATTGAGCATCCTCTAAAGTTCACAAGACCACCTCTTCATAAAAACCTTACATCCCTCGGGGCATAGCTTAAAACCCTTATCCCCATACTTTGGGAGTTATGTCAACCACAAAAGCCGTGTCATGAGATCTTTGGACTATTTTTGAAAACATAGCTATCTTGAAGTTTCTATCGGATGCATCGGGGGAAAATAAGACGTGGGGTAGGGGTGTTATACATGCCCTCGGATAAATTTGACTCTTAGAAATGGCCCTTCAACTTCCGATGTCCAATCCAATGAGCCCCCTTCGAAGTTTATATGATCACCATTTCCTTACAACCCTTGTCCTGAGGACTATGAGGGAGTTCTCATCCTCAAAGACATAATTTCTTGACTTTTAAACTACGTCAAACAATATAACTATCTCGAAATTTTGACTGGAAGTATTTTGGGAAATAATGGGTGTGGGGGATGGTTACCCTCCAATCACTTTTGAAGATTGAAGATGGCACTTTCCCTCTCAATTGCCTACCAACTGTGCCCTATCCAATGTTTTTACATCAAAGATGGGCCGCTTTAAAATTTCTATCGGATGTGTCTCTGGAAAGTATGACGTGTGTGTGCGTGGGGGAGGGGGTCTATTTGCCTTCCGATCACTTTGACTCTTAAAAAAGCACTATAACTTCTGATTATCAATCCAATAAACCCTCTTTGAAGTTTTTACGACCACCATTTCTATAAAAACCTTATATGCCCCCAGGGTGTAACTTACAACCCGTGACCTGAGGGCTATAAGGAGGGGGGGTTGTCCTCAAAGACATATTTTCTGGACCTTTTAACTACAGTCAACAAAATGGCCTTCTCAAAAATTATGATTGAATGGGTTTTGGGAAATGATTGGTGTATGTGGGGGGGGGGGGGCTGCATGACCTCCAATTACTTTTGACTGTTAAAAAGGGCAATAGAACTTCTGATTACCAATCAAATGAGCCCCCTGTGAGGCTTATACTACCACCCTTTTTTTAAAAAAACCTTATATTCCCACAGGCCATAACTTACAACCATTGCTCTGAGGGTTGTGGGGGGGGGGGGTTGTCATTCTCAAAGTCATAATTAACGGACCTTACAACTACACTGAACAAAATGGCTATCTAAAAATTTTGATTGGATGTGTTTGGGGAAGTGATTAACGTGGGGGAGGGGGAGTTGGTTGCCCTCCATGAATTCTTTTGAAGTTCCTGTGACATTTCTTTCTATAAGAAGGACCTTAGTAAAAAAAAACAATATATTGTGCCCACATCGCTCTTTACTTAGGCAGCGCTATAGCACCGCCTATGATATTTTGTCTTGAGATTTCAATTATACAGCGCTGGAAGTGCCGATTTGGCTACAGACTGATCTATTGTCTAGTCAATATCTACTGAGAAAAGGTTATCTTTTAGGTTGACAAGAAGCTTTTCATGAAAATGAAATGCCAGAGCCTGTTGAGCAATTTTGGTTGCTTATTTTCTAATCAGACTAGCATGGCTCAGCAAATTCGGTCAAGGCTTACTTGACATGAACTTGAGCAAGTTGTCAGTAACCGAATAGGGTATATCATGTACAACAAGAAATGAGACAAGCCTTGCTTCAATAGTGGTCTCCTTTTTGTTCTTGGAAAAAGTGAAGGAAAAGTGGCAGAGTCTGAGAAGACGAAGCAATCCCTGCATTTCATTAACCCCTGACAATAAACGTTACAGACGGGCTGCCCAATGGAACCATGAAACATCCCAGGCTACAAGAAGGAATAAGTGGTTTATAACCTGCTTCCTCTGGACAGCAACTCTGCAACTTTGCATTTACATTTGATTTGAATGAATGATATGCAATAAGATATCAGGTAAATATTAAAAAATAGATAATTTTCTAAATTTTGGAATGAATATTAGCCTATATTTGAATACAGTATTAAGTTCTAAATGAAATAGGATTTTTTTTTTCTTAACCATTGTTCTGCATTCTGAATTTCACACATATTTATAAGAACTTCTTTTACTACATATTGTTCAGTCTATTGGGCTGTAAAAGTGGAAAGGTAATGCTCAAAAGAAGCAAGATAGGATAGACCGGGACTTCTTATTTACTCAACTCTAGTATAGTATTCGCTCTGCTTTGCAGTGTCTGTACACCTTTACCATATTAATGGTTGAAAATTACTTTCATTCAGGCACCTAACTGATATGTAAAATATTTGCTCTTGGAGGCACGTTAATCATTAGTTTGAATTCTTGCGAGTTCCGCAGTAACCTATCCAGCCATTTATCATTAGAAGTAAAGAGCAAACATTTGTCATTTTCCCCATACGGTGACATTACTTAGTATCAATTCAGTGATAAAAGTTATGTAGCGGTATAAATACACTGATCAAAGTCATTTCGCGGTATAATCGCGGTATGCGGTATAATCAGAAAAAAGTGCGGCAATTCTCTCCAAATTGCGGTACTACACCGCAAAATGCGGTATAAGTGGCAACACTTTAACCTGCACTGTTAGAAAGAGCGGATAAGTATTCCCTCTTTAACATGCGCTGATCAAAACCCCTATACCTTCCTAAGGCCAGAAGATAATTTGTACTTTAGTGAAAAAATACAAACGAATGTGCATTATCGGTTTAATGCCCATATGCTAATATTTATTCCTTAAAATTTTAATAATATATGATTTATTAAAGTTATAAAAGTGAAAATATTAATTTTTTCTAGTAAAGTGCAAGTTATGTTCTGGCCTTAGAAAGCCATAAGGGTTTTTGGCCCTAATCATGTTAATTTCTACTCGTTTTCAGTTTGACCCGGTTATTTATTGTAATTTCGGTTCGTTTTGGGTTTTATTTATTTATATATGCTGATTTTTGGCAGTTTTCGCTTGGTAGATTATAAGATTCTATTTTTGCTCATTTTTGGTTTAATGGAGTTCTTTACTTTCCTTTGAAGAACCTATTTTGTGGAAACAGTTTCTTAATTAATTTTTGTTCGTTTTATATTGACTTAGTCTTTTTCAGGAGAAAAAAAATAGATTAAATCTTTTCAGTTTTGTATAAGAATTTATAGTGTGGCCTGCTATTTGTATGCTCGAGTAACTTTTTCAATAATTTTTAACAACATACAATCTTTTAAAATCTGGACAAAAAATTTAGTGTTTAATTTAGTTTTATACTTATTCTAAATGACCTGAAAAATAAAACTTAATACCATTCACAAAAAATTTAATATATGCTCTTTGACAGATTGGATGTGCTCTTTTGATTTAGTTAAATTTTAAGAGCAGAAGTAGAGCACAAGTAGTAAAGAGCAGAAGTAGCTTCTGAAGTTTGGACATGACACCCTCAGCTGTTCTTGGGATATTGCTGAGATGTCTTATTGACAACCAGCATACACACAGTGCGTTTTGATTTAAAATTAAGGCAACATTTAGTTTTTAAACATAATTAAATAAAAAAACAAGTCTTTTTAACTGAAAGTAAGGAGCGACATTAAAACTTTATTTTTTTGGCTAAATGGCTTTCTCAAAATTTTGTTCTGATATAAATTCAAACTTACTTAAACAACAAACTTGTATATTTTTATGATTTACAACATATGTTAGAAAGTTCGCTCTTAAGTCAATACCTTGCTCTTTATGCTCGGAGTTAAATTTTGTTTCAGTCGCAAGCCTCTGTATCACAAAGGCCGCTTAATTAGAATATATAGCTCTTTTTTGAAAGTACTAAAAAAAAACTTTAGCAAAAAGGGTGAGGTATTGACTAGTGGGCAAACCCCCTCATATACGTAATAATTTCTGTTTGTTTTAAGTTTTATTGTTGCTCCTTACTTTCAGTTGAAAAAACTATTTTTTTTATTTAATTTCTGATTGTTTTTTAAATAATGCTGGGAAAACCGGTACCCCCTTCATAGAAATGACCCTTCCTCCTAGGAAACATCCTCCATGGAAGGATCCTCCTCCGTAACCCCCTCTTCCGACACCCCCCAATCAGAAAAAATTCCCTCCTGAAACGTCTTTATAGTTCCCATTAACCAATATTATATGTAAACAATGGGCAAAGTTTATAAATCCAGCCCTTCCCTCGGGAACTGTGGGGGATTAAGTCATCCTCAAAGACATATTTATTAAATTTTCGATTATGCTGAACAAAATAGCTATTTCAAAATTTTGATTGGGTTACTTTGGGAAAAAATGAGCGTGGGAGGGGGCTAAGTTGCCCTCCAATTTTTTTGGTCACTTAAAAAGGGCACTAGAACTTTTAATTTCCGTTAAAATCAGCCCTCTTACGATATTCTAGGGCTCCTGGATCGATACAGACATCCCTGGGAAAAAAAACACGCATCCGTGATCTTTCTTCTGACAAAAAATACAAAATTCAACATTTTTGCAGATAGGAGCTTGAAACTTCCGCTGTATGGTTTTGTGATACGCTGAATCCGATGGTGTGATTTTCATTAAACTTCTATGACTTTTTGGGGGTGTTTCCCCCTTTTTCGAAAATAAGGCAAATTTTCTCAGGCTCGTAACTTTTTATGGATAAAATTAAACTTGATGAAACTTATATATTTGAAATCAGCATAAAAATCTGATTTTATTGATGTATCTATGGGTATCAAAATTCCGGTTTTAGATTTTCGGTTACTATGAGCCGGGTCGTTCCTTACTTACAGTTTTCAAGACTCTGCGGGATCAACCTATACAATAGCCCTAGAGATAAAGTTACAAGATCATTCAGCTATGCTGAGCAAAACGCTATCTTAAAATTTTGATTGGAAGTGTTTGGAAAATTATGAGCAAAAGTAAAAGGCTGAATGCCCTCCAATCACTTTTGATTCTGAAAAAGGGTACTAGAACTTTTATTTTCTAATCAAATTAGCTCCTTTAAAATATCAATAATATTACTAGCTATGATAGAGCAGCGCTGCCTATGATTTTGCATATATCAATCAATCAACATGTTTATTGCCCAAAAAACACACACACAAGGATTGAATATGAAGTAGATGAGAAAACAAAAAAAGAAAGAAGAACACACTCACAAAGAAAACTATACTTCCAAGAATAGATTCAAATATTTATACTAAGACATTGCTGGATGGTGGCTATTTATCCTATCAAACTTAGATAAAATAGCGACCGTGACGCTGCTTAGCCACGGTTAGTGGCTTAGTTAACTCGTAGGCTGCCACTAGTCTTCTGTTTCTAGCCCATAGGGGTATACACAAGAGAAATTTCGAAAAGCGAAAATATACGGATCTAATAGTCCTTTTATCAGTAGTATCAGTAGCCGTAGCAAGCTTTACAGCAAACTAGCACACCAAACGCTTTTCTAAGTTTCTCACTTAGATTAGAGATAAGTAGAGCCCTTGCCGTTTTTACACTATCCTCTATCGGGAGAAAAAGGTACTTAATACAAGCAGATAAATGAACACTCTGATTTCCTAACTGTACGCATCCAACATCACCAATTAGTCCGGGAGCCACTAAAGTGTATCTCGTTTATTTCTGAGTTGAGGTGGACAGAAAGACACAGTCAGTTTGACAATAGATCCCGACTCTATCGACCACGTTGTATCCGAATATGGGTGGGGGCAAAGTTGGAGATCACGGCTAGACCTTGTAAAAGCAAAAAAACACCCTTTTTAGGCCTATAAAACGTGTACAGACTGTTTATTTTTTCTAAGGTTGTACCACTCTGATTTAGTGGTGCGACATCTCAGTTTGGTCCTAATATAGTCTTTTCATAGAATATGTTAAAAATTTTTCTGATATATTGTATAGCTCTGGAGCTATAGGCTAATATTTATTAATTTGCCCTAGAAGTCTCAAAATTCAAAGGTTCATTTTCAACTAATCCACGTATCTCGGACCTTTCTACAATTTTTGTGTTTTTCATTCTTTTCCAGAATTTACCTTTCGTATTTAGCATCACATTGCCGTAAAGTTCAAAGTTTAAACTGTTCGGTAAAGCCGTGTAGAATTTTTTGAAAAAAGTATAGGCCAAAAAATATATACAAAAATTAATTTTTCCAAAATGATGATGTGACACATCTTTTATGCTAGAATTTAATGCCCTATCCGAATATGAACTTTACTTTTCAACCAAATATCAACTTTTTTTTTCTTTATTTTTTGGAAACAGCCTGAAGCAAAGAGAAACAGCCTGAAACATTCAGTGATGTTATTCCAAGAATGGGTGGATTGCATCTGTGTATGAACTTCCTTGTTGTGATTGGGTACCTCATGAAAGGCTCAGGGCTTGAAAATCTTTAGTAAGGCTGGCATCTTACTCTCTGGAACTGCTAAAAAAGCTATGACTGGAAAACCCTATTACAGGTGTATGGAGGCTCACATCCTCGTAGTAGAGGTCTTGTATAGAGTATATTGGAATGCTCTTGAACAGTATTACATTGAATCAGACAAAGAAGCAAGTACTTTTCATGAGCTGTCAGATTTAATGTCTGCGTTCATGAATTTCGGAGGGTCTTTCGAAAACCTAGACAGACACTTGGAATCTATAAAGCCTTTGATGAACCAGTTCAACAAGTCGCGTGACAAAAACCTTACAAAGAAGTTGTGGATGGAGTATATGAATCTTGTGCTGATTCTTCTCCATTTCCTGATTGCAGAGCGTGGGGGATACTGGGAAGGTCATATTATTGGTGTAACCCTCATGTTGTCGTATGTGACAGCTGCAGGGCATTATAAGTACACTACATGCCTACTCTAGTATTTGAATGACATAAAAACCTTGCCACCTAGCTTGCATGATATCTTTGTCAAAGGACTATTCAACTTGAAGCGGAAAAATTGCAAGATGAATTGTGTTTCCCCAGATCATGCACTGGAATCCAGACTCAACCTTGAATAAAAAAAAGGGAGGAATAAAGGGAATCACACTGAACTCAATGGCAGTTGCCAAGTGGACTACCACCATACCATTCTCTGCTGAGGTTTCCTCTGCCCTTTATCGACTTGCTGGAATTGAGAGCATGAGTGAATTTGATGGTAAAGGAAGCAAAAATGGAACCTTTGAGAAGCGCCGAGAAAACCTTGTCAGTAATGTGGTCCCTGTTGTCGAAGACCATATTAATCCCTTTACATGTGATGAGGAATCATTGGTGAATATCATTTCAAATCAAGTCGCTGATGAAGCAGTTGCAAAGAGCCTCCTGAGTGCACGTGCTAGTGGTTTAAAAGCATTGGAAGCATACTTCGATGGAAAACCCAACCCCTTTTCCAAGACCATATTAATGTTGTCGAAGACCATATTAATCCCTTTACATGTGATGAGGAATCATTGGTGAATATCATTTCAAATCAAGTCGCTGATGAAGCAGTTGCAAAGAGCCTCCTGAGTGCACGTGCTAGTGGTTTAAAAGCATGGGAAGCCTACTTCAATGGAAAACCTTACCCCTTTCCCAAGGTTAAAATAAAGACTATGCATTGCGATACGAAACAGGCTAAAGATTCAACAACCAAGACCGTTTGCAGCGTTTATGCTGAATTGGAAGCTGTTAAAAGGATTTTGGTTACTGTTGGCGTTAGTCAAGGATATATGCTTGAGATGTTAAGTAAGATCAGGCCACACTAACTTTTGACCTACGCGCCAGCAATATTTGAAGCAGTAGCTATTGAACGTATTAAACTTCGATCGGGTACGAAGTCAAGTTTTCTCGAGTTCATTCTCACCTCTGCAAGTTTAGAAAGTTGGCCTAGCGAAGTCCCGATTAACACGGTCACGGGAAAGGGTGTGGTGGCAGATTTCGTGCTAATCCGGTCGCAAGTCCCAGGCAAACCCAAAATCGTTGAGGAATATTGTATACAATTCCTTGTAAGGCTCTTAAATCTACTCCCAAAATCTACAACCAAGCTGCTCATTGTAGCTGATTGGTATGACGGAGTGTTCGACCTTGTAAATATTTTCAAGAATCCTATTGTTCTAAAAGACAGTAGTGGATGTCATGAGCGGAGAGGAATTACAGTGACGAAGAGTTTTATAGTTACGAAGAGCATGGTGCTAGAAAACTGTGATATTTTTCTTATGCAGTCAGAGAGTAAGGCAAGACTTATCGAATGCATTTTCAAATTGTGGAGCCATGTCTGTCCTCCTGAATTAAGATTTACCATTTACGTCTCTGGTGGATTCAGTGATAGAATGAAGGTGCTAAAACTGGTCCCATCCAAAATGACTATAGATCCGAACCCGGGCTACGAAGCGAACTTGTGCAGCACACGTGAAGAAACAGACACGCGTGTTGCTCTCCATGGTGCCGAATGCTACAGAAATAGATCTTCCAAAGCAACTGTTGAAAAAAATGACGCAGACATTGATGCCATTTTGTTACAGAACTATCGCAAAGTGTTCCTCTGTAGTTGTGACACAGGTTATGAACCCCTGCTCTACGTTCAGTGTCATGACAAAGTCTTTCCGATCCATAAAATTGTGAATAGAACATCGTGGGTTGTTTTAGAGTCAATAGGGCTGCTACATTAAATTAGTGGATGTGATACGGTCAGTTTTTTCTTCTCGAAGGGCAAAAAAACATTTGCTACATCTGCGATTAAATCACAGCTCATTCAAGAAATTGCTGACCTTACACAGAAAGAGAGGAGTGATATCAAAAACATCATTATGTACGAGCCCGAAATCTTGCATATCTGTACGAAATTGACTGTATTGGTATATAGCAAAAAACAGTCCGAATTTGATTCTCTCAATGACCTCCGAATTCATTTATTTCCCAGAAAAAATAACTTGAACAGCTTACCCTCAACAGATGGTTCTTTCGTATATCACGTCAAGAGAGCTATACTTCAGTGGAACATTATTCTTCAGGCTGTGGTTCCTAAGCCCTATATCTTCAACCCACTTGAATTTGGCTGGACCCCGTCACGACATTTTAGGAGTCAGTCCAGTGACTTCAGCGCTGACCACCTGGCCTCCATCTGTCAACAAGGCTTCAACCTTTTGTTACTGTAAAACTGTGTGTGGTAAAAAGTGCCCTTGTTTGGGGATAAAGTCATGCGACATTCTTTGCGCATGTGGTGGGCGATGTGGTGCCGACAGCGACGATTCGGACGAGGATTAGCGGGATTTTTTTGTATGTTTGAGGAAAACCGTTGGGATGTGCGGGAATTGTATTTTGACAGGCTTTACCTATAGCTTTACTTACAGTACTTAAAATAATAAACACTCTTTAATCATGTTACAGATTTAAGCTTTCAGCTTCTGTCGATCATGGTTCTTCCGTGTCCGTTTACTACCTTGCAAAGCTTCGTAGGTTGATTATAATCTGGATTTATTACTATATTTGCAAGAAAATAGAAGTTTATAGCAAATTAAATAGCATACAGTAACTAAAGTTGAAACACGATGACCAAGTTAACACTACCATTGGACTCGGCGTCAAAATTTGGCATAAAAACATGTCCTGCAATACCATTTATCAAAAAAAAATTTAGGCCTACGAATAAGTAATTAGCCTATAACAAACGAAGTTAAGATTGGGCTGCGAAGTAAAGTTCATATTCGGATTTGGCGTTAAATTCTAGCATAAAAGATGTGTCACATCATCATTTTGGACAAATGTATTTTTGCATATATTTTTTGGCCTATACTTTTTCAAAAAATTCTACACGGCTTCATCGAACAGTTTAAGCTTTGAACTTTACGGTAATGTGAAGCTAAATACAAAAGGTAAATTCTGGAAAAGAATGAAAAACACAAAAATTATATAAAGATCCGAGATATGTGGTTTAGTTGAAAATGAACCTTTGAATTTTGAGATTTTCGGGGAAAATTAATAAATATCAGCCTATAGCTCCAGGGCTATACAAGATATCGGAAAAAATTTAACATATTCTATGAGAAGAACATATTAGGACATAAATGAGATGTCTCACCACTAAATCGGAGTGGTACAACCTTAGAAAAAAAAATAAAGAGTCTGTACACGTTTTATATGCCTAAAAAGGGTGTTTTTTTGCTTTTACAAGGTCAAGCCGAGATCTACAACTTTGTCCCCACCCATATTCGGATTCAGCGTGGTCGATATAGTCGGAAACTATTGTCAATACTAACTTTGTCTTTCTGTCCATCTAGTTGTCACATTATATTAGTCTGGCTCTCGGACTAAATAGATTTGTCGAAAGCAAGCACCTCGCTCTTCGAAGCATTAAAGTTGAGACCAATTTCGGCATATTTCCTACTAAGCACAGAAAAATTCTGGTCAACAGACGATAGAGTTCTACTTAAATTCAGGATGTCGTCAGCTTAATTGAGTATGGAAAGGTCCAAACATTTAAAAACAAAATTAATTCTAGCCTTTTTCTTTGGTGCAACCACAAGCTACACCACCCTGGCGGGTTCCTTTCCAAACTCGAATTACGGCTTTACCCATTACGGAACCATGACGTATAGGTACTTTCTCGACAGAAAGTACCTATACATTCTTGCATACAGATTTTTAAATACCCGCACAACCGGACGATTGACACATCGCTGCTGCGCATTATACAGCAAATGGGAATGCACACTAGAATCGAAAGCACGAGAGACATCATGAGCCGCAAGGAAGAGAAACTCGCCACTATTCTCTATATTCATCAGAACGTTGGGAAGTGTATAATGTACGTGTTCCCGACTATAGCCTTCCTTAAATCCAAACTGGTTGTCCGGAGATGAACAAGCCTTATTTATGTCCTTAATTACTAGTAACTCCAGCAATTTACACAGAACAGAATAACCTGCTATATGCCTATAGGAACAACATTACCGGGTATCTTTATCTTTTTTTCGGAACAGGAGTCAATGTACCGATACAAAAAGAATCGGGGTTAATACCAGAATTAAAAATTATTTGTTAAAACAAATGTAGATAATGCAGCAGTTTATCACTTACAGGTAATAAATTAAAACCACATAATTGATCATAACCACGCGAGAACTTTTTCTCGAAGGTCAATCATAGCACTGTAAATATCAGAGGCCGTAACTACGAAATCAATATCCGATTCAGTATCAACTAGACTATCCAATAGTAGTGATTCATAGCGGGTTTCTAACACTGGATCCGATGGAGAAAATTATCTGGTGAAATAGTTGATCCAGTCACTCTCACTTGGAAGCTCTGAAGCGACACCTTTTGACTTCCCCCCCCCCCAATGAGTCTTCATATTTCATTTGGGTTTGTCGCAAGATGCTCGCTCCTATAGTCGATAACCTTACCTTTGGGATTGGCAAGACACTTAGAAAAATGACGTTTGGTATATAAAATTATCTCTATTTCAATCATTAATTTATGAATGATTGAAATCGGATACCAAAATATTGACAAAACAGTCACGAAATGTTCATTCTTGAAGTTTTTTTTTTCTTTTGCAAAAATAGAAGACTATGCAAAAAAAGTAATTTTGCAAATTTTAATGTCGATAAGGCGTTCCTGAGATGTTTGACATAATTATTTATTTCAATATATATTCCTCTTATAGTTCTTTTCGTTCATAGTAATTTCTGTCCTTATTAGGTTTCGCTTATTTTTTCTTTATTTTAGCACGTTTCCGGTTTTAATTTTCCTCTTGACTGTATTTTGAAAAACTTTGTTTATAAGAATTTTTTTTCAGTTTTAACTGATATATTTTTATTATGGATTAGTTGATGGAAAGTAAATAAAGTTTTTCCAGCTTAAAAAAGAACTAAAATGTTGGACCGGAATTTGAATTGTAAGCATAGTTCGATTATTCAGTTAAAATGAAAGCAAGTTGTAGTTTTGTGCTAATAATTTTTAAATAATATTTTACTATAAAATTGCAGGTTAATAGGAAGAAGTATTTTCAATCATACAGATTTAAAATATGCATAATCTTTGGTCTTCTAGAGCAGTGAAGCTATTTTAATCACGTCCTGTTGATAGCCTCACAAAATATATAATAAAACGGACGATTTTAATTTTGAAATAGCTAATTTTCCATTTCCTTAAAAGTAATATATATTCGAATGTAATATATTCATCGTATTTTTCCCAACTTTTTAGATATGCAAGAATTTATACTAATTACAACGATTTTAAAAATAGGTGTAAAATACTTAGCAATAAGCTAATCGTAAGAGGATTTTCCGCCAATAAACTTGCTTGGCATTTTAAAAAGCTTTGTTTTCAATATAATCAACTATTAAATAAGTATAATTAAATTTATCAAGATATTTTGAATGATATTTTGTGGTAGCCTGTTGGATGAATTTTTTGTCTCTTCCCGGTTTATTTTTGGAGTTTAGGGTTTGTTTGGACACATGCAGGCACAGAATAACGTAGGATATTTGGAAACTAATTCGTAGAAATTGAGCGAAAGTGAAAAGGTTTTGGTGGATTGTTAGTGTTATGCAAATAAGGGGAGTTATACTGGCTGAAGGTTACGCTTTCAGAGTTGGGACGTGTTTAGTCTGATTTAGTGCTAGATGAAGGTTGGTTAAGGAAGCTTGAAAATTTTTTTTTGGGTATATTTTTAGAGTATTTTGGTTTTTGTTCATAGGTATTCTACAGGTGTCACTACATAGGGGTATGTCCTATTGTATAGCATGGCGCGCTCATTTTGCACGGGTAATGAAATTTAAGCACCGAAACCTATATAGGCAATGAGTTTTCATCTGATGAGCCCTGATATGTGATTATTACCTGGGGAATATTAAAATGTTGTAGATAATGTGCTATGGCTTGGTTTTGGGACAATGACTTATACTTATTTGTGCTGTTTTTGCTCTATTTTGGACTTGATTTTCGGATTATCGGGTTGGATATACTGTTTTGTCCTAGGTGATTGAATTTTTTTTTTTTTTTTTTTTTTTTTTTTTTTTTTTTTTTAATACTAAGTAATTACCTGTAATACATTATATAAATATACTTTAAAAACCGTCGTCAAACAGTTCGTGGTAACGAACTGTAAGTAAGAGGAGACCGACTCAATAGTAACCGAAACTCTAAAAAACGGAATTTTGATACCAATAGATACATCAAACGAATCAGATTTTTATGCTGATTTCAAATTTATCAGATTCAACGTATTAGGGAACCATACTGTAGAGGTTTCAAGCAGCTATCTGCAAAAATGTCGAATTTTGTTTGTTTTTTTTGCCAGAAGAAAGATCACGGATGCGTGTTTATTTGTTTTTTTTTTCCAGGGGTGATCGTATCGACCCAATGGTCCTAGAATATCGTGAAAGAGCACATTCGAACGGAAATTAAAAGCTCTAGTGCCCTTTTTAAGTGATAAAAAAAATAGAGGGCAACTAGGCCCCCTCCCACGCTCATTTTTTCCCAAAGTCATCCGATCAAAATTTTGAGATAGCCATTTTGTTCAGCATAGTCGAAAATATAATAAATATGTCTTTTAGGATGACTTAATCTCCCAAAGTCCTTGGGGGGAGAGCTGAAAGTTATGAACTTTACATAGTTTTTACATATAGTATTGGTTATTGGGAAGTATATAGATGTTTTTAGGGTTTTTTTTTCTGGTCGTGGGGGGAGGGTTCGGAGGTTATGTGGGAGGATCTTTCAATGAAGGAAGTTTTCATGGGAGAAGAGACATTGCTATGAAGGGGGCGCCGGATTTCCCAGCATTATTTAAAAAAAGGTCAGAAATTAAATAAAAAAAACAAACAAGTTTCTCAACTGAATGTAAGGAGCAACATCTTAAAACGAACAGAAGTTATTACGTATATGATTGTGTTCACCCCTTAGTCAATACCTCGCTCTTTAAGCCAAAGATGTTTTAGTACTTTCATAAGAGCTATTTATTCTAATTAACGGCCTTTGTGATTAAGCGGTCATTTTCAAAGAATTGGAACAAAATCCGAACTTTAGCGTAAAGAGCGAGGTATTGAATAGGGAGGAACCCCCTATATGCGTATTAAAAACATATGAATATAGAAGTTCGTTGCGTAAGTTAATTCGTAAGTTACGTATGTTTATTACTAATAAAAACGTTCTTAAATAAAATTAAACAATTTTCAAGAAAGCCATTTAACCAAATAAAATTAAAATGAATATGCAAATTTCGTTTTAAATATTTATGTACGGTGAGCCAAAATCAAAACCTGCACTAATTCAAAAACGTTCAAAAATTAAATAAAAAAACAAGTTTTTTCAACTAAAAGTAAGAGCGACAATAAAAATTAAAACGAACAGAGATTATTCCGTATACGAAAGGAAGCTGTCCCCTCCTCAACACCTCGCTCTTTTACGCTAAAGTTAGACTCTTTCTCAAAACACTATTTTTTTAAACAACAAAAATCTATTGTTAGATATGATCCTTAAATACACTTTGGGTCGATAGCTTCCGACTCGTACTGAAGTACTTCTTTGAGGTATTTTATTTAGCACTGGCTGCTTTTCTTCCTTGAATAGGATATTTCTGGCAATGATGCTAAAATCTTAGCAAATTCTTTAAATAAAGGACGTGTGTGTTGGAAATTATTTTTAGAATAAATCAAAATGTTTCTTGGACCTCAGTCAAGACCTCAACCCAAAAACCTTACCCTGAAACAGAAAATTTACACCTGGTATGCAGATCCATTCAAATGGTAAGTTCTGCAATGGTACACATACATTAACCTAGGCTTTTAGCATGGGCGCCCATTTGGAGGGGCAGGGGGGGCTCCCGCCCCCCCCCCCTGGCTGAATTATTCTGCATTATTTTTATATTTTTGTTCTGAGATTTCTCTTATATTGCATTAAAAATGCCAATTAGACCAGGTTTGCCCCCCCCCCTGGAATTCAGCTTATGGGCGCCCATGGCTTTTAGGGCGACTAAAACAAAATCTCAGAAGATACATTTTTTCCCACACTAGAACTGTGCTCATACTCAAGTAGGCTAATTCAACAGCGCCTAATCTTGGACAATTATCTTGATCATAATGCATTTTTCATAAATATAGGCCTAGATGCTAGACCGTGCTAGGTTTTGTGGTAATTTTTTTCCAAATCATCTTATTGACTTAGGAATAAAGTGAATATACCACTCGATGCCTTTATTTATACTCTTTCCAAGATAAATTTTTACCAAATCATATTATTGACTTACAAATAAAGTGAATATGGACATCCACCACATGGCTAATATGAGAGTAAAGTTCATTTGTGATGCAAATGGATGTTATATTTAGATTGAGGATGCAATTCTTGGTATATATTTACACATTAGGGGGGTGAGGGTATATATTCTGTGAATATATAGTGTCTAAGAAATTCATGAATTTCTTAGAAAAACTGGAAAAACAAGCAAAGAAGTGGAGATAAAGGCTCTCCCCCTGCAAAATGTGTTAACTAGGGTTATTCTACATATTATGGAGTAAGAATTGTTTTCTTAATATGTTTCCTTTTGTCCAGCTGGACTCCTAAGCTTAAAATGCTGGTTGGCCAGTTGGCTATTTAAGGATTTGTAATTATATACACTGTCAAATTAGCCATCTTGTGGTGTCCCAAGTGAATATACCACTCAATGCCTTTTTTTATGCTCTTTCCAAATATAATAATTATTTTTGTCAGAAATGAATTTTACCCCCACCTCTATATGTACCAATTCAGGGTATATATTTGCACATTAGGGGGGAGGTGGGGGAAAATTTTATTTCTGATGTAAATGGGGGTAAGTTTAAACTTTACCCTCACCCCCCTAATATGCAAATATATACCCTGAATTGATATATAGGGGTGGGGGTAAATTTCCTTTCCAAAAAAAATGAGTGTTATCTTTGGAAAGAGCATAAAAAGGCATTGAGTGGTATATTCACTTTTTTTGTAAGTAAATAATATGGTAGTGTAAATATTTACTCTTTCTAAATATAATAATCCTTTTTGTTGTAAATTAATTTTACCTTCACCTCTATATATACCAATTAAGAGTATATATTTGCATATTAGGGGGGGAGGGTGGGGGCAGTTTTATTTCTGATGTAAATGGGGGGTAAGTTTAAACTTTACCCTCACCCCCCTAATGTGCAAATATATACCCTGAATTGGTATAAGTATAGGGGTGGGGTAAAATTCATTTCCAACAAAAATGATTATTATATTTGCAAAGAGCATAAAAAAAGGCATTGAGTGGTATATTCACTTTATTTGTAAATCAATAATATGATTTGGTAAAAATTTACCCTTTCCAAATATAATAATCATTTTTGTTGGAAATGAATTTACCTCCACCCCTATATATACCAATTAAGGGTATATATTTGCATATTAGGGGGGGGGGTGTGGGCAGTTTTATTTCTGATGTAAATGGGGGGTAAGTTTAAACTTTACCCCCACCTCCCTAATGTGCAAATATATACCCTGAATTGGTATATAGGGGTGGAGGTATAAGGTGAAGATATTTATTTATCCCTTCTTTATGCTCTTTCCAAAAATAACAATTCACTCACAATTACCCCCTGGTAACCTTAAGTCATACTTGATAGTGATAGGATGGATCCTGTATCTGCCAGCTTCAGTGATTATAGTCATCTTTAGTATCCTAAACAGTGCACCATGATTTGTTGAACCACCCCTTGTCCACTCATGACTTGAATACATCCATGGCAGCAGATGTAACTTTTTTTATTATTATTATTTATTTTATTCAGTACAGGAGAAAGCCATAAGGTTGTTGCAATACAAACCAAGAAATGACAGCTCAAACAGCAACACTGGAAAACACAAAACAAAAAATGTTCTTCAGTAGAAAACAACTATATTACAGAAACTGTTTTCCATAGACCTTAGTTTCAATGATAGCACTCTTAAATGTTTGCACGATTTGCACAGAAACTATGGTACCAGGTAAACTATTCCAAAGTTTTGTTGCTCAGTTAATAAAGCTACATTGACCTATTTTCTTGTGCATGCATGGCTGATAAAGTTTATACAAGTTTTGTTGAGTGGCTGAGTAATGCCTAAGTTTGAAGAAATCAGCCCAGTTCACATTATCAACACCCTTCATAACACAGAACATATTGATCAGGTCAATCCTGTCCTATCAAAATTCTAGAGAAGGAAGTCCCAAACATCACAATCAATGCTGATAGAGTTAATGACTCAAATATGGCACAAACTTTGATGCCCAATATTGAACCTTTTCAATTTGCTGCAAGTCACATTGTCATGTCAGATACTACAGAGGAACAACATTCTACCATCAGGCATACTATTGTCTTGTATAGTGTCATAAAAGTGTGAAGGTTAAATTTCTAGAAACTTCTCTTAATTTGAAGCAGACTGTAATTAGCATTTCACAAAATTGTTGACACTTGCTTGTGAAAATTCAACTGGTTATCAAAGTGAATACCTAAATTCCTTACTGAATCTGGAGATGAAGCATGTGTATCACCAAGAAAATAATGAAAAGTTGAGCTTTCAAAAAGTAATGAAGTATGAAACATTTTTGATGGTTGACAAACATGGAGTTCAATTTACACCAATCATTTAGGGCATTCAGATCCTCTTGAATAAGGGCAACATCTACTCAGGAGGTAACACTTATATGTTAACATCTACTCAGGAGGGGCAACTATATATTTTGAGAAGAAACAGATATACCTGAAGTAATCCTTTATTTGTTTACAATCATTTATTGTTTTAATTAGAATTCAAACACAATGGATGAATTCTCTTGGGATAAAAAATAAAATATCACTAACTTCAAAGTCCAGGTAAGTGAATTCACACTTTGAGAAAAAACTCTTAAGGATGGATATTAGTTGGAAATGATAAATATAGGTACCAATAAATTGCTTTATCACATGAAATTGGACAGTAATGATGTATTCAATTTTCACATAAACAAGTTGCTGTTATCACCATAGAGCCAATCAACTAAGAGAGTTCCAAAAGCTTACAACTCTTTTTGAAAAAAAAACATGTTCCTTAGTCTATTGTTAGCTTGTGTGGGTGACCACAAGTTCTCTTTAAATTGTCAAGTTAGAAAAGGCCAGGAAAGGTATCCTCAGCATTTAGAAGCTTATCTGCTATTATCATATTGCCTCATTTGTAATGATATATTAGGAACAGTATTCTAAGCTTATGGAGACAGGAGGATAAGAGGCATCATAGAGGTCTAATACATTTTGTTGCCCTTCTCTATACTGATTCCAGCGCTAGTTGGTCAGTCTTGTTGATTGGGCATGCAATACACATTCCAAACTCTAGGCTTGGTTGAACTAGATTCTTCTATGGCTTAGTCATAACAGTTGGAGATCTGATAGTGAACATTCTTTTGATTAAGCCAAGTGTCTGATTAACCTTCACAATAGTTGCTTATGCATGAATATGGAAATTCAACTTTTTGTCTACACCAAGAACACCAAGACCTCTCTTGATATGGCTGCAGACCTGACAGTTCAACATGCAATTTTTTATAGAAACCTTGGTTGTTCACTATATGGTCCCACTGATTTATTTTGGTTCAACTTTTTAGGTGTGTCTCTACATCTACCGTATTGACCATAATCAGGGGTTACAGTGGTATAGGTGGAGGGGGGATCTGGAAAAGGGGTATTACCATGTCATGTGGAGTAAATACAGATGTAAACTGATGGTCCAGGTAAATTTTCTGATTAGATCACTAATGAGATATCTAAGAAATACACACACCTTTTGAATCGGAATTTCATCCTGAACCCAAACATAACATTCATTCCCCCCCTCCCCCCTTAATGTACAAATATATACCCTAAATTGTGTATATGCAGTAAAATTTCCTTCATTTCAACAAATTGTCAAATCAATTTGAAGAAAAGAGTGACTTACAGGGAATTTAGTGCAAGCTGCCTCTGCATTCAATAGACTTGTTTAGAGGAATGGAGAATACTTGCTTAAACTCAAGCTTAGACTCCTTAACAGTAATGTTATAGCTGGTGGCCAGCGTTTACCCCGTGGAAACCCCCCACCCCATACTACATTAACCTAATAATAGTACTTAACACTTGGAAAAATGGTCATTGAAAAAAAACAAAACATTTAACACTTAGAAAAAAATACTTAAATGAAACATTATATTTACTTTATGCTTTTTTTTTAACAATTTCTGGATACCTCACTATTCTTCTGTAATTTTTTAGTGGCTATATACCTAGAAAAAATTGTTTTTTTACTTCAAACTGTCCAAATACTTTACCCCCCAGTAAATACCCCTCCCCCCCCCCCTTGGCACCTGCTACGGCCAAAAATTGCAAAAGTTCATATGGAAGTCTTTTCAACACAAATGGATGTGTTTTTTTTTCTAAGTTTTTAAGATACTTCTGGTGTGTAAATTCCTCTTTTTCCTATTCCTTAGCGCTTTTCAACAAAATTGAAAAAAAAAAATTTCAAATTTAGAAACATTATTTTCCACAGGGGGCAGGGTATTTTCTAATTAGGGGGTATTTTCAGCAGGGGTTACTTTCCTTGGGGAGAGGTGTATTTTTTGTGACGGGGACATTTTCTGGGGGGTTAAACACTCCCCTTCCCCATTCACTATATTCATTTATGTTATTTTACTGTGTTCATCACCATATATTTGGCTTTAAATACACTTATTTATCTATCTATCCAATATGCAGAATAATTGTACCAAGCACATTTTGCATGCAGACCTGCTATACCCCCCCCCCTATTGTGCAAATCTATAGTCCAAATTGTGCAAATCTAAAGTAATGAAGAAACTAACAAAAAAAACAAAAACAAAAAAAAACAGTGTGTTCTCCAATTTTACACAGTGTAAACTTGAGTGAGTGGCACATAATACACAAGTACCAAAATTCTTTCCTCCTATGGAAATTAAAAAAAAAACAACTCAAATAAAATTCTTAAATTTGGAAAACCTTATTTTCCACAGGGGGGGGGTATTTTCCACAGGGAGGGGGGGGGGGGTAGACACCTAGAACTGTTATATCTATATTGCCATATTCAAGTGAATGTTGGAAGATAAACCAGCAACAGGAGAAGCACATACAAGCTTTCAAGAATAACTGCCTTAGAAGTATTCTTAAGATTCACCTGCAGCAGAAAGTCACTAGCAAGGAAATTTGTCAAAGGACTGGCCAGCTGCTTGTCACACATATTCTTTGGAAGAAAACGTGGGTCCTATCTTGGGCATGTGCTCTGGATGGATGAAAGTTTTCTCCCTATTATATCACACAGTTGGAAACCCAACAGTAGGCATAGAAGAGTTTGTTGCAGAATACACTGCACAGTACACTAGACTGGGATTTGAAGATGGCAGAAACTTAACTGACCCCTGAATGGGAGGATAGCATTGCAGTGTCAGCCATGAGTGATGAATGGAGAGGCTTCCTTGATGCCCTATGCGCCACAGATGGCACTGAAGGAACTAAGGAAAGGGAATGCAATTCAGATTATATCTGCACATTAAGGAATGGTGGTAAAGTTCTCTTCCAACACAAATGAAGGCTATATTTGTATTCAAGGTGAAATTTTAGTTCTAAAAGTATGTTTATTTCTTAGCTATCTCATCAATGACTTTATGTGCTCAATCACATACAGAGACAAGTTACAAACTGAGAAGATAACTATATATGAAACCATCAGGCAGGGAGATGACGTAAATTGAAAGTGAATTGATTAGTATGTTTGGAAAGAGCATACAAAGGAATTGGGTAGTTTATTCAAACGTTCCTATATCAGTTATGACATATTGTATATCTTGACCCTTTTCTGCCTAACACTTGCCTCAGATTGAATGTATCCATGATAGAGTCTGTCTAAGGTTTGGGTACTTTCTTGTAACTTCAAGATCCCACATCCAACATTACTTAGCACTTTCCAAGTTTAGGCTCAAGCATTAAGTTTGTGTCTGTGATTTGGCCCTACTCTTAACTGTCAGAACATTTAAAATTGTTAGGGTCATATATGGTTAAACCAGTGGTTGAAAAAGTGGGGCTCTGGATCTGTGTTTGGCTCTTTGTTCCCTTAAGTACAGCTCTTGCACAAATATCCATGGAAGGCGCAATAATATTTTCATTAAAAAAAAAATTGGTAAGAATCTTTTTTTGATACATTAAATTCTTCATTAAATTGAGAACATGTATAATTTCTTGTTTAAGTTAAGGAGATTTTAAGAACAAAGCAAATATTCTGAAAATAATTGAAAAGTTACCATTGTCTTCCAAAACCATTAAAGATAGAACACTTAAAATTTGTTCCAATATAAACAAACAGCATATCAAAGATCTGAAAATGGGTTTGGTTTTATCAATAGCAGCTCACAATTCTTGTGGCATAAATGATACAGCACAAGTTTCACTTTTTGTAAGATTTATGTCTCATTCAGGCCTTAAAGAAGAACTTTTAGGAGTATTACCACTTAAAGGTCAGAACCATGAGAAAATACAGCAAGTGCCTTAATTGAGTATATGGATAAGTATCATATTCCCCTTGATAAATTTGTGTTCATTTCAACAGATGGGGCCAAATTATGACTGGCATAAGAAAAAGGGTTTGTTGCAATTTTGAAAAAAAATTAATCATGAGATATTGTTTAACATTGTAGCATTCATAAAGAAGTGCTTCATGCACAAACATTTCCAGAAGAAATATGTAAATTTAGGGATTTAATGATCACCATTATCAACTCCATTTTAGCTTAAGCTCTATCATCACCAATTCAAAGATTTTTGTTTGAAATGGAGAGTGAGTACACTGCACTGCTGCTTCATAACAAGGTACGTTGGTTATTAAGAGGGGATATTTTAAATGTTGTGTCCCTTTTTCCAGAAATTAATGCATTTCTCTTTGGGAAGGGTATTCACTATCCAGAAATAATAGATGGTCAGTCGATCCAAAACGTCTGCTTTTTTTATGTTAGAAGAAGTTTTTTTATGATGAAGACATAAAAAATCAATTTTTTATGTTAGTAAAAGTAATAACATTTGAAAAAAAAATCCATTTTTGCTCAGGATTTGAAAGGGAAACATTGTTTTGCTATCCAAGCCTGCTGAAGCATTGCCAAGAAAATAATTACTTTATTTACTTGGCCAATAAAAGCTTAATTTATTTCTGACTACACATGGGGCATCATTAATGTAGATATTAAGCAATGTTGGTCCAAAGCAATGTATACCATTGCTAAAGATTGTTTTCCTTTGCTTCACCAACCCCCCCCCCCCACAAATGACAAATGTGCTCCAAATTAGATATATTCATTGTGTTTCCAACAGCTACAGCTCTTTTCTTCTTATCAGAGGCAATGCTATAGCATTGCCTATAGTAAAGGCCATACAGCTCCAATGTTTTATTATTATTTTTTTTTTTCCCGAGGCACTTCATATGGAAGGGGTTGTTGTATAAACTTCAAAGGGGCTTATTCGATTGGAAATCGAGAGTTCTAGTGCCCTTTTTAAGGGTCAAAAGGGATTGGAAGGCAATTAACACCCCTGCCATGCCCATTATTTCCCTAAACACATCCAATCAAAATTTTGAGATAGCCATTTTGTTCTACAAAGTTGATTTCCAGATAGAAATTATGTTTTTGAGGAGGAAACCCCCCAAAGCCCTCAGAGCACAGGTTGTAAGTTATGCCCTGGGGACATATAAGGTTTTTATAGAAAGCTATGTTGTAGAAACTCAAAAAAGGGCTCATTCGATTGGAAATTCAAAGAGCTTGAGCCCCTTTTAATAGTCAAAAGTGATTGGATGGCAACTAACCCCCCTCTCACGCCAACCTTTTCCCCAAACACATCCAATCAAAATTTTTAGATAGCAATTTTGTTCAACGTAGTTGAAAATTCAGGAAATTAGGTCTTTAAGGATGACAGCCCCCCCCCCCACTGCCCTCAGGGCAAGGGTTGTAAGCTATGCCCTGGGGGCATATAAGGTTTTTATAGAAAGCGTTGCCGTAGAAACTTCAAAAAGGGCTCATTTGATAGCCATTTTGTTCAACGTAGTTGAAAGCTCTGGAAATTATGTCTTTGAGCAGGACACTCCCCCCAGTCTTCAGGGCAAGGGTTATAAGTCATGCCCTGGGAGCATATAAGGTTCTTATGAAAGGAATCCTTGTATAAACTTCAGAGGGCTCATTTGATTGGAAGTTGAAAGTTCTAGTTCCCTTTTTAAGCGTCAAAAGATATCGGAGGGTAACCAGCCCCCCCCCCACGCCCTTTTTTCCCAAATGCATATGAACAAAGTTTTTAGATAGCTATTTTGGTAAAAATAGTTCAAAGATCATATAACAAAAACGTCGGTGTCAAAACAACCCCCAGGGCCGGGGGACAGGCGTTGTAAGTTATGCCCTGGAGGCATATATGGTTCTTGTGGAAGGGATGCTTGTATAAACTTCAAAGAGGGCTCATTTGATTGGAAATTGAAAGTTCCAGTTCACTTTTTAAGAGTCAAACGAGATTGGAGGGTGCCTAGCCCCCCCCCCCCCTCCACACCCTTTTTTCCTTATACCCATCCGGTAAGAACTTTGAGATAGCCATTTTTTTTAAATAGTTCAAAGACCATATAACGAAAATACTGGGGCGGACATGGCCCGAGGGCAGGCGTTGTAAGTTACGCCCTGGAGGAATATATGGTTCTTATGGAAGGGATGCTTGTAAGAACTTCTTAGAGGGCTCATTTGATTGGAAATTGCAAGATCTAGTTCATTTTTTTGAGGGTCAAAAGAGATTGGAGGGCAACTAGCCCCCCCACGCCCCTTTTCCCCGAATGCATCTGATAAAAATTTTGAGATAGCCATTAAGTTAAAAATTGTTCAAAAGTCAGATAACTAAAACTCAGGTGTCAACACAACCCCCAGGGCCTGGGGACAGGCGTTGTAAGTTATGTCCTGGGGCATATATGGTTCTTATAAAAAGGGTACTCGTATAATCTTCATAGAGGGATCATTTGATTGGAAATTGAAAATCCTAGCTCATTGTTTAAGAGTCAAAAGAGATCAGAGGGCAACTATCCACCCCCCTCCCACGCCTTCTTTTTCCAAGCCCATCTTATGAAAATTTTGAGATAGATATTTTGTTAAAAATAGTTCTAAGGTCAGATAACAAAAAAACTTTGTTGTCGACACAACCCCCTAGGGCCCGTGGGAAGACGTTGTAAGATATACCCTGAAGACAAGTATGGTTGTTATGAAAGAGATGCTCGCATAAACTTCATAGAGGCTCATTTGATTGGAAATTGAAAGTTCTAGTTCACTTTTTAAGAGTCAAGAGATTTAAGGGCAACTAGCCCCCCCCCCTACGCCCTTTTTCCCCAAACCCACCTGTTACAAATTTTGAGATAGCCATTTTTTTGAAAATTGTTCAAAAATTAGATAACAAAAACTCCGGTGTGAACACAACCTCCCAGGGCCCAGGGGGTAGGCGTTATAAGTGTTGTCCTGGGGGCGTAAATGATTCTTATGAAAGGGATGCTTGTATAAACTTTAGAGAGGGCTCATTTGATTGGAAATTGAAAGTTCTATTTTAATTCTTAAGAGCCAAAAAAGATCGGTGGGCAACTAGCCCCCCCCCACACCCTTTTTTTCCCCTAACCCATCCAATACAAATTTTGAGATAAACATTTTTAAAAAATAGTTCAAAGGTCGGATAACAGAAACTCCGGTGTCAACACAACCCCCAAGGGCCTGGGGGCTGGTATTGCAAGCTATGCCCTTAGGGCTGTATATGGTTCTTTGGAGCGGATGCTCGTATAAACTTCAGAGAGGGCTCATTTGAATGCAAGTTAAAAGTTCTAGTTCATTTTCCTAGAGTAAGAAAAGATAACCCCCCCCCCTCTCACGCCCACCATTTCTCCAAACTCATCCAATCAAAATTTTTATATAATCATTTTGTTCAACGTAGTTCAAAGTTCTAGAAATTAGATCTTTGAGGACGACGACCCCCCCCCCCCACAACCCTCAGGGTAAGGGTTGTTAGTTATGCCCTGGGGCTATATATGGTTTTTATAGAAAGTATTGTCGTAGAAACTTCAAAAAGAGCTCGCTTGGTTTGAAATTAAAAGAGCTAATGTCCCTTTTAATAGTCGAAAGATGGTGGAGGACAATTAACCCCCCTCTCACGCCCACCATTTCTCCGAACACATTCAATCATACTTTTGAGATATCCATTTTGTTCAACGTAGTTAAAAGGTCCGGAAATTATATCTGTGAGGATGACAAACCCCCCACAGCCCCCAGGGCAAAGGTTGTAAGTTATTCCATGGGGGCATATAAGGTTTTATAGAAAGCTTTGTCGTAGAAACTTTAAAAGGGGCTCATTCAATTGGGAATTGGGCTACCGCCCTTACTGATAGTCAAAAGTGATCGGAGGGCGAATGCCCCCCACGCCCATCATTTCCCCAAACACTTCCGATCAACATTTTGATATAGCCATTTTGTTGAACGTAGTTAAAGGGTCCGGAAATTATGTTTTTGAGTATGACATCTTCCCACTGCCCTCAGGGCTAAGGTTGTAAGTTATGCCCTATGGGCATATAATGTTTTTATAGAAAACGTTGTCGTAAAAATTTCAAAAAGCGCTCTTTCGATTAGAAATTGAGAGGGGTCTTTCCCTTTTTAAATATGGAAAGTAATCGGAGGGAGAATCACCCCCCCCCCACGCCCATCATTTCCCCAAACGTTTTGATATGGCCATGTTATTCTACGTAATTGAAAGGTCTGGAAATTATGTCTTTGAGGATGACAATCCTCCCCCCATAGCCTTCAGGACAAGGGTTGTAAGTTATGCCCTTGGGGCATAAAAGGTTTTTGTAGAAAGTTTTGTCGTAGAAGCTTCAAAAAGGGCTCATCGATTCGAAATTGAGAGGACTAGTGCCTTTTTATTAGTCGAAAGTGATCAGAGGGCAAATGCCCCCCCCCCAACTTCCCATCATTTCCCCAAACACTTCCAATCAAAATTTTGAGATAGCCATTTTGCCATGGTCTGAAAATTATGTCTTTGAGGATAACAAATCCCCCAGCCCTCAGGGCAAAGGTTATAAGTTATGCCCTGGGGACATATAAGGGTTTTATAGAAGCGTGGTCATATAAACTTCGGAGGGGGCTCATTGGATTTGTAATCATACACTCTAGTGCTCTTTTTCAGAGTCAAAGTGATTGGAGGGCAGCTAACCCCCCCCACCCCTCCAACACACACACACACGTCGGATTGTCCCGAAATGCATCTAATAGAAATTTTGAGATAGCCATTCTATTCAAAATAGTCTAAATATTATATAACAAGGCTTTTGGGGTTGGAACAAACCCCAGAGATAAGGGGCAAGGGTTATAAGTTTTGCCCATGGGGTATTTAAGGATTTTATGGAAGGGATATTTGTTTAACTTTAGAAGAGGCTCAGTTTTTCTCTTTGAAAAAGACTATGTCAATATTAAACGAACAGAAATTAATTCAAAAAACTTTTTCCATAAAATATGTTATTCCAAAAAAAGTAAGGGGCTCTATTAAACCAAAAATGAACACAATAGAATCAAATAATCTACCAAGCATATAACTACTGCAAATCAGTATCTATAAATAAATGAAACCCAAAACAAACAGAAAATAAAATGAATAACAGAGTCAAACTCAAAACGAGCAGAAATTAATATGAGTACGATGGACATAATGTGAGTAAGCATGGGGTTTAGAGTACGATTCTAAACCCCATGCTTTCTGAAAGCCAGAATATAATTTGTACTTTACTGAAAAAAAATCTTTTAAATTTTTTCACTTTTTAAACTTTAAGAAATCGAAAATTAATTAAGATTTTAAGGAATAAATATCAGCATACGTATATAGAACTGACAACGCGGATTCTTTCAGTAGATTCATATGAATCGTTTTTAGTAAAGTACAAATTATATTCTGATTTTTAGAAAGCATGGGGGTTAGAACCCTACTCATATTAATTTCTGCTCGTTTTGAGAGTTGGCCAGAACATAACTTGCACTTTACTGAAAAAATTTAATGTTTTAACATTTACAACTTTATTAAATCAAATATTAATGAAATTTTAAGGAATAAATATCCGCATATGTATATTAAACTGACAACGCACACTCATTTGTATTTTTTTCAGTAAAGTGCAAATTATGTTCTGGCCTTGGGAAGGCGTAGGAATTTTGAGCTCTACTCATGTTAAATTATTCTATGTATGAGGGGGGCTGCTTCCTCCTTAATCCCTTACTCTTCATGCTAAAGTTTTTAAATACTTTAAAAATGCTTCTTGTTCTAATTTAGTGGTCCTTGTGTTTCAGGAGTGTTTTTTTCAAGAATTAGGTCAAAAAGTCAAACTTTAATGTAAAGAGCAAGGTATTTAGGAGAGGGCAGCCCCCCTTAAATACCAAACAATTTCTGTTTGCTCTCAGTTCAATGTTGCTCTATACTTTCAGCTGAAAAAGCTTGTTGAAAAAAAATTAATTTCTGTCTGATTTTTAAATAATACTGGGAAATTCACCCTCCCCCTTTATATAAAATTACCCCCCACCCCGAGGAAAATTTCCTCTTCCGGAATATTTTCTTTTCTATGTTAAGTTTCTCCCGCGTAAATCCCCCAGACAATGCAACCTGGAAAATTATCCTTAGCCTTTTTCATTTGAAAAAAAAAAAACACTTGTTCTTTATTTAATTTCTGATAATTTTTCAAATCATGCCAAAACTCCCACCTCTGTGGAAAATTTTTCCTGGAAATTCCCCCAGACTGAAAATTTTCCTTAGACAATTCCAGTGTATCACCTACACACGTAAAATTGAGTCACCCAGAAAAGGTTAGACAAATAAAAAGAATTTTGTACAGGAATTCTGGCAAATTTCCCTGTGTAAAATTTTAGTTCACCCCTGGAATCTTCCCTCGCCACGGAAACCCCCCCCCCCCCTTGAAAAATTACTGTATACTCCCCAATAACAAATACTATTTGTAAACAATGGGCAAATTTCATAACTTAAAGCCTTTTCCCCGGGGGCTGTGGGAGGTTATGTCATCCCGGTAATTCCTGAGAGGTCCACAGTTGTTTAGACCTTTTAATTATGCTGAACAAAATGGTCGTTTCAAAATTTTGATCGGACGACTTTGGGGAAAAAAGGACATGCAAAGGGGGCTAGTCACCCTCGATAATCTTTTTGGTTACTTAAAGAGGGCACTTGATTTTTTAATTTCCCTTTAAATGAGCCCTCTCTTGATCTCTATATAATTTTTTGTAGTAATTTTGTGCTATAGTGATTTTTATGTATTTTTAATTGGGACTATTTTAAAGGGGATAACTTATTACAGACAATAGCGTACGCCTTGTTATTTATAGGACATAAATTAGATACAAATTAAAGAAATATAATATTTGAATCCCAGCTTAATTTTCTTATCAAAGGTAATAGGCCTAATAACTAATGTTGCTAGCCTGGCCTATGTATATTTATTATTTTTTATATTAGGGGCATTGTCCCCTTCCTCAATACCTTGCTCTACACGCTAAAGTTTTTCAGTACTTTTTACAGCTTCTTATTTTAATTAAACAGCCCTTGTGTTTCAAGAGTCTTTCCTAAAGATTCGAGACAGAAAGTCAAACTTTAAAGAAAAGAGTGAGGTATTGAGGAGGGGGCAATCCCCTTACCCCCTAATATACGAAATAATTTCTGTTCGTTTTAAGTTTTAATCTTGCTCTTAATTCCAATTGAAAAAACTTGTGTTGTTTTATTTAATTTCTGATCTTTTTCAAATAATGCTGGGAAATCAAGCTTCCCTCCATGGAATTCCTTCCCCATAGAAAATTCTTCAAAGAAAAGCTCTTCTCACGTAAAATAAACCCTCAACCACCCACCCAGAGAGTACTCCCCGTACAATTCCATCCTTGCTTAAATCCTCTAGGGAAATTTCTTTTCCCAAAAATGTCTATTGGACATTTTCAAATCATGTTGGAAATCCCCCTTATTGGAAATTTTGTCCCGGAAGTACCACCACCTCCAGTGTATTATTTTATGACAAAATTCGAGTCATAACTGTTCATTTTTTCTGAGAATTTTTTTTTTTTAGAGATTGTCAGGTTTTTGAACTACTATAGGTGAACACGGCAAATTTGCCGACAATATCGGCAAATTTAACTTACAGCCCTTCCCCCAGGGGCTGTGGGAGTCATGTTATCCCCAAAGGCATATTTATTGGATCAAACAGCTATTCTGAACAAAATGGCTATCTCAAAATTTTGATTAAACGACTCTGGGGGATGGCTAACTGCCCTCCTACATTCTAGGTGACAAAAGGCCACTAGAACTTTTAATTTACTTTCAAATGAGCTCTCTGCCGATGTTCTAGGACCGTTGGTTTGATACGATTCCCCTTATATAACCATAATTGTGTAGCTTACAGCCCTTTCCCCAGGGGCTATGGAGGGTCATATCACCATTAAAGGCATAGTTATTGGACCTTTGAACTATGCTGAAAAAAATGCCTATCTCAAAATTTTGGTTGGATGACTTTGAGGGAGAAGTGCTATCTGCCCCCTCTTTTTGGTCACTTAAACAGGGCACTATAACTTTAAATTTTCGTTCGAATGAGCCATTTGCCGATCTTCTAGGACCATTGGTTCGATACGATTCCCCTTATATCACCATAATTGCGTAACTTAAAGCCCTTTCCCCAGGGACAATCAAGGGTTATATCATCACCAAAAGCATAGTTATTGGACGTTTGAACTATGCTGAAAAATGGTTATCTCGAAGTTTTGGTAGATGACTTTGGAGGAGGGGGGCTAGCTGCCCCCAATCTTATTGGTTAATTATAAAAAAAACACTAGAACTTTTGTTTTCCGTTTGAATGAGCCCTCTGCATATCTTCTAGGATCATTGGTTCAATACAACCACCCCTGGGGAAAAAAACAAACATGCATCCATGATCCACAAAATACAAGATTCACCATTTTTTTAGATAGAAGCTTGAAACCATATGGTTAATATGGTTCTTTTATACGCTGAATCTTGTGGTGTGATTTTCGTTAAGATTCCTTAACTTTTGGGGGGTTTATCCCCCTTTTTTCGAAAATAAGGGAAATTTTCTCATGCTCTCATGATTGATAAAAAATATTCCGTTTTTAGATTTGATTACTATTGAGCCATGTTGCTCCTTACTACAGTTCATTACCACAAACTGTTTGAAACTAATAATTAAAGGTACCTGTAAATCTGTATAAGTTTACACCATTGTTTGTCTTCACACCATGTCAGCAGCATCACAAGTTCTTGTTACAACTAATTAATTCAATAGGTTGCTGACTTTTGAGGCCAGAACTTAGTCCTTTGCAACTAATGCATAAGGATTTGTCATCTTTCTTATACAAAGGAACAGCAGGTGTTTCTGATGATATCTTGGAACTGCATCCTCATATTCTTGTGGACAGCCTCTATGATCTACATTTACTTTTACCAAATTCCAGATGCTCATTTGCTATAAAATCTGCCCGTGTAACTCTTTTTTTTTCAATTCAATTAGAGCATACCATTAGTTTAATAAAATGTAAAAAGGACCCTGGGCTCCTGATACATCTAGACTATCCATAAATTTTTCTTAGCATGACAGATTCTTGACCCAATCAAAGTTTTTAGTACAATGGGTAAATTCTCTCTCTTTTTTAGAATTCCATTGTTAATGCTTGTATTCTTTTTTGAGAGTTGAGAAACCCCCATCCCAAGACTGGTCCAAAGGACACTGACCCAGGAATGATGCACTTTGTTTGCAGTGGATTTTTCCCTGTTCCACATGAAAAATCGCTTGTCCCTCCTAAGTTTTGGATTTGAGTGCACCTATGCATAGCCTACTAAAAGGTTAACTTAGAATCTGCTTTTGTTTTAAGTTATACAACTTTATTAAAATGTTCTATAAAGGAATCGTTCATAAAATGTTTTTATTTTCAGGTCTATTGTGAAATCACTGGAATATTTAGCACCTTGGTTGGTATTCAGTTAACAAGAGAATTAGATGGATTTGACATTCTTCCTACAATTGTGTAGAAATCTGGTTATTCAGAGAAATTTTTACGTTTAATAAATTACTCGTTTAACAGATCTGGGTTAAATACATATTTTCCACGCATTGTCTTTGGCAATGGCACTACTGAAGGGCATGGGACTTGTCCAGGGACTTCACACATACAGTGCTTTGAGCAGGTGGCTCCAAAGTTGGCAGGATTATCTTCTGAGGACTTGGCTTCCAGTTGAAGCTGAGCTCTGAAAAAGAATTGCTTGGTATTGAAGTTATACGCACGATTTATTGGATTTGATGCCTGATCATCAAACTTGTACTTTTTAAAAATGGACTATACCTAAGACAAAAAAGATAAAAAATAAAAACACATAAGGGAACCAAATTGATACACTGTATGTATAGTACCCTTTAAATATCTATAATTGGTTAAAAATAATGTTTTGACATAAATAAATCTATCATAAATCTATTGCAACCATGACAGGGATGACAATGTCACTAAGTTTTATGAAGCACACTAACCATTTTTTTGTTAAATTTTGTGTTGAGAAAAAACAAAATCGCATTATGTCTTCTAGGGCGTTTCATCTAAAAACACAATTCATAAATAAAGAATCAATACAATCATCAGATAAAATATATATATATATATATATATATATATATATATATATATATATATATATATATATATATATATATTTTTATTGCCTTCAACATCAACACATTCATTATGTAATATTTTTTTTGAAAACTTTTTTCCAGCTTTTCAAACCGTCTAAAAGAACTGTAAAATTGAATGCAAGATCATAGCATCAAGGCCCTGTGAAAAGGCTTTGAAAGTAAATAAAAAAAGAGCTCAAAACTTGCCACTGAGAATTGTCTGATGCTACCTACTAGAGCTGAATGATTTGAACAGACTAATTGTAACGAACTAATACAAAAGTACAGCAATACGGCCATCTCCATCGCGTTTAGAAGACACCTTTGGCTATGCAGAAAATATATGGAAAGTTTCCATTTTATCCTTGACATAGTTCTGTAACTCTACCCAACTAAAAGATCAACAGTATATATTTCAGTAAATTTCCTGAAATATCTCCTTGGAAAATGAGCCGTGTTCCAATATACCAACAGATAGTACTAAGGAGTAGTAGTAGTACCAGCCAGAAATACCAAGGGCACGAAAAGAAAAATGAAGGAAACAACAATAATTTTTAGCCAGTGAGTAGTGGTAACCAAGCAGATATTTCGGCAAAGGCCACCATTAAGTCATCTTCAATGCTAAAGAAAATTTTATAAAGAAAAAAATTACCTTAGTAACATAAACAAACGCAAAAAAGTGTCTGAAAATCAAAAGACGATTGAATCAACCATTCTATCCATGAATTATATCTATGGGCACCAGATTCAGCCTGTCTATTGATTCTATTTGTGTTAAAACAACCAATCTTTTTCTAAATGAAAAGGAATTCCTATGAGTCTAATTTTATTGGACTATAATAAATAGATTTTATAAAGATATCTTCAGGATCTCTGTTTATAGTTAAGTCTTTATGCATGTATTTCTTTTTTCTTTATGTAAACCATTTACTGTTGTCTAAGGTTGTCTCATCAAGAAAAACTAAATTATTGGGGTATTCAAAAGCACGGAGAGCCAAAGCAGAATTAAAATCATCATTTTTACTTTTAGACTTTCTAGATTTGTCTATTGAAGGTTTGTGTTAATGAAGCGTTTTTCCCAACTATTGATGGGTTCTGCCCATGTGAAATTCCTCACAGGAACACGGGACTGTATATACGCTACAACCAAGAATACGATCTGCTCCGTCTTTCCTGAAATCGAAAAGACGTTCAACCTTAAATTCGTTTTTGTAGAAGACCGAAAGATCTATGTTTCCGAAAAATTTTTCTTTTCCTTAGCGAGATTGACTGAGCAATGGGGCATGAGTTCATTACTGTCTTTTTTGCCTTTTTCTATGATAAAAACTATATTATAAACGAAAGAAATGGTTATGTCTCTTTTCACAGAAGGGGGTGGTTTGAAGAGAAATGAAAACAGCGATCATATTTATTCAGTTTCTTATATAAAGAAAATTCAAAGTTGGAGCCCTTTTTCGAATTTGGACATCCAAGAGAGGAAGCTTATCCTAATCTGGAACCTCCAACGTAAACTGTCGGTTAGTATCAATTAAAAACTTTTTCCAAGTAACATGCTAATGGCCCCAAATAAACGAAATATCCCAAAATGGGTCCTGGAAGAATATTTCATTGGAAAACTATTCAAAGTGGAATCTGACGAAATCTAGATGGAAACTTACTAAATAAGAAAATAAAATTGTTAATACTGGTAAACCTATAAATGAAGAAAAAATTTGTCTTTAAACCTAAAATACGAGAAAGATTTGTTGCAGAGTCCAATAAGATGTAGTGTCAATTTCTAGAACTTTATAACTAGACAAATCAAATTATCCCCCAATTTTCTTTCTAAAGTTTTGTTCACATTTTTGTGGGTTGCGAAAAGTGTACATAGAAATTGCATCAAAACTTTTTAAGATAGAAAGGTAAGAAAGTATACTAGTTACATTCTTCATTTTTTTTTTTTTCAGCAAGGTGGAATGAGCTTATTGTGTATGATTTTTGGGTCATGATTTGGGATATGATTTTTTCAGTCCTTAAAAGGGACTGAAAAATCGTGGTCAAAAAGCTTTCTGTTAGTCTCCGAAGCCACGTCGACATAAAATTCAGCAGCACGCCACAAAGGGATCGGCGGTGCGTAAATTGATCGGCGTTTTTTCTATTTTTAGAACCTTTTTGGTTTGTTTTTTAAAAGTTTCGAAAACTAAATTGGTATCAGTTCTTTTTGGAATTCCTTCTAAGCAAGAGCTCTTAGGGCCCACAATTCTTTTTCAGCTTCATTACCATGACAAAACCTCTGACAAAATAAGAACGAGACAAGAACCTTGAATTATCCCAAAAATTGTTTAATGTAAATGATCGATAGGGAGACTTTATACTGCCTGAAAATTGAATTAATCTGACAAAATAGGGAATTTAATTTCTAAAACTTATCAAAATAAATTTATTTTCACCATATCTGGTGCAAGAAACCTCAAGGGAATCTGACGTTTATATCTTTCTCATGTCTGGGTTTCCTGGTCTTACAACCTACATTCCACTTCTTTGAATACCTATTTTTCAATTCCCTGATATCTCTTCCCTTCATTAAAATACTCCAAAAAACAATGTTTATATCCACTTTAGTGTTGTTTTTCCTTCAGTAACATCGCAACGAAAACTAAAGATAAATGAATCTTTGAACTTCACAGTTCCCACTCGCAATGCTGATCGGCCAGAAATGAATTCGGCCAGAAAGTGCAATGGGGTGTTGGGGGACAGCCACCCTTTGCTTTAGAACACCCTTCCTCTTTATCTCCCACAGATTTCTCCAGGTACCCATTTAGAGCTGATTCGACTCTGTCTAAGCATACAGAATCACACCACCGACTGCCGTTCCAAACTAAATAACCAGCAACACCAGGATTGGAACCCCCGTCCTGATGCACAAAGGATTTTAAACCTAGCGTGCAAATTTTGGCCGGCTTTAGCAGAAAATTAGAAGATAGCTAATTGGCTTGGGATTTCTGAAAAGCTATATGAATATCGTCCTAGTTTTAGGGGTCAGATTGCCACACAGTGCCATATTTGCCTCTAAACATTAAGTTATATAGTCCACACAAAATGGAGGGACGATTAAGTTTCCCAAGGAAACTTGGAAAATTAGTGGATTTCCTTTCTTTGGGGAAGGGGCCCGGAAACTCTAAAATTTGTAGTTTTTAGGGCCAAATTCTCGCGAGCGGTACTTCCTGCCAATATGAAGAGAGGATTCAACTTTCAGTATCACTTGGTGGAGGAATATATTTAAACTACGCATGTGATTAGGCTGTAAAATGGAATTTTACTCCCCAATTATTATAAATTATTTTTATAGTTAAGTAAAAGATTGTACTTTATACTATTAGGCGGCTTTTATGTAAACTTGTTTATTTTGATTACATCCTTTTTAGTTACTTTTTTTTTTTTTTTTTTTTTTTTTTTTTTTTGCCTGGCCTAGTGGGTTCTGACTCCATAGGATACGGAGGATTCGCCTGGAATAATATTTTCCAGTAAATACTCCATTGAAAATATAAACGTATCAATCTGAGGTTGAAGCTATGATATCAGGCGCTGTCAGTGGATCAGCTACCCCAATCAGTTGTGCGAATGCGGCTTTTTTTTTTTTTTTAAAGAACAGCAATTCTAAATTTCCTCATGATTCATGATCATATTTCAAAGAAAAGGAGGCTGCTTGATCAGATAATGTCAGGGCAGGGAGCATGCAGAACAGGACGAAAGTGATAATATGGGCATTTAAGGCCTCCTGTTAAAAGGACAGTTTTTTCAGGGGCTCTTTTTCAGTTTTGAAGCATTGTAAACGTAAAGTTAAATTTTGGCGTAAAAGCTGTGTCGATAACACAGAAACGTGCTGCAATTTAGAAGTGGTAAAAAGACTAGATTGGTTGACATTATGGTGACAAGTTCCAAAAGCACAGGAGCTAATACATTGAAAAAACAAAGATATATTATTCTTCCTGGTGTGGAATCAAAACTGCAGCAACCAATTCCACAACCATAGCCTGAACAAAAGTCTTGGGGAAAACATAAGAGGTCCAGTATCAAGGTTGATTGGCCATTTATGAATAATGATAATGCATGATATCTCGTTCAAAAGTCATAAGGAATGTATTATTAATATTTCACTTCTTACCTACGGAAAAATGAAGCCCAGCCCGTGACCCCGAGATCGAGAGCTTCCACTGCGCTATCCAAGCTTGTTATTTGGCTTTACGACCTTTAATGCATTTATGTACAAGAATAAACGGATTTTCTCTAGAGATTCAGAAACTTACAATCAGGAAACTTGCCAAAATATAGGTGGATGAATAAGAATATATATACTCACTGTGGTTTTGCTAATACCCTTTTGAATCTATCATAAATATCTTCTTTTGATTGAGAGTCTACATCCATTATTATTTCTTCGTAATTATCTAGAAGATAATAAAAAAACAAGATGAGGTAAAATAGTTCAAATAATAAATATGACACCAAAGAAGTGTAAGGCTTTCTTTAAAAAGTCTTAACGGCTGCTCTATTCAAATTGCAATTTTTCTTTGAGCTCATAATGCTCGTTAAAATCCGGTGTGTGTGGGGGGGGGGGGATATGGAATTTATCTTCCGGAAAAAAGAGTATAACAGCCGTCTATGTCCATAATAGGCAAAAATTAAAAAATCTGTATTTTATCCCCAAATGCACTAAAAAATAAAATTTTTACTACTGCTCTAAATATGGTAATATTTAAGAAAAAAGCACGGCCAGTAATGACATGGAAAGTCGCCCTTGAACTGGAGTAAAATAGCCTATACCCTGACCGTCCCATGTCCTCATTTTAACCTTATGAAATTTCAGTTTTTCTGGGCAACAGGAAAACCAATTATTTTTCTTGGCTTTTTGAGTCACGAATTTTGGCTTTTATATTCAGATAAATGAAAGAAAACTAAAAGCCGGCACCCTCCCCCAGAAATCTTAGAAAGAACATTTAACCTCTCCTGTTTTTTACTGGATATAGATATATTCTGTTTTAATGAAACTTTGATTAAACAGAGCAGAATTTCATAATTTTATTTTTAAAGTTCAGGAAAGGGCAGGCCTTTAAAGACATAGATTAGTTGTCAAAAATATAATGACATAGAATACGATTTGCCCAAAAGCCACTTTAAGATAACCAGAGGCAAACCCACTGGCTCAGTGATGTCAATTGGGGGAGAAGGACAGTACTTTCCCTCCAATATTTAGGAATTTCTTCTGTTCTCCTGATTATCTTAATTCCATTCTGTTATTTTAGGAATTTCCTTGATCTAACAGTAAAATTTCAAGTGGAGCTCAAGTCAACTTGGCACTGCCTACGTTACAGACAAAATTTGTGTATTGCTCTGTAAGACAAAGTAACGCAAATTCTTAAGTTGTGCTGGTGTGAAAGATCCTCCAGCTTAGTGCAAAAGAACCATAAACGGTTCAACATTTTTTTTTATTCAGCTTTAAGCAACTAGGTTTTCGATAACCCCAACCATTCTGTACTAGTTGACGCTTTTATGATGTCATTGTTTTATTTTTTGTATGATGTCATTGTTTAGTGACTCTGTTGCCTCCTTCCATGAATATTTCTCGAAACATTGTCACAAACTGGTTGTCAGAGTAGTCTCTATATTATAATTTATAAAACAAAGGATCAGCAAGAAGTTTTTTTTAATTCTGCCAATGAAATTTCCAAATGCCTGCAGCACTCGAATTAAAATGTCATCTTTTTCCTTTTAAGTTCTGGGTCAATCCTAGTAAGTTTTAGGTCAATTTCAAGTTTGGAACTGTGGTTTATTGAAAAATGTAAAAATGCTCTTAAAAGTTTGAATTTTCTTTCGAAATTTCCACCAAAAGATTGACATAAAATGGCTTATTTTAGAAAATCCACAGAATGGGGAAAGGGGTCTGGGTGAAAACTCTATATCCGGTGCCAAGGCCCCTTGGAGTGTTGCAACAACTATGACCCGTGGATCACAGTTGCAGAGCAACAGATGCAACTATACCTCGCGGGTAATAAATGTGTATGCTCCCATATCAGTTTGCAGACGCGTTATGATTATTGTAAGTTATTATTTGGGAGGTCAATATATAATGAGAGATATTCTGAAATAATTTATGTGTGAACAAAGTAATTGTGTGTAACGAAGTAGTTCTGTATCACATTGTTTTGTTCCTAACTGCATTAAGGCTACTTATTATTTATGGCGATGAGGGAACATTCATTATAGAATTAGTGAAACGAAGGAAGTGATTTGCATACTAAGTATGCCTAAAAGTAGACATCGTTTTCTTTGGCTTAATACCAATACAACCCTTACCTAGGTAACATCTGATGAATGGAGTTGGAGTTATTTATGGCGATGATGGAACATTCCTGATAGAATTAGTGAAACGAAGGAAGTGATTTGCATACTAAGTATGCCTAAAAGTAGACATCGTTTTCTTTGGCTTAATACCAAGACAACCCTTACCTAAGTAACATCTGATGAATGGAGTTGGAGTCATATTCTTGAATGTCACTATTTGTACACTTGGATTCTTGTATTGTACTTGGGATAGATGCCAAAATACAAATTCTCTGCAAAGCATAGATAATGATTTAATTAAAATAGGGAAAAAAGCAATTTGTCTTCAACTTAATACAAAAAATGAATATAGGAATTAAGTTCAGCCAAAATTTAAGTAATCTTAATTTTTTGGCACTTTGGCATGTTTTGGAACTGAAGCATATAAGTTTCAAGCCAATCAGAAAAAGCTTTTTAGTTCCATTTTGAAGGCCTTGCTTCACAAAAGCAATCCTTTTTGTACATTAGTTTGTTTTTTTGCCATGGGGCTTATGGGTGCAAATTTCAGACCGATCAGAGATAAAAGTTTGCTAGCCAATGTTCAGGCCCTCTCAGACCTTTTCCCTTCACGAAAAAAAAAATCAGGTCCTCAAGGCACAGGAAACAATCCCTGAAATTTTAACACAATTGGACAGCCAACATTAAACTGTATGTATTATTTTTAGTACAAAATCTATCTATGAATAACGGGTGATTTGCATAAATTGAAGATCCTTACACCTGTGGCTGCATTCATCATGTCATCCCCAAAGGCAAAGGCCTATTAACTGGACTTTGGTCCAGTCACTGTTGGTGCACAAAAATGCAGAATGTTATTTTATCTCAATCCTTGCAAAATCTATGTTCCAGTATTAACAAGTGGCTCAATTAGAGCCATCATTTGAGCGAAGAGATGGGAAACCCCTGTCCTACCGTATTCAGCCAGTAAACAAAGAAATTGGATCTATAAAATTCCCGCATATGGTAAGTATTTTCTTGACTATTTTCTTTTTTTGTGAGCTTAAGAGGAAGTTACTATGCAATAACTTTCATTACTCTATACTATTATCATATAACTGATTATTCAAGATAGAGCTAACATTTGTATATTACTACTGCTACTATTACTAATAACTCATGACAGCTACGCACATACTCCTCCAGCGGAATCCATTTGAGGCTTCACCTTTTAGCCCCTCCTACAAAGTTCCAATTTCCTTAGGTCATCTTCCTAACCTTTAGGAGACATCCCCTTTGGGGATGTCCTACTTTTTGTTCAGCCCCTAACAGTTGGCAAAAGGGCACAATCTTTGGCAATGTCATGCTCTGTCCATAAAACAAGGCCTAGCCATCTTAGCCATATATTTCACTATAACCCTAGAAAGTAGGATCAAATCAAATTTTCCATAAAGCCTATAGTTTTATTTAGAGCATTAACAAGTCTTCTCCCAAGCCTTTCAAATTGCCTAAATTACACAGCCATACTTGAGTACTGTCATTACCATATTTTCCAAAATTCTAATCTTAGCTTGTAAAATTATTTTTGTATCCTTCCAAACTTTTTTCAACTGCAAAACAAAAAAACAACCTGTCTTGGCTATTGTGCTTTTTCTATCTCCAGTGAATCCATCATCTTTACTCAAAATACTACACAGGTCAGTAAAATATATGATTGATTTTCTTATTACCCAACATCACTTTGTCACTCTCATTTATTCCTAGTTTAAGCAGCCTATTCTTCTTATTAATAATTTTCAAACCTTTTTTATGCACTTTGAATTTTTAAACCCTCTAAAAATCAAATCATTTCAGTAAGATTTTAATCTAGGGCCCTCCAATCATCTGCATAATCGAAATCTAGGGTATTTTTACCTTCCCATTTGTGTCATGTTGTCCTGTAGCCTTTCCTGTGTTCTGTAGGTGCTAGGCCCCGCCCCCCCCCCATAGTCCCCTGAATAATTCTGGATGTACATTAGAAACGGAATTGAAAGTTCTATTCACCAGTTTAAGTAACAAAGAAAGATTGTGTTATAGTACAGCAGTATGTTCTGCCATTTTGTGGTGTAAAATGGAAATTTTGACCCAAAGGATGCAATAAAGCTATCAAGTGAAAAATTACAAGATAGGCAATTGACTTAAAATTATCAAAAAAGTATCTGTTGAGCTTTCCAGTTTCAGTGACAGTAATGCCGCATGATGGGCCCTCTCCCGATCTTCTAGTATCCTTTGTTTGATACAATCATTGCAGGAAAAGAAAAGAAGATACAACTAGACCCTGGTGCCGCGCCGATAAGGGAAGGCCGGCGGCGGCGCCAAAAATAGCAGCGGCAATGCGCCGCCGATGATTTTTCAGTGCCACCAGAAAGATGTCGGCGGCGTGCCACCGGCGCGATTAATGCGCTTTCTCAAATCCCAGCTTGAATTTACAACAGATTCGAGCCTATTCATGAGTTCAAAACTTCACAAGTCGCTGGCTAGAAACTGGTCTTCTTCATTATTCATCAAGAGAAGTAGAAATCTGGTGGAAACGAAATGCCTGTGGTGTTTCAGAAGCCTTGCGTAATAGTTGAAGTATCTATTAGCTATGCATTCTTAAAACAAATAATTATCAAAATTAGTAGTTTTTTTTCATTGAGCATTACTACATATAACACTTCAAGTACCATATCACAAAATTCGTCAATTATCTGGGTAAAATTTTGAATAGAAGTTTGAACTTGCAAGCTTAATTTTTTCATAATCCTCTTTGCCTAGATCTGTTTTGTCATCTTTAAAACAGTAGAAATGGGCGACTTTGATTTTGATTGTTTTTTTTTTTGCTCTTTTGGATTCCTGAAAAGCCTTCCTTGTATTAAAAACTGGTTTTTAATAAAGATTAAAAAATATGTAGGCTGAACTGCTGATTTTTTGGATTACTTTTGGCTGCTCTTTTGGATATTATTAATTTTTTTTTCTTTTGGGGATTCATTCCAAATTAGAAATTCATAAATACCTAATATCAGTTAAATTATAATTTGCATCTAAAAGGAGTAAATTTACCAAATTGAAAAATACATGATGGTGAAACACTTCAATTACAATGAACAAAAACCAAAAGAAAATTTCAATAAAAATTATAATTCTCACTTGTAAATAGATTGTAAACACCTTATATTAGAAGAACTTCCAATTGCATAAAAAGGCACAACTATCAAGTTAAAGCTACAATTTGGAATTTCTCCAATGACAATGAAAAAAGTTTTTTTTTTAGGTTTTATCATGATTATTATCCAAAAGTAGGAACAAAATTCATTCCAATTTCAGATGTGTAAGAAATCCAAAAATACCCAAGACAATGAACAATGGGGGCCCTGGGTCTATCAAAATATTTCTATGGTTCCCCAGGGAATTTGGTATCATATTCTTCCGTCTCCGCTTTAAATAAAAAAAATAAGTAACTTTTTGGCATCCCTACTTTCAATTAAGAAAAATTCAAGATATTATCATTTAAAAAAGATTGCCCCCTACCCCCCTCCCCTCCTCTAAATACCATCTTGATAGGATACCCTCTCTTCTTTAAATTAAGAAAATAAATAACTTTTTTGGCATCACTGCCTTCAATAAAAAATCGAGGTATTTTCATTTAAAAATGAAAGCCCCTACCCGTCCCCCCTTTGGATACTGCCTTGATGGGATACCGTCTCTGCTGTAAATTTAAAAAAAATAACTTTTTGGCATCCCTGCTTACAATGAAAAAATTTGAGGTATTATCATTTAAATATGACAATTCCCTAACCCCCCCCCCCCTTTCTGGATAACACTTTGATAGGATACCATCTCTGCTTTAAATTTAAAAAAAAATTATCTTTTTGGCATCCCTGCTTTTAATAAAAAGAAATTCGAGGCATTATCATCTAAAAATTATAAAGGTCAAACAACAAAAATGTCGAAATTATTCAGATATACCTCAAATTACTGGAAAACTGAGTCATAGATTCGCCATGGTATCCAATAAGATCCAAGGAATTTAATTAAAAGGGAGCATGCACAAAAGCCAAGTTAGGCCAGTAGCCTATGAGAAACCCAAAAATACCCAAGACAATGAACAAGTCCCAATGGGGATCCTGGGTCTATCAAAATATTTGTATGGTTTCCCAGAGAATTTGATATCATTTTCTTCCGTCTCCGTTTTTAATGAAAAAAAATTATCTTTTTGAGATCCTTGCTTTCAATTAAAAGAAAATTGAGGTATTATCATTTAAGAGTGATAGCCCCCTATTCCCCCCCCCTATAGGCAATAATATACAATTTTTTATGAATCATATTTTTGGGGTCACTTCTGTTTCAATCCTCAATTCCCCAACCTTGTATATAGTCTATAGCTAAATTTGTCTCAATTGAAGCATTTTTTTTTGGGGGGGGGAGGTTTTTTTCGGGGGGGGGGGGGTAAAAAAATTCAGAAAGAAGATTGTATTTGCTTTAATCTATCAGGTATTCCATATATGTGTATTAAACATTAAGCAAATGTATTTCAATATAGCAAAAAAAAACAAATTTCTACCAACTTACGATTCAGCTGTCGCAACAACCTCTTTGCTATACATTTCAAAATCCGGCTGAACTTTGTATGGTGTATAAGTTCCGTTCAAATTAAAAATAAAATTCTTGACTACAAATGATGTAAGAATCTTATAGCAATTTGGAAACTGCATTCAAAATGGTTTAATCTCATTTCATAAAGACAATACTTTTGTCAACATATGAAAAACTGTGTATATTGCAAATTTGCAATTGTATATCTCTGGTTTCTATGCAAAGTAACACAAGAGTCGAAAATTAACAAACAAGAGGGTAGTGAAGAATTATGCTATGCAAAGTAATATTTGGCAGGGATAGTCACTATTGATGAATCACTAGTGATGCGCCGGTGTGGTGCCAGGGTCTAGATACAACCCTACATAACTCCTACTTCCACACTAGACAAATTACTAACCTTACTTCTGTCTTTACCTATAGCAGCATTATCCTCTTACATAGCACTAATTACTTTCATTTATTTCTCTGGTATACTATAAAAGAGTAGAACTTCCACTAAAGCTTTTCTCTCAGCTGAATCAAATGCCTATTCATAATCTATAGAACTAAAGACTAAGAGGTGTGGTTGTAAAGATGGTTTTGAGTTATCAATAAAATAGTGACAACTTGACTGGCACTTTGTCTCCCCTTCCTAAAACCACACTGCTCTTTTCTTAAAACTTTTATCTGTGGCTTCACTTAATCTAATAAGTATCATCATACTAAGTAGCCAAATTTGAATACTACAGAAATCATGCTAATGTCACTGTAATTACCCTACTCACTCTTATCATGTTTCTTATAAGGACGTTCAATTTAAGTTTTACTTAAATTGTTTAGATACTTTCACTTTTTCAAAAATAATATTCATGATATTTAGTAATTTATCTCTAATTTTCAATCCCATACTTCAGAAACTCATTTTTCACATTATCAGCTCCATGGCCTAGTTCCTTTTCAATCATTTTATTATTGTCCCCAGTCCCTCCTTGCAAAACAAATCTTCCTTCATTTCCAAACTCAAAAAATGTCATTTGTGTCTATAATGATGTCATAATACTACAATATCTTCTCAAAATGTTGTGCCTACCCCTCTTTAAATACATTTCTTATCATTTTTGAGACAGCGTTCCTATTTTTAACTGGGACAAGTTCAGACTAACTACTTCCTCTCAATTAGCAATTCTGCTGATTCTAATCTTGCAAGCCTTTTGTAAGAGGCTTTGGCCTACGTTTTTGCATTATATTATTATTATCATTATTATAATCAAGCTGCTAACAGTGGCGGATCCAGAGGGGGGGGGCCCCCCAAACATAGTCGAAAGTAGTATAATTTACTTAATTAATGCAAGTTTGCATTAATTAAACTTGCTCCTATGGTAACACAATTTTACTGGATCACCCTATTTTGCCCCCCCCCCCTAAAAAAAATTCTGGATCCGCCCCTGGCTGCTAATTAGAAACCTAGTTGGGTTTCTAACTTTCTGTAATGCCTTCTGCTGCTTTGCAAATTTTGATTGATGCATTTGCAAATGCATCAATCTCCTAAGCTGTCAAATTCTAAGCCCTCAATTTCATATTCTACTGTTCATTGAAAGTTCATCTCAAGTTCTAATTCTGGAGTCTACCAACATCATAGCTATTCAGAAGCTAGTTACCCTTCTTAAATTCCAGCTTTAACTTAACTCTATAGACTACTAGATGGTGAGCTTTACTTTGAACATCAATAACACCACTCCTATGCTTTAGCATATTGTATTGATCCTGCCAGTCTATGCAAAATGAGTGACTAGAATTTCATCATTAAAGCCTTCCACACATAAGCAAGACTAACAAGGTTCCTTACTGGTCCAAAATTTTTACCTCTTTCTTGTCTTTTTTTTTGGCCTTATCCTATTTGTTTCTTTTTTTATTTTGTCTTTCTCATGTTTGGCCACTTAGGTCTAAAAATTTATCTCCCCAAGAGAAAACAATGTGACCATCCCCCTAAAATGTCAGCTGCCTACACCAGACATGAATTCTAGAATCCCTCTGATCCTGTTCCCCTCTCCCTTGAGCCTCAATATCTTTTACAAGTTTCCTAATAGTTTCCTCTGTTTCATACAATCTATTTTTTGCAAGTTTTTTTGTATCTATGCCTTCTCCTCTGCCATATACAAAGAGATGAATATGTGCCTAATATATAATTGCTTTTTCTGCATCAAAATATGAAAGAGGTCACCTAGAGGCCTCTCCTTAATCAGAGCCCACTTATATTTTTCTATGGCTGGGGAGCAAAAGTTTTAGAAACTGTTTTTGTCAGAAGTGTAGTATTTTCCTTGTATGCTATGAAATGTTTCATTTTCTTGGGTATTGGGGGGGGGGTTGCAATTACCTGAGCTTTCTCTCCATGCAAGAAACCATGCCTCTTTAATTGTCTGAGCTATATATCCCTTTTTCATTGACCTAGGGATGGGACAGATGTTTTATAATGCAGCTATCTTCAAATTTCAAGATGCAAACTTTCAAAAATAAACACTTTATTATAATGAAAAAGGCCTAAAAAGACAAATGAAGAAAAGACACAATAAAACGTAGCTGGCTTGCACAAAATGCAAAGCTAGCATTCACTGAAAATAAAAAAAAATAGTTATGCAAGGTGTTTTTGAGTTGTATACATTTAATTGAAAACAAAGGACACAATTTTTAGAAATTTTGAATTGTCTGGTTATTCAAAAAAAGGGAAAGATCAAACAAGGCACATAAGCTGGGGGCCTTTTTTACAGAACTTTTGACAACAACAGAACATTTCAGCATAACTTCCTGTAATGCACCCATGTGAAATGATCAGAGTCCCAAAATGTCTCCAATTAGTAGAAAGTTTCTCCATGTTCATCAAAGAGCTGCTGCCTTAAGAGGAGGGAAAGGTGAAGATTATACTTTAAAAGACCTTTCTTGGGCATAATTTAGAGTCTGGATTTATTTTCAAAAGTTCATTCCCATAGATCAACTAATTTCCAACATAAGACCCTAATAAGACTCTTAGACTCTAACATACCTTATAAGCAGGGAAGGAGTAAAGGCATGAGGCTGAAAATATGATAATATTGTTGTATGGTATTTTTTCTAAAATAGATAAAAAACATCAGTATTCTTACAAAACTCTTATCAGAAAAACTATATTTAATAATACTAATTTTTGGGAAAAAAAAATCAAGGAATCTATCTGATTTCTGAGGTGAGAGACAAATTTACAAAAAAAAAATATCAGCAAAATGATATCTAGGTGCTAGGAGGAGGGGGCTGGTTTGTAATTAAAATGAAAGCTAATATGGATTTAATCAAACAGAGACTATCTGAAAAGAGTGAGACTGGAATTATGTTGTTATTATGGCTAGTTTAGAAAAGGAATCTTGTGACAAGAATACCAAAAAAAACTTCTATATCATTATCTGGCCAGTAGATACTCTCCTTAAGATTTCATTTGTTTAGTTTAACAGCTTTCCTAGTTACCAAAATCTATTAAACAACTGAAAGCAGCTATACTGAAATTTTGCCAGGATGGTGTGATTTTTGGTAAATTTAGGGATGCCAGTCAATACAACTTTCAACCATTCTTTCCAAATATCTTAATTCCTTCTGTTGGAAAATAAATTTTGACCCCTTAAAGTTAGACATCTAAGGCTTTTTTCTGCAGTCCAAAAGAAGACTGTAATTTTCCCAACAATTATGTTTCTACTATTCAAATAGTCCAAATCCAAATTGTTGTTAGGAGATTTCTTTAACAAACTTGGAGAATTTGCAGAATTCAGAAATTGTATAATGTAGCAGAACAGAATGACTAGACTGGATTTTAGGCTTATAACATAGATGGGGGATTCAGGACTGCAAATTCTATTTCTACTGTCTAAACAAAACTGACAGCTAGCAAATGAACATAAGAAAAAGCCTCTAGTTACTTTTTTCTGCAATCTAGCATAACTAAGATAAAAATAGCATTTGGCTCAAAACGTAATGCCAAGTTTATTTTTTACTCTAATCTGCTAAAATAAATGTTTTTTTTTACAATAAAATGTTTTGTCAATCAAAATGATAAATTTTACAATAAAATGAATATATTTCTTTCATTTTATATTTAGTATTACAGTGTGAATGCCCAAAAATACATATTGCTTTTTTATGACCAAATTAAGCTAAATTACATTCCTTTTGAGAACAAAATTGAATTTTTAAAAAAGGTAAAAATTAATAAAATTAACCTAAAAAAAAAAATCATATTTTCCAGACTAAAATGAGAAAAATCAAATATTTGTTTCAAAGGTGCTCATGCTCAATAAGGAACCAAAAGGAACTAGTTCCCAGAATTTTATAGGCATTTCCAGAATTATATGGAGAGTAGATATACAAAATTGATACACTATTTGGTTCCCTAGTTAGGGCTATTTTTAGAACAAAAATGTAAACGTAACTGTGCTCTATCCCCCTTAATTGAGCTGAATATAGCTTTAGGTTATGTACAAAAGTTACTGATTTTATTGTTTTTTTTTCATATTGTTCTCATAACCACTAAAAGTTGATGAGAGATAAGCAAAAGAATTAATAAAAATGTAATGTTTACATTAATGGATAATTCAGATAGCTAAGAAACAAACTTACTACTAGCATCAGAATTTCATCCTGAATCCAAGTATAACATTCATTTCAACTGCAAATCATCTTTACCCTTGCCCCTAAATATATCAATTCAGGGTACATATTTGCAAATTAGGGCTTAAGTTCATTTTTGATGCAAATGAATGCTAAATTTGGATTCAGGATGCAATTCCTGACTAGAGATTGTAAGTTTTAACTCCTCCCCCCCCCAACATGGGTGTACAGAAGGGAGGGAGGGGGAGGTGACCCCCCTCAAACTTCAAATTTACACTAGATATGGCTGAAAAAGCAGATGCTTGAAAAAGCAGTTCAAAAAAGGTAGATGGCTAAAAAAGCAGCTGATAAAAGGTAGATGGCTGAAAAAGCTGAAAATAAATAGGCCTAGAAATGTCCAACATTGGTTCTGATATTGATAGCATACTGTGACACTTGAAAATTTTGTTTTTACTGTAGCACTGAAAATTGCAGCTTAGCACACAAAATTGGGCAATTTTAACACTTTAGGAACTAACCCTTGTGGCAACCCTGTACATATTACTACCTTGTGTTATATCAAATAAATTTGATAAAAAGAAGCAGCCTAAAAGTTTAACAAGTTTGACTGTGTTTTCTAATCAATGGATATCCAGAAAATTTTTCAGAAGAGTAAGTATGGCTCCCCCCCCCCTAGACAAGAAACTACAAAAGCCCATGCCCCTCCCCCCCTCCCCTAATGTGCAAATATATAGGCTAGGCTACTCAAATTGGGGTATATAAGAGTTTGGATAAAGTTCATTTGTGATGCAAATGAATGATAAATTTGGATTTGGGATGCAAATCTGACTGTAGAGGTAAAATTGTTTTTGTAGCTATCTGAATAATCTGTTAATATAACCCAATATCCATAGACTAACAAAATTAGCCAACTTTTGAAACTTATTGAACATTACAAACCTTAGGCCAACATGATTTTCAGCACCTGTATTATAATTTATTGATACAATATGTACACTGTCTTTTAAAACTATATCGCCTTTTTGAAGGTATCTCAGCGTTCTCCTAATTGGAGCAACTCCTCTCATAAACGGCATTTTTTATTTTTGAAAGTATTGCTTCGGTATTCTTTTCTTTTCAATTTTCAGGTTTCGCGTCCGAATTGGTAGTTCTATCCCTCGGTTCCCATTAACACGATGTTTTTTTTAGCGCAAAACGGCTCACAGATAGCGGATGCAGGAAAATCTCAAAAAAACATTTAATAAACCACCCCCTATGAGTTCTGTATTTTCTTCCTGGAATCTCTATCTAAAGGAGTTTCCAGAGTGGTCTTCTCAGGCGAGGGACTCCTTTCCCTTTGTGATTTCCCCACCATGGGAGATGGCCCATGTTGAGTGGCTTACAGGTATGCTACCAAAAAAAAATCATGCTATTCAGCCCGAGATATTAATATAATCTTTGAAAATTACGTGAATTCCCATTTTCACCAATTATGTACATGCCTACACGGACGATTCTGTTAAAGATCAAAGGCTGGGACAGCTGCCTGTGTCCCGGACCTAAACTTGAATATTTATGCTCCCCTTCCGAGTAATTCATCAGTACTTTATGCAGTACGGCTGAACTATATGCAGTACGACTTACATTAGATGCCTTAATTGACCTGAAGACCCCTTCAAGGAACATTTTGTTCTTGTCAGATTCTCTTTCTTCAATCCATCTTCTTTGCCAAATAAATTATCATGCTGATAGCCTTGACCTGAAAGGGATACGCCAGAAAGTCAGTTATATAGCATTACCTTCATATTCCAAGCCATAAAGAAATCAAATACAATGAAATGGCAGATAATTTTGCAAATAAGGCAGCAGATATCCCTCCCACGAGAAATTTAGGGACGTTCAATTTTAGAGAGGTTGTTAGAGCCCGAACAAAAATTGCTTACCAACGTTTTGTGCATCCTCCTTTCAAATCTAAGGACTTTAATATGCTCTACCATAAATTAAAAGCTGGAAGTATTTTAGTTAATGCTGATCATTTTAAATGGGGAATCCACCACGCACCCCTATGCAGGAATTGTCATCAAACTTCGGAAAATGCCCAACATGTTCTCTTTGAATGCAACCCAAGGGATCAAGATTCAAGGAGACTGAGAAATTATTGTCGTCAATTGAATATCTCCATATCGTTTGATGCTCTTATTAATTGCTCTCTTTTACTTGATTTGGAAGCCACAATCTATAGATTGATGATTATGATCATAAAAAACTCCATTAGTACTAGCAGCACGCTGATTGTAATCAACTAGCAGATATTCTTTGGAATATGGCTAGAATAATTCATAGCCAGTGAATGTTTTCCTGGAATTTCAAAGAGGTAAATGGACCTCCCACTAGATCCACAGACCTCGCAAAGCTATGAAGAAGAAGAAGACAGAAACGGTTCACTGCAGCTGTTGAAGCGCAAAAAAATATTATGAGATATTTAAACAGAGAAACATGATATGTTTATTTCATGAGAATATTGAGATATTTAAACAGCAAATGCATAGAAAAAGGCTTAATAAAAATATAATCTTTATTTTGTATGTTAGTTTCGCTGGAAATGTTCCTGGAAAATCTTGAACTAAAAGAACGTGACCCTCGTGTCTTTTGTCATATATTAATGGAAAACTTCTCATAAACATGATTAGTTTGTCAGTTACTTGCAATTTATGATTCTAGAAAACTTTCAATTCAGAATAATGGATGGGATTTTCAACAGCTCAGCAGAGATATTTCAACGCAACCGTTGAACCGTTGTGACGCACTAACTTGAAGCAAAAGAAAGGAGGAAATTTGTTGGTTCACGCAAAAACGTTTTCGTGTAAAGTCGCATCAGTGGGAATCCAGGGTTTCCCGCTGTTTTGAAATACTTCGACACACGTGGATTTGAGGTTTTCTGTAAAATCACAAAAAAAAATGTTGCGAAATCTGTAAATCGCACCGAATTTCCGCAAATCGCACCGAATTTCTGCAATCCACAGCGTATGGGAACGAAGTGCTAATCGATTCTCTATCGACATGGCGTGCGTTTGATTTATAAAATATTGACATTATGTCGAAGTTTTGTCATCTTTCGATGACAGAAAGGTTTGTTGTTTTCCTTGTCTGCATTAAAATGATAAAATCTAAATGGAAGGTGAATTAAGCAGATAAGCTCAGTGAAAACCCTCGGTATCGGCAGACCTTATAAATGTATAAGAAGAAGGCCAAAAAATGTATCAATTGCCCCCTTCCAGCCCTCTTCTCGATCCCTAGATATAACGCCCCGAGTATTTCAACATCCCTCTCAGTAAAGAGGATGGAACTACCAAAGGATAGATGGAGCCAATTCCATCAAGAGGATGGAATCAAACAATGATTAACATAAGGTACGAAATTTTTTTAATGTCTTGTTAAAAAAAAGCTGACAAAAACCACTAAAAAAAGGATTCACACAAATTGAAAAGCTATATTTCCACTTGTCGACGAATCCCTTTGGGGAGGTTGATCATCATTTTACTCGGGAAAATCGTCGAAAAAAGAATACAATATGTATCTTTCTATGAGCTTTCCAGACCCCCCCCCCCCCTTGAAGACACTAAAATTAAAGGCTGAAACTGGGCTTAGTAAATTATTTATTGAGTAGAATGAGACGTTCCAGCAAACAAATAGAAGAAATTTGGTCGAAATAAGGCTGATAGCCCTTCCATCTGCTCCCGGGTCAATCCGTTTGAAACTCTAAAATAATCAAAAAAGTTATGTTTTCAAATATGGGTTCATTAAGTCTCATTCAAAAATCGTCTAAAGATTATATGTATATGGAAGTCCTTCAAGCAAGAACTCATCATTCAGTGCTCTAAACTCCTGCTACATGGTCACAGCTTAAAAATCTACAATCAAAAATATTCGCCATGCCAAAAGTTTGGAAGTGGTGCTCACTCCGCAAATAATTGTTCTGAGACGAATACTTTTTGCAAAAACTGAATGGTTAGAGCAGGGCCGGATCAAATTTATGCAGGGCCTGATTGGAATTTTTTGTGGGACCTCCTCTGTATATAAAATTTTTAAGCAAAATTCAAATCCAGCATACAAATAAGTAAATAAACATATATATATATATATATATATATATATATATATATATATATATATATATATATCTCCATTGAGATCTAAGATATACATTTGGCCATATGAATATGGTTAAAAATCACCTTCAGGTGTCTGTGATGGGTGTGCCGCTAACTTGATTTTGTGATAAATTTGTCTAGCTATTGAGAAGCTAAAACATTACGACAATTTCTGGTTCGATTATCGCTTGCGTTCAATAAAGCTAAAGCAAAACATGAGTTCCAGTTTCGTATTTGTTTATGGATTCTTTACAGAGCAAGTGATACATTATAACAGGCCAAACAAATTCATTTGGAAATTGTTGATGTAGGAATGCAATTCGACCAAGCAGGCAACAGCCCCCAAGCATTTCAGCTTGGTTGGCTACTTTTACTGTGGGATAACGGACGACTCCACAGTGAATGCACAGAGTTGAAGGGTCCTAATGACTTCCAAATAACACTTGCGTAGTTTACAGTATTTTTGTAGGTTTTTACAGGGTCTTATGCCACAATTTTTTGGCATCAAAGATTGTGATGGTGTTGTTCTTATAACATAATATTTTTTTTTCGGTACTTGTGAACATAATAGTACACAATCGAGAAGTGAAGTTAGGTCAATCCTAATTAAATATACCGAATAATGATGAAAACATAATACTTTAGAAACACATTTCGGCAATATATTTGCACATTAGGGGGGGGTTAAAGTATAGTGGGTCTACATGCAAAATGTGTTAGCTACAATTATTTCTGCATATAAAGAAGTAAGAATTATTTTCTAATTTCAAACTACCTTAACCCCAACCCCACCCCCTTAATTTGCAAATATATAGCCCAAGTTACTTAAGTCCAATGTATTCTGTCACCCGTCACTTGTTTTCCACTAAGCGTAAGCTAATTGTCTCTTAATAAAGACAAATCAAACCAGTTTGTTCTCGAGCGTGTACCATTATGTACACAAGTACCTTTTTATTCGTCTTCACTTTCTTTTTTGACTCGTTCTGATTCTCACTGTCCTTTAACAGCACAATTCTTTGTTCTTCACTCTCATTTTGACACTCTTGATACTTGCTTTAGTGTTTCTGCTAACCCTACAATTCTTTGTTCTTCACTTTCAACATTGGCAAGTTCTGATTCCTGCTGTTGCTTGTCATTCTCGCTGCTAATTATATTTTTCCTGCACACTTCTTTATTCTTACAATTATATATTTTCTAACCACACATTTCTCTGTTCTTCATTTTCGTTTTGATTTGTTCTGATTCTCATTGTCGCATATCTTGTGATCGCATATTTTTTTCTTCACTTTTGTTTTTGAGTCGTTGTGATTCTTGCTGCCACTTATTTTTTAGCTGCATATTTCTATGTTCTTCAATTTCATTTTGACTTGTTTTAATTGTCGGTTTCGCTAATATTTTAAATACATATGTCTTTGATCTTTATTTTTGTTTATCATTGCTTCAGACATTTTTCAGTGCCTCTTGTCTTAGTTGCTTGGATTGGTCTTTCTCAGATCATCCTTTTGATCTTGTCTCATTTGATGGTCCAGTTTGTTCTTCTTGAGCTTGCGTTTTTGTTCTCTTTTTTTTGCACTCATTTTGTGCTTACGCTAGTTTACGTTTATGTCCCCTAGATATTATGAAACTGCTGAAAATGCCTTTTGAAATTTACATCACCGAATGTGGGCACATGAATTTGCATGTTTCTAAATTTTTTTTCTGCAAATACTTCTGAAACAGTCTTTTAAAATCTATTTTCCTTGTGTTTTTTTGGAAAAGTGGGGGGTTTAATATTGCCCCCCTTGCGTGTAAGTCTTCGTTTTATGTTTTTCTAAGCTAGATTTTTTCCTGAGCAGCTATTATAGCAAAATTAATCAACAATGGCGGTAACCCAATCATCGTTTGAAAAAGCAATTAAGGACTTGAAAGAACGCCTGATTTCAATTTCTAATGATCAATCTTCGATCAAAGCGCACCAGGCTGGAGTTTCTTCCAAGCTCGATACAGTTATGTCCGACATACAGTCACTCAGGCAAAGCTTAGCAGATAAAGATGCTGAAATAGTTGAACTACGATCTTCTATTGAAAGCCATCTAGCTGAGCGTGTGAAACTCGAAAAAAGGTTGCTTAATCTAGAAGTTAAAGATCGTCAGCTGAATTTAATTATTTACGGCCTGCCAAAAGAGAAATCAGGCCAATCTCTTACCAAAAATATTGAGACTTTATTCAAAGAGAAATTAGAGATTGAAAAAGATATTCTTCTTAAAAAAGTGTACCGCATAAAGAGTGTTAGCCCCATTACAGTTAGAAACAACAAACAAGCTGGAGTATCACCTGTTCTTATTTCGTGTGTGAACAATTTGGACTTGCAAATGTTATTGGGCAATGTAGGCAAACTTAAAGGAAGCGGTATGAGAATATGTACTGATTTGACTCCTTCCCTAAATACCCTACGCAACGAGTTTTTGGCCAAGGCACGTGATCCTAAAGCTCAGAAAATACCCAAGTTCACGCGAGTGAAACAATCCGGGGCCAGACTATTGCTGCAAACTAGAAACGATATTACTGGCCCATGGGTAACACATGACGAATGCTAATATTAGTTGTATATAAATCTATATAATGATTTGTCAGATTGATTTTTTTTTTGTTTTTTATTATTCAGTATATAGTCTATGCTGCTTAGGAATGTGAAGATCGATAAGTAAAGTGTCCTACTTAAAAAAAAGTGTATTTATCTCGTTCTCTATGTTCTTCTTTATTTTTGTTTCCTTTCTTTTTGCTCTTTTCGTTCCTATGTGCTTTCCTTTTTTCCGTATTTTTCACTTATTTCCCAATTACTGGTCATCTATCTCTGAGCTCCTAGGCCTAATTTTATTAAAATTGGTTCAGTTTTCTTACCGTATATCTTTTGTTGCAGATATTCTACAAGAACGTACTGCCGTTTGCTTTTTTCCACTGTGTCGCCCCAGCCCACCGCCAAGTGGAGAATATGGGTGAGTTATTTTTTCTTCTAATTTGAATAGTGGTGGCTGTGGTGGAACTCGCGATAGGTTGAGTGATTTGGAGGAGAGACCCTTGAATTTATCACAGATTCTTTCATGTATTGATAGAGAGGATGAAAACACTTATGATTATTTTATTAATAATTTACCCATGAACAAATACCTTTCTCTAGGAATGATTATGAGTAAACCAACAAAGAAGTGTCTGAGAACAGCATTTCTAAATTGTTGTGGAATTATGAGTAGTTTAGAAAATATTTCACTATTGCTTCCCGACCATAAGATTGATGTTTTTGGTGCATGTGAAACATTTTTAAATGAGCAATCTTCTGAGCTAGCTCATATAAATGGGTATAAGTAGTTATTTAAACATAGAGAGGAGGGTTGGCTTTTTTTTGTAAATGATAGTATACCTGTAAGAGAAGTGAATGATTGTGATTACCTTTATAAAGAAATGTCATTTGAATTTTTTGCTATTGAGCTAGATTTAATTCCTTCGAAAGTATTATGTTGCGTCCTATATAGGTCGCCGAGTTCGGCTGCTAAACAATTTATAGGAAAGTTCGATGAACTTAGCTCGCTGATGACCCAAAGAAAGTGTAAGTTAATGATGTTGGGTGATTTTAATATTGATATTAGTAATGTACGTAGGGATGTGAATTCACTGTTTTCGAATAATGTTGCCGTTGACTTTGTAACGATTCGTGTGTCCGCGAGTTTGCCTCCAACATGCCGGATCCCGACGAGAATCACGGAGTCGTCAGCTTCGTTAATTGACAATATTTTCACAAATTTAGAGACACTGGGCTGTAACGTTATAGTTCATGATATTTCTGACCATTTTACGATCCTCTGCGACCTTCAAACGGGTCCCTCCCCTAAACCCTCTTCATTGAGGTCAAGAAGACTAGACGCTGCTTCGATTGATAAACTGTAAAGTTTACTGTCCCAAGTCGACCGGTCTCCCTGCTTAGAATGTGACGACGTGGACAAAGCTACGGAATACTTCATCAACCAGTTTGAAATAGTACTTAATAAGACATGTCCTTTATCAAGCAGGCAAGCTAGGCGTTATATTAAACCAAAGAAACCATGGATTACAGCTGCTGATCTGTCCTCTATACATACCAAAAATAACCTCTTCAGGAAATTCATGGCAGATCCTACACATGAAAATCAGGCCAAACTTCGGCAGTACAGAAATTGTCTGACGAAATTACTGCGACAAGCGAAGCAGTCATACTATCTTCAGGAATTTCAAAATGCTGAAGGGTCCCCAAAAAAGACTTGGTTGATTATTAATGAATGCCTTGGGAAATAGAAAATGAAAAACTTTCCGGAAGAGATATTATTGCTAAAAGACAAGAAAATTGTTAAAGGAAAGCGAAATGCTGTTGGTGTCCTAAATGAGCACTTCGCAAATATAGGTCACGCAACATCGCTTGAGGCGCCAACTCGAAGTTTACCCAATTCAGCATATTCTGCTTACATGCCGCCTCCATCGGATTGCTCTCTTTTCCTAACGCCGGTCTCAGCAGATGAATTACTGCAAGTTATATACCAACTGAAGAATGGGTCGTCGGAAGGTACAGATGGCTCGTCGACAAGCCAATTAAAACGGATATTGCCTGATGTTACAGAATTTTTAGTTCATGTTATCAACTTATGTTTTTCAAGTGGACGTTTCCCAGCTTGCTTAAAGTCTGCACGTGTTTTAGCCCTGCATAAGGGTGATGACGTGAAAGATCCAACAAACTACAGGCCAATCTCGATCCTATCTTCATTCGCAAAAGTAATTGAACGATGTCTTTACAACCGTATAGTGAAGTTTTTTGATAAGAGGGGATGTTTTAATGACCTTCAGTTTGGGTTTCGGAAGGGTCATAGCTCTGAACATGCGATTCTGACTCTCACACAGTTTATACATGACACTTTGGAAAAAAAAAAATTCCAGCTACTATATTTATAGATATTAAAAAAGCGTTCGATACTATTTGTCATACAATTTTGCTTCGTAAACTGGAAAATTATGGTATACGTGGACCTACAAATTCTCTGATTGACTCATATTTAACTGGGCGTAGTCAGTTTGTGGATGGTGGAAATGCTACCTCTTCACTACTTGGTATTACTGGTCAAGTCGGCGTTCCTCAAGGATCCATACTTGGACCTCTGCTCTTTCTTATTTATGTTAACGACATCAACAGGGCGCTGGATTATCTCGGGCTAAATGTCCTATTCGCTAATGATACAGCCTGCACAGTGAGCGGTACTGATGAAATTTCGCTTAAGAAGAATTTGTTGGCAGCTTTCGAGAGGATAGAAACTTGGTTTAGTGCAAATAAATTATCTGTTAATATGCCAAAAACCAAGTTCATGATTTTCTCTCGTACTGACCAGTCATTACCTGAACTTAGTAGACTACCCATTGATGAATATACTTATTTGGAGCGTGTATCTACTATGAGATATTTAGGTGTGCTAGTTGATCAGAATATGAGTTGGAAGGAACACATTGCTAAATTGCGGATGAAGTTGGGAAGGAATGTTGGAATTTTGCGGCATTTGAAATTTATTCTACCTTTTCATGCGATGAGATCGGTATATTTTGCCCTAGTCCATTCTTATCTGAGTTATTGTCCCCTGATTTTTCTGAATACATTTAAAACTCATATAAAACCACTTCAAAGGCAGCAAAATAAAGCACTGCGTATTCTGAAAACTTTCATTCCCTCCCCAATATCCCTACCATCAAAATTGCCAAATAAAAGTATATTTTCTTTCCTTAATATATTACCAGTGGAATTATTATTATCTTTTCATGGATTGATGTTTTGTGTTAAGTATTTTGCTCAAATTCTACCGAAAATTTTCTATGCTATGGATCTATTTAACCATTGTGAACACGATTATGGAACGAGGGGATCTTTTAAGTATGTTGAACCCCGAGCTTGCACTGAGAGATCGAGGTTCTCACTCAGGCACTGCATAACCAAACTTTGGAATGTGCATGGGTCGGGTCTTAATATTAGTCTTTCTGTTGGTACACTGCGGGGTCATTTAAAAAATCTTTTACTAACCCTTTTATCATTTTATTTAATTTCATTTTTTTTTTTTTTTTTTTTTTTTTATTTTTTTTTTTAAATTCAGTTATGGTCTTCCTGCTGACACATTCTATTGGTAGGGTTTCCACACGGATTCACTTCACTGTGTTTGGTGTTTTGTTTTAGTTTGTTCTCCATTTGGCTGCTGGCTTGGGGTGATGCTTGGTAAGTCTTACATTTTTCTTTCTTTTTTATCTATTTACAAAAGTGTGATTACGTACAAATGCAGTTATATATTATGTTTTTGTTGTTTTTATTTGTTATCGGTTGCCTGGTAATACGAGCTAGACTCTCAGCCAGGCATACCCACATTGTTGTTGTATTTAGATTATAAATAAAAGAACCTGAACCTGAACCTGAGTCAACATGATTGCTAAACTATTTAGTCTATCCTGATTCATTGTTGATGTTACATAGTTTTTTTTATTGGTTTAAGCCGGGAAAATGACTCTCCAGAAGCAACGCTTACTGTTAAGAACATTTCACATTTTGATGGAGACGGGGCCCGATTGGGCCAAATCACCCTTTTTCTGGCCCTGGGTTAGAGGACACAGTTCCTACAGAAAAATATGTCTTTCACACCAAAGACGAGCAGAGATCCTTCAGATATCAACAACAGAAAATTTTCAATATGATATTGTAGCTGTAATTGTCCCACAACCATGACTAGCAGCTAGAATAGCCAAAGTCAGCAAAACAAATTGCAAGAAACTATATGTCAAAGGAGTTCCCAGCAGTCGCCCAGAGAAAACAGAGATGAATAAATCCAAGCGACCTTAGAATATCCAGTACTTTTAAAATCCAAAGAAATATTCGTTCCACTGATCCGCCCTTAGAAAACTCCCAATCATCGACAAAACGGGCCATAACTAGAAAGGAGTATTTCACATTTTAACAAAACTTGGTAGAATTGCTACAAAAATTTGCACATACCTGATAATTAAATCCATGATTACATAGGCGTAGAGTTTCGGTTTCTCTGGAGGGGGGGGCAGCCCTTGCACCAAAAAAAGCAACATAAAAGCTGTGTTTGCCTTAGGGAAGATGTGGGTCAGATGGGACGTGTATTTTGACATGTTGTTTTATCTCGTAAGGATCTTAAATTCACAACAGAGTTTCGGGTTAGAAGTTTAGGATGTTTTTCTTTTTATCGGAGATGAGGCAAAGAAAAAATGTTGTTTGCGTCTGAACAACATCCAAAGTGCAACATCGAGACTCCTCGAGCAAGAATTAAAGCAAAACTTTAAAATTTTAACACTGTATTAAAGGCTTCTTTGGCCTTCTTCTGAAAATAGCTTGATGCTTTTAACATAATATTAAAATTACTATATGATTAGAATCTCGCCGTTAATTTGCAAAATATTTCTGTTTAGACTGAACCTGTCCCAAGGAGCCAAAATTTCTCCTCGACTTTAAGCCGTGAATAATTGGTACTCACCAATGCTACGGGTCAGTCGAATACAAAGAGTTCCTTCATTTCTAAGTTCTAAAACATGCTACATCTAATGGGATAGTGAAAACGTATTCTTCTGAACTTGAGCTCGCTTGATGAACTCGTCTGTGACTTTGTTGAAGTCTGCGCTTTCTAGGACTTCCCTGTGCACTGACAAAACAGCTAAATGATTCAGTCTTCCTGGGTCATGGTTGACCGAAGATATGTTTTTAGCCTTCGAAGGCCTGAAAACGATCTTTCCGAAGTACAGTTTGAAACTGGCATACACAACACTATCCTAATTAACTTCACCATCTGGTGAGCAACTTTGGCAAGGGAATCATTTTCTTTTAGAAAACTGCCACAGCATCAAATTTCTGGATCTTCTTTTTGTTCGGTTTAGCTTGATCAAGGAGTATGTCTCGGTGCAGCTGCAACTGGACGTAGTCCTCAAAATCGTCTTTATAGAAGTTTTGCACGTAATAAACGTCAGATAAACCTATGACGAACCCTTCTACTTTAGAGAGATGTTGAGTTGTTTGGCTTGGTTCAAATCTTGTAGTCAAGCCCATCAGTATGCACTCGATAGCTTCATAGAAAACTTGGCAATAAGTATCTTCAAGCTTAGACGGATGGTAATGAGCACTGCTTCCATTAAACGACTAGGAACTTTGCGTTTTCTCGGGAGCTTTGGTTCATTGAGACCCAGAATTTTTGCACACGAGACAGCTGCCTCCCATAGCAGTTTAAAGCGATGTCCATTCCTCATACGTTTCAAGACCTTACGGAGGCAATCAATTATTTCCTCTGCCTCTCTGAAGTGGAGCTGCACTCTTTGAAGTGCAGTATTGGAGTCTTCTACTGCAGTAAAGATAATGCGAAGAATTTCTAGCTTGAAGAATGTATCAAAGTTGGTAAAGGTCTCAAGAAATCCATCAGCTTCGGCTGTCTGTTTACGGTTTTCTGGGTGATTGCTCAAGTCCTCAAGCCACTGGATTATTTTAGAGTAATTGCTAGTAATTGCCGTGATAGAGGGCTTTCTTAAGATCCACCTAGTTGGACAGAATGGTCAGAGTGCCTCTCCTTCATCCAGCTTTATGCTGTTGAAACTTGACAACCTTTTCGGGGAACCTCTAACAAAAGCGACAAATGTCTGGACCATGTTAATAACATTCCTCATATTGATGTTAGTTTCCACCGCATCCTGAGCAACCAAGATCAGACAGCGAGCACGGCAATGTACATATAAGGGTCTTCCCTCCTGTACCTTCACCAGAGACTGTAGACCCCTTTCCCTCCCAGACATGTTAGCAGTGCCGTCGTAGCATTGTCCACGAAAATTTTTTAACAAAAGACCGAGATGACAAAGTCCATTCATCAAGCACTTAAGTAGTGTTTCATTCTGTGTTTTCAGTTACAAAAAATCAAAAAAATGCTTTTCTCATGTCGAGGTTGTCATCAACAGTTCTAAGACAAACGAAAATCTGTTCTTTACAGAAAACATCAGCGGTTTCGTCAAGCATCACTCCAAAATACTTGTACTTTTTCACTTGATCTGAGAGGAGTCTAAGTGTAGCATGGCACATTTCTTCAAATATTTCATTTTGAATGTCAGGTGACAACCACTTGTACTTTTCTGGTCTGACCAGCATTTTTTCTAAAACTGCATCATTTGCCCTCAGTTCAAGTAGGCGTCGGAAGTTCGAAGACTCTTCTTGCTTACCTCTTATAGGTATTCCTTGTGAGGCAAGGTACTTTAAAGACGAGAATATGAGCTTCAGAGCTTTGCGAGAGTATGTGATTCTTGCTTGTGTTGTGCACTCAGCTGTTGACTCACGTCATTACCGCGGTGCAAGAAGTCTGTGGTTGCAATAGCTGCTTTGTGAAATCCCGAGGCTTCGTGCGACTTAAAGCGATCGAGCGCCTTTTTCCAGTTGCTGAACCCTTTCATTACGAATTTGTCAAAGGAGTCTTTATCGCAAGATGTCTTTGGAAGGGACATTTTCATATTCACTGCTTCTGTGCAGACTGTACACATAGCACCGTTCTTAGTCGTGTCGAGTCGTAACCATTGGTACTTTTCAGTCCAGCTAGCTTGAAATGGTCTGCCCTTAGTACTATTACTACCGATATCGCTGACACTGACTGTATGAACTACACTATACACATTGGTACTACTAGGGCTACCTTGGTCATTTGCTGACTCATTTACATCACTAGCTCGAACATTACCACTAAAACTACAAGTACTCGGTTGTTGGTTTATCTGTTCTGTTTCGGTACCAACATGTGAGTTCCCATCCGGTTCTGTATTTAGAATTCTTAGCAGAAAAATAGTGTTCTAATCTTTTCATTGTTAAAGTTTTCGCCTCTGTTTCTTTCACTACAGTTCATTCAAGTTCAAAATGACCACTGAGCACTGACGGTTTCGCCAGCGGATCCTAACCTTCATTTTCACTTTTGTTCACTTTCCAGGAAAAGGGGACTCATTCCAAATAAAGATTAAATTTGAAGTATAATTGTGGCAGTAACTGTCAAAATTTACAGGTTCTTTTTCTGTTCGCTAGGAAGGAAAAAAAACTGATTTGTGTGATCAGTCAAAAGAATCAGTCTTAAGACTGAGAAGATAACTGTGAAGTCTGCTTGTGCTAATAATCTGAACGTTACAGGGCAAAATTCAAAATTTCTTGGGGGGCTGAGCCCCCCGGGCTTCACCCGGAGGGGAGGGGGTCTTGGCTCCCTGCCCCCCCCCCTCCCCCCGTACTCTATGCCTATGCATGATTAGCACAAAAGAATATTCATCAGAAATCAAGGCTAGGTCACACAAAAGAAGTATTATATACTTCTTGTCAGCAGAGGCTTAATTTGCTATGGGGCAGGGAGAAATGCCCCTCCCCGACATCGGTTTTCCCCCCCCCCCCAGATTGAAATTTAGCTTCTTTCGAAATCTTGTCAAAACTGATACAACTGAAGAATTCAAGCATCAACAGAAACAGATCAGTTTTTTTTTTCAGTACATATTTACCTTTATAGTACTACAAAGTACCTTCATATTACTTTTATAGTTCAAAATAGTATCTTTATGGTACCAAATGGCTTGTTTTTTTATTTTTACTGTCATTTTCGCTTGATTTGGGAAAATTGGCCACAAAATGATGGAATAATGACAAATCATAGACAAAAAAGCATAATCACTAAAGGTAACACCTTTTTATTGGAACATTTAGTGGGTGCATAGCCACTATGAGGCCAATTTGCGCGGACCTGTCACGAGTTTTTCTATCGAGGAAATTGTAGCCTAGTAAAATACACAGTATTGCACTCCATTCCGATTAATGGACGATTTTTCTGGGATTTATTGGTTTTGGTAGGATTTTTGGGACTGAAAAGTTATCTGTTACGAGCTGCCTCACCATTGTATTATATTTCTAGGCATGAATGTATATTGAGTCGGAGGTGATAGGCACCAGACTCCTTTTACAGTACGTTAGCTCCTGCTAATGGAAGAGCACAGCCAAGTGTGGAAAACCATGTTGTGACCGAGATGTGCCCAGAATTGCGCAAAACCTCGATTCAACTGGAGGTATCAGGGACTTCTTGTTGTCCGGCTCTCAGCCAGCTTAAGCTTTCCGTATGGACTTAAGAATATGTACTAGTCTCTGACCTGCACTAGTAGACCCATTGCTTTTCCTGAGGCTATAACAATTTCAATGATTTATATAAGGTAAAAATTGCAAGTCTGAACCTTACAACGTTACAAAACAACTATAATATTGGCAATTTGGAGCGTTTTGAACTGGACTTGATAGAAGTTTCAGAAACCTATATCCCAGGGGTAGAAAACAAAGTTATGTGACATAGAATTTATTCACACAGGCAGAGAAGCTTCTAAGATTTGCTTAGTTGGGAAAATATTAATAATAGAATGCTCATTTTAAGGCTAAAAAATGCAAGAAATTAAGTCATAGCAGTACAAGCCCTTGTGGAACTGACTGATGGAGATAGATAACAGAACAAATGGACAATATCCTAGATAAAAACATAGTATCCTTTTAGGGGATTTTAATGAGCCGGTTGGTAGAAATAGGGATAGATGGTATGGTAGCCTAGGTAAATTTAGTGCCCGAAAGGAATATAGCAACGGTTATAGACTGCAACAATTTTGTACGTGTAACAATCTAGTTATAACCATTACAGTAGTATTTGGTCATAAAATAGCCCATAAGTTAATATGATATTCAGATGACGTAAGACAGCTAACCTTATGGATTATGTTATTGTAAACTTTAGACTGAAAGGATCGATACAAGATACAAGGGTATATAGGATTACTGTTATTGATGTCAAAGTAAAGCACACCATTTAGTAGTGGCTGGGTTAAATCCAGTCGTCTTTTAAAAAGGGTAACTACATTTCGGGAAGAAATAGCGCTGGTAGTCTCCAGGATGAGAGTTTGACAGAAACTTTTGAAGATCAGTTGAGTATTAAACTGGAGGGTCCAAAATTTTGAGAATATAGAAGATTGTGTCTTAGGGGGGAAAGTTAGGAATGCAGCAAGGAATGTTAGCAATAAACTAAGTTTGGAAGAAAAGGGGAGGAATTCCTACAAAAAGTATAAGGAGAGATCATACGAGAATAAGAGGAATATAAGGAAAGTAGAGAAAGCATTAAAAAAAAAAATAAGTAAGCAGGTTGAGGTGCAGGCGATAGATAAAATTGCCGAAGATCCAGAAGGGGCAGCCATAGGGCATAATATAATATTTTATTGGGGTGTTAAAAAATTGAGAGAGAATAGTCAACCTGGACTTGTCCCGTTAGAGATAGGAACAAGGACTAAATTAATGATAAGGGAAGAGTTAGAGGAAGATGAGCAAAATATTTTGTGATTGTGCTATTTGAAAGTTTGTGACATTATGGAAGTGAAAGGAAATTTATTTTGCGAGGAATAATTAGACAGTGCTAAAAGGATTAAAAAATAATAGGGCTAAGGTACTGATAGCGTGGCAAATGAGTGTTTGGAATGCGGTGATTGGGAAGTTAAAGATGAATTGCTTGAAGATTACGATTACGATTTTTGACAAAGGGGAAGTACCTAGTGATTTTAGGAAAATTTAAATCAAACTCTCTATAAGAAAGGTGATAAGAATAATTGTGGTAATGATAGAGGCATTAGTTTGGTTTCTGTAGGAAGCAAATTACTTAGCATGATGGTAAATTTTAACGTGGGAGATGCTGTAGATACTGTTTTATTAGAAGAACAGTGTGGTTTTCTGGGGAGAGTATGTGTCGACCAAATTTTCCCAATTAGATTAACACCTAAGAAGCACTTGAGTCATCAGAACCCTCTAGTCTTCAGTTTTATGAATTATGAACAAGCGTTTGATTCAGCCGATAGAAGATCTTTAGCGATGGTCCTATCGTTGCATGGTATACCAAATAAATACATCTATATATCATTTTGATGGACTTCGTCTTATAGAATACGGCAAATGGTATGGGAGAGCATGGAATAGAATGGGAAAGTAAAAATCTCCTACACTCAGATTATGCTGATAATTTGAGTGTTCTTTTGGAAAACACTAGTAAAATGAATAATGGTTCGGAGGTTTTGAGAGTTCAGGCGGCAAGAATAGGTTTGAAAATTCATGTTAACAAGACCAAGTCACTGAGACTAGAATTAAACGAAGGCGAAGAGGTAAAATCGGGTAGCGAGTAAATCGATCAAGTGGATAGCTTCACTTATCGGGGTGGTTATTAGTCAAAGTGATGGATGCAGTGAAGATGTTGAAAGCAGAATATCTAAAAACCAGGGTGTTTTTTCACAGTTGAAAAAGTTTGAAAGAATAGAAAGATAAGTCGGCGAACCAAGATTAGAATATTGGAGGCTATACGGAGGATTTGCTAGATGTTTTCAAAAGGAATTCCCTACGGATCGTTTGGGTACCCGTCTGACTGACAGTATTTCAAACAGTAACGCCTTCGAAAAATATGGTTCTGTCCCGCTTTCTATGGCTATAGTGGGAGAAAGGTTGAGATAGCTAGAACACGTTTTTCGGATGAAGGATGACAAATTACAACTTGATAGATAAGATTGTCCTTTCCAGCTATCTATCTAGGGTTAAACGAAAATCAGATTTTCCCTGAATTGGCTGGGAAGAGATGACAAGAAAAGATTTCCAAGAAACTAGAATTTCTCTTGAGGGTGTAAAAAGGGAAGCTATAAATAGATGGGGACGGAGAATTGTGCACTGCTGTGTTGGCCTTATGGGGGTTGGTGCTGCCGTGAGTTGTTAGTGGTAGCAATATCACTTTTAAAATTTATTTTTACAGTTAAAGTATATTTCTATGAAATTTACGCTCTCTTTCAACCAAATATTTTACGGCTGAACTCACAAAACCTGTTATATTCAAAAATTTCTTATTCAGAGTTTACTTCCTTTCACGTTTTTTACTTTTCCACGGGTTTCGATTTACCTGAAGTAAATATGGGCTTTTTCAGGGATAACTATCAAATTTAGCTTCGTTGAATCGATGTTAAAAAAGGGCATCTGCAACCAACAGGAGCAGATATTTACTCAGTAGATCAATCTTTTGAAGGCAAGTGGAAAAGAGCAGGATGTCCTAGACGACCAAGAGTACTATTTTTTTTCTAAAAGAGCAGGTTCGTAAACAATTAAAACCAAAATTTATTCGTCACAACTGTATAACGTAAAATCAGGACACACGATTCAATAATAACATAAATTTTACTGACACCTCTTTTTGCCACTAGCGTTTCGATACTGCTTCTTCACTTCTGAAATACTTACTGTATTATTATGCATCTCTAGCCTTCTCAGGGTTGGACAATATTTATTTGTATGCGCGTTATCGCCCGTAGCACTGCAAAAGGGGCACACGTGGCGACGTAAGATGGGGCACACAACCTTACCATTTTCTTTCAGCGCGTGACTTCGGTAAAAATGCGTTTGTTCCCCATTCTTCTTACAGAACGAGCATTCCTAAAATCGAGTGACGGACTTTAAGTGGTTGCATAAAACAAATTATTTTGAACGAATAAAACTGAATTGCGATTAAACTCAAAAGCCGAGTAAAATCGATCAGGAACTTTAATCGAGGCTTTCAGAAGCTAATCTGACAAAGTCTACCTTATATTCGCTTAAGCTTTAACGTTGCGGTAGATTTGACTTCTAGCTTTATAGAGATACAGGGATATTCCCAAAAATAATGATTAAAACAGTGATAAGTATTGCAAAATACAACAATATATCACGTTTTTAGAAGCTAATCAGGCTAAGTCCATTAAAATGGAAGCTTATAAATATTCTCTATACTCGAACACGTACTAAAAAAAATGAAATCTTATAGCAGGTTATCAGTAAATAAGAATGACAAATAGCTTTTTTTATTCCCCCCCCCTGTTTTTGTTTGCATATTTGGTTAAATCGGCCAATGGGAGGTTAAAAAAAAAATCACAGAATGTCTGAAGCCCAGGTACCTGGGCTTATATGGTATGCTGCAAACTTACCAAAAATGAAATATCAATACGCAACAAACAGTGGCACCAACTCACGAAAATACAGGGGGGGATGTACTTTTAACTAGAGGGCATTTTTTTCTGAAAATACCAAATGAGTATTTTTCAATAAAAAATACAAAAAAATGTAGGGGGAGGGACAAATGCCCCTTGGACCTCCAAATCGATGCCATTGGCAGCAAAAAGAATAAAATGCCAAATAATAACAATTATCTGTCTGAATAAAAACTAGGAAAACGTGTACATGCATTGCTGTCAAAACATATTTGAATCAAAAATGTGCATAGAATAATCCAACTTTTCAATGAAATGTTTTAACAGGGTACAGCCTAATTAAAAAGGAGTAAATATTTTCTTTTCTTTTTAAATGCCATTTTTTGTTTTGATGCCAACCGGAGTGCAGGGATTCAAAAAGGGTTAAGTTCCAAGGCAAAGACCAAGAATAGTCTGGGTCAAGTTTACCCCAGGTTAAATTTCTTTGGAAAATACTATAGAAAAGAGCAGAGTAAAAACGATGGTTTAATTTTTTTTCTGGGAAGCAGACGGCATTTCAACATCTAACAACAGCAGCCCAAAACTTTTTTTTTTTGCTTGGAACATGTTATGATTTTGGATCGCCGTGCTGCACACATAATGTGAAGTTCAAGGACACTATTTGAAAAAAAGATCGGCTGTTTAGTGAATGAAAGACACAATGTTAATACTAAATTATTTGAGAAAAAACTACGTTTTCTAAAGAGTTAAAGAGGCTGAGTCAAAAGTTCGAACCTTAAAACGTACAGGGATTAAGAGGTACAGTTGGGGGGCGGCCGCCCCCCAAACCCCATGCTTTCGCAGCCTTTAAATAAAAAAAAAATTTTTAACTGAAAGTAAGGAGCGACATTAAAACTTAAAACGAACAGAAATTATTCCGTATATGAAAGGGGCTGCTCCCTCTTCAACGCCTCGCTATTTACACTAAAGTTTTTCTTGTTAAAAAAAAAGAGTTGTAAGAAAGTCAAACTTTAGCGTAAAGAGCGAGGCGTTGAGGAGGGCACAGCCCCTTTCATATACGGAATAATTTCTGTTCGTTTTAAGTTTTAATGTCGCTCCTTACTTTCAGTTAAAAAAAATTTTTATTCAAAGGCTGCGAAAGCGGGGGTTTGGGGGCGGCAGCCCCCAACTGTGCCTCCTAATCCCTGTACGTTTTAAGGTTCGAACTTTTGCCTCAGCCTCTTTAACTCTTTAGAAAACGTAGTTTTTTTCAAATAATTTCTGCACATTTTTGTGCAGTTTATTACTTATTATTGCTTGACTAACTGTTAGCTGATCGTGTCAGGAGTTAAAGTTGGGGGGGCTGCCGCCCCCCAAAACCCCTGCTCTTTAAGATTAAGGAGGCACACATGTGCCTCTTTAAAGAGTTATTCTGGAGACGCCTGTTGAGCCGAAGGATTTAATAGATTGGATTTAAAAAATAAACTGAGTTTCTTTTTTAAACTTTAAATTCAATATGAAAAGAAATTTCTCTGACGGGGAATCGAACCCCAGTCTTCCGCCTGACAGTCAAGAGAAGTGAGCAATGTACCAAAGAGACGTTAAATTACTTTTGTTCTGTGCGATGTATTTTGGACGCAAGTTAACCCCCACAAAACCTGATAGTTGTTTTTTTTAAAAAAATGCAGGAGTAGTCGGATTGAGCGGAAATTTCGAGGATAAGTTTTCAGACCCCATGATAGCTCATCCTCTAAATTTCAGCCCGATCGAACAACGTTAAAGGGGGGCTGTGTTGGGAAAAATTAACATGGGTTCTTATAGGAAAATGAGGTTTTTCGTAAATGTAAATTCGGGGGATAATTTTTTCGATCTAAAAATATCAAAAGGCCCTAACAGGTCAAATTCTGCTTTGAATGAGTTCTCATTTACCCTGATCCGGTGCCAGCTGTGGCCTGTAGGCGAGGCTAATAAAAAAAAGAACTTTAAGTGGCTATATCTGGTTTTTGGAAAACAGGGAGGGAGTGATCGGATTGAGCTGAAATTTCAAGGATAAGCTCCCGGGCCCTAGGAAAGCTCAACCTCTAAATTTCAGCCCAATCGGACAACGTTGAAGGGGGGCTGTGGTCGGAGGGTCGAAACTTCCAGCCCACTTTTACCCATGAAGATAAAGTCGGAGGGGGTGAAATTTTGAACGTTTCTTAGTTGGAGCTTGGGCTACAAAATGCGATCACCGCTGTCTCTCTGCGACCGCTAGGACCCGAAATCGCTTAACATTGTGGTGGGTCGCCTCTTTATAGAGGCACAAGTGTGTCTCCTTGATTCAATAGGTTGTCGCAACTACAACCTAGGAAAAAACGAACTCCAACCTATACTAACAGAAAAATTTAACTCTTTTTTTTTAAAGCTGTCAGTGAGGAAGAATCTCAATTTGAAGGGGATTCTGAAATGGTAACTGTCTTTTCGGCTAATCTTGGTAATAAAAGTTGATATGCGAAATTTACGGGAATTTCAAAGAACATCCTGAAATTCTATGAAAATTGTGTCGAGCATAAATGAAATCTGCACCATCGGAATCACCAGGGTCAAAAACGCCTCATTTTAGAAGTGCCTTGTAGATAATAGTGGCATTACAGGGGGGAGGAGAGGTATTCACCCCCGTTATATTTTTTGTCAACCCCATTAAATTTTGAGAAACAACTTATTAGGTAATTTCATATATTTTTTTGTATTTGCATTTGAAAAATTAAAAAATCCCCCCCCAGATTTCGAGCAATACATCCCCTCCGACATTTTCATTAACTGACATCGCTGATAATAAACCCTTGTTGTGAGTTACACAAACTTTGCTTGTCTTTTGTCTCAGTCAGATAATTCGAAAACAGACAAATGAAAACAGTATCCCACCCAGGATGTTGCGCTATTCCCTGTGGCACTGAATCTAAGGTAACAGCATAAAACTTGTACTGTAGCGGTACGGGCATGAGTATCTTTGGGTTCATATCCCTCTCCTAACTTGATGAAAATTGCAATTTTTTCTTTGACTTTTATAATAGAAGTTGGAATATGTTTACCATTGTTCAAAATTAAAATAGATTCTGTGCATAAATGGATTTTGAATTAAATCCACCATAGCTTTAGTGTTACCATTTCTGCAGCATCGATTGGTTACGTCTTCAGATTAGCTAAATATTTCCCTTCTGATTTAATTTTGCTAGAGAAGCCCTAATTTCAGACTGCATTTACAGCCACGTTCCTGCTCTACTGATCTCAAACCAAGAATAAAAAGTAGTAAGTTCTATAAAAAAAATTTCAGACTCGTTATAAATATAAATACTCTGAACATTTTCAGAGCCTAATACATGCACAAAATGAATTGGATTGAGTTGGAACCCAATAACCTTAAACCATGAAGTGATTTTTAATAGCTCTACCATCCCACTCCACGATAGATGTATGAAGGATATTACGATGAATTCTTCAGTTTTTAGAAGAAGAAGAATACCCAGCACCTCTTTATTTGAGGACTGGAAATGGAGAAGACCACCACCGAAAAATATTACTTTACCATGTAATCATATGCCAAATTAATATTTGAGGACTAGAAATTGGAGAAGACCACCTAAATGAAACATTATATATACTTTATACTGGGATTTTTTTTTTTTTTTTTTTTTTTTTTTTTTTTTTTTTTTTTTTTTTAGTTAACAAAATTTCCAGATAGATCGCTATTATTCTGTAATTTTTTAGTGGCTATACCTTGAAGGAATTGTTTTCTGACTTTAAACTGTCTATATACTTAATAAGTAATTTTGAAACAACCGAAAGAAAAATCTTAGAAAATCGCAGTCTAAGGTACGAATAAGGTGAATGGATTAAGGCATCAAAAATGTTTTTTTTTGTATAAATCAAATTAAAAGTATTTGAGGTAATAGCACCATCTTTAAAAGTCCGGTACTCCTATGTTAAACGGACTCTTTTATATACTGCAATAGAAACCAGTCACGAAAAACCTGTTTATGACGGGTTAATTCACAAGACATCGCTAAAGGGTAATACAATGTAAAGCGTGGTTTTCATTGCGTATACGATATTTAAACTGTTGTTTTTTAGGGTTTAGGAGGGGGGAAGGTACCTAGGTTAGGTTACGTAATAATATATGCTATGCTTTACCCCCCCCCCCCCTATTGTGCAAATATATAGCCCAAATTTGTTTCTAAACTATTATATATTCATCCTATTTTATTTCATTAGCATTAACCAAACTAGCAATATATAAAAGAGTCCGTTTAACATAGGAGTACAAAAAGTCCTTACCATCCTATGGGTTCTTGGATCCTCAGTGTTTGAGCTTGAACTCTGACCTGAAATAATATTTTTATTATAGTATATATAAATGAAAATATAAATTAAAGCACAATATAAACAATTTATATAGTAGGCCTATATGTAAGGAATAAACCACATATTTGTTAAACATGTATATACCAAGATTTGCTAAATGTTCGCTAAAAATATTTACTAAATATGAACACAGTCAAGTAGGCACGATTTAAATTTTTCATTTATCTCTTCTATACATGCCTGGACTTACATCACTTGTATTTATTTCGTCTATAAAACTTTTTTTAAACTAACACTTGTTGCTGAGACGCTAATTCAATCCTTCAAAACATTTATCAGGCCCAGGTCCCTCTCATCGTAAGCTAAAACATTGGCTTAGGGCACTGACGGGCACAAATTGATCAGCTACGAAAATAAAAGAAGATTAAAAAAAGAGAAACGAAGAATTAACTTTGCGCCGATTTGAGCCAGACTTTCTCCAGTCATGTTTTGTCTATAAACGTGTTTTTTTTACCAAAAATGATTAAATCAGTAATATTGCTAGTTTGATTTCTGCCACTAAGGTTAAGCCCCTAAACTGGACTGTTAGGTGCACCTATAAAATATTCTAATATTGTATTATGCAATCCTTTGTACAGTATATATAAAAGCAAAAATTGGTGCGTTTGCATATGACATTGGTTAAGGACATATTTTCGGATTTGTCAAGATTTATAAGTTCAAACGCATAAGGATTTGAAAAAAATCCTTTAAGAATTGTGTTGCTAATCTCAAAATCCTTTAAGGATTTCGTCGAAATCCAATACGTCTAAGCTTAGCATTAGGAAAGTAGCCAAAGAAAACGATATAATTTACGACTACACAACTGACTAAAAGTCAAGATTTGGATTTGCGAATTCCTTTGGGTTTGTCAACCTAGCCTACTGATAAAATGGAATATATTACAGTATTTCCAAAACTATGAACGTTTTTATTTCTAAGCGAAATTAAATAGACACAAGGCCAAGGCCGTACCCATGATTTTTTTTCGGGGGGAGGGGGTAAAAGATTTTTCGGGGGAGGGGGGGGGGTACACAAAAAAACAACTCAAAAACGCATAAAAACCTGTTTATAACCATTTTTGTTATGTTTTTACGAGCCAGACAAACATTTCGGGGGGGGGGGGTTAAAACCCCCTTACCCCCCCCCTGAGTACAGCCTTGCATAAGGCTAATAATCCAATTTCTCATTGACTAGCTCGAGTGTTCGTTTCGCCTTTTTGGCACCTAGGTATTTTTGACAAGCAATATAACTAAGTTATAAGACCAAGCAGAGGGCTGGGCCAACGTAGCATTTTTCAAGTTAAAATTAGCCGTATTCATTCACTACGGGGTATTTACGTCAACTTTTAAACTACGACTTCTGTCTAGGTTAAAGTTAAAGCTAAGTTTGGCTGGTTTTTTTTTTAGGCTGACTTTTTAGTTTAAGGAATTTTTTCAGTATGTTGGAATATGGTACTGTTCTAATATCTGCAACACACGCGCTAAGTGAAGTTTGGTTATTGCTAATGAAATATAACAAAATAGGATGAAAATATAATAGTTCAGAAACAAATTTGGGCGATAAATTTGCACACTAGGGGTTGGGGTTAAGCATAGCATATATTAAATACGTATCCTAACCTAACCTAGGTACCTTTTAGTCCACCTAAACCCCCAAAAAACTAAAGCTTACATATAGTTCCCGGAGTGAGAAACCATTTGTAATGCCTATTTTTATACAGCGTCTCGTATAAGTACCCGGTAACTTCGCACGTGTGTTACAGATAATAGAACAGTACCTTGAGTATTTTTAATATAAGATTTGTGGAGTGACTTACGTAACATGCTACTTGATGGCTTGGATGAGCCAATTGTCTTTGTTCAGTTTTCATATTTTAGAAACTTAAAATAATTTACCAAGAATACACTACCTTTTATCTGAATTAATTTACAGAAAACTTTTTCGACAAAATAAATTTTCAACGAAAAGTAAAGAGTTCCATTAAACCAAAAATAAGCAGAAATAAAGTGGAATAATCTTCCAAGCGTATAACTACCAGAAATCACCATCAAGTGATAAATGAAACCCAAAACAAACAGAAATTACTGTAAATAACTGAGTCACACTCAAAACGAGCAGAAATTAACATGAGTAGGGCCGACACCCCCCTTGACTTCTGAACACCAGAACATAATTTGTACTTTTACTGAAAACAACATGAATTTTTAATGTTTTCACTGTTTCAATTTTAATAAATCAAAAATTATTAAGACTTTAAGGAATAAAAATCAGTACACGTATACTAAACTGTCAATTCACATTCATTTGTTGTTGTTGCTTGTTTCTCTTTTGGAGGAAAAGTTTTTAAATTAATTTCTGTCCGTTTTTTATTGACATAGTCTTTTCCATGGAAAAAGAAAATAATATTTTAAATATTTCTGGTTTTTTTTCCTATAAGAATTCATAGTTTGCTTTTTGTATGTTGGAAAAATATTTTTTACATTGTTTTTACAATATAAGCCCTTTTGACAGTCTGGTCACAAAAAAGTATTGTTTAATTTAGTGTTATACCTCCTCAAGTTGACCTAAAAAACAAAACTTAATACCATTCCAAAAAAATGGTATCAATGCTCTTTGACAACCCGGATATACTTAAACTCTTTTGATTTAGTTAAACTGTAAAAGAAGAAGTAGTAAAATTTGTAGCCCTAAAAGTTTCAGCTTAGTGCTCTCTGTCGTTCTTCGGACATTGCTAAGATGTTTTATTGGTAACCAGCATAAACAGAGTGCCTTTTGATTTAGTTTTAAAGCACAATGTGCAGAATGCATAACTGTGGGGGTTGACATAAACAATATCCCTAGAGATATAGTTACTGGATAGTTTGACTATGCTGAACAAAAAGGCTATCTAAAGATTTTGATTGGATGTGACTGGAAAATCAATGGGCTTAGAAAGAGGGCTCCTTAGTCACATTTGACTCTTAAAAAGGGCACTAGAACTTTTAATTTCCACTCGGATTAGCTCCTTAAAAGTTTGTATGATATTGCTATCTATAATAGCGCTCCGCTGCCTATGATATTGCTTATATGCTCTTTTGAAAACCTGCATACCTAGTTTTTTCGTTGAATTGAACTTCCTCTAAACGTTTCCTAAGAGTTTCACCTTTATATTCTTAGCGTCATTAGTTCAAGCAATCGTATTAGTAGTATACACATAGTGCTTTCTGGCTAGTTCAAAATCAGCCACAACTTACACTGAAAGATCCAACTTAATAATGTAAGCTGTTCTTGAGATATTGCTATGTCTTTCGAGAGAACATGCTCATAGTTCATTCTGATTTAGTTCAACATCCACCGAAATACTCCTTGAAATATTCACCTTAATACCCTTAGCTTGCATAGTAGCAATAGTAGTAGTAACAGTAAAAGCATTAGCAGCAGGCAGCAGCAGCATATATATATATATATATATATATATATATATATATATATATATATATATATATATATATATATATATATAGGTACTCTTCTGAAATTCAGGACACACTTCAGGAAATTCTGTTCAGGACACACGAAAGAAAGACCGCATTGAAATATCAAAGCCAGTATTGATAAACAGGTTTCCGCTGCATAGTGAGATATTGCTCAGTCCATGACAAATATTTAAGCTTTAGTTTTTGGGGTTTAGGGGGACTAAAGGTAGCAAACTAGGTAAAAGTTGACTCTTTCTCACAACTGCTTTTTAAAACAATAAAAAACTTTAGCGTAAAGAGCGAGGCGTTGAGGAGGGGAGAGCCCCTATTTTACTATAAAATACAAAAAAAATATAGATCTTACATAAAAAAATATGTATCTATTCAAATTGTTCAAATGAAAGAACTGTTTATATGTATATGTATTTTTGTTACTCTTTACGCAGTCAGCCAAAAAATTCGGGAGGGGGTGCTCAAACCTTAAGCGCCCCTAGACACAGCCCTGGGACTGACCAACACGAATGGCTCTTAAACTTGGCTTATTAGATAACTTTGGAAATCCCAGAGCTCAACGTGAAAGCTGAAAGTTTTTGCTCGGAGAGTTCCGAAACTAATTTGATATCTTAATTGTTTTAGAATATTCTATTTGAGCAGGATTTCCTCTTTTCTTTCGTGAAGTTAATAAAGTTGTCAATCTCCAATGAATTCATAAAATCGTCCATGAAGAAATAGAAGTAGAGTACAATTACTTAAGAAAACCTGTCATTGTCAAGCATTAAAAGATATAAAACAAACAATCCAAATGTAACCAATCTGCATTTAAGAAGTAAATCTCATGTCGACCGACTCTTAAATAATGGACTTCACCAACAGCAGCGATCCAAAATCAAAAGATTTTGCCATTGTAGTTTGAAGTTACGGAATTCGACGGAAAATCATGGCAAATAACGAGCTTCAAATCTGGACACCAAGAAGACTTCTAATAAAGAAAACTGCTAGAAAATTCCAAGACGTCATGAATCAAAACAGCAGGATTGATAGTCATACATCCGCAGAAAAGATATAGGAGGAAATATCTATTGTTCAGACTAGTCCGAGCTACTCTCCCAGAAATATGTGCCCTTAAAACATTATTTAGTAATTTCTGAATAGTTTATTGATCTTTATTTTCAATTATGTTTTGTTTAAAATCTAGTAGTTACTATCAACAAGAGAAAACTTACCTTCGCTGATTGTTGAAACGCTAGGTGAAACTTGAGAATTTTCTACGTTGCAAGTTCCAAGCCTTAACATAAGCTGAAAATAAACCTGTTAAACTATGACAATTTTAAGCTTGGATATACATGTTGGTTATTGAGAATATTCTTTTATATCGACCTTTAACAAAAAGTGTGAAATTCTGATGAGAAATGTAAAAGTTATAACCTAGATTTTTTCACTTCTTTATCTAATAGCAGATTATTATAAAACGAGTACTTGAAATAGTACTATAAAAATTGTTTCATTGTAATATTTGCTGCACAGTATCTGATTTTGTGTTTCAATATTTTGAAGTATTTTTTGGGTTCTTTTTTTTTAACTCAATATATTGAAAACAAGAAAATTACAAAATACACCTTCATTTCCAGAATACCCTCTGCTTTTTTAAAAGGTATTAAATGCAAGCATGGGCGCCCATATGGGGGGGGCTCTGGCCCCCCCCTGGATGAATGATGCTGCCTTATTTTTATATTTTTGTTCTGAGATTTCTATTATATAGCATTAAAAGTAGCAATTAGACGAAGTTTGCCCCCCCCCTGGAATTCAGCTTATGGGCGCCCATGAATGCAATAGAATTTGCTTTAAAAATAATGTTTAGCCCTAAGAACAAGAATGAATATTTTCCTGCCAGAGTTACATTTTTGGACATGGGACAAGCGTCCACCTTGTGCTCAGGTTTGGATATGAACTGAACATTTTTGCCAGAGGATTTTTTTGTTGTAGAAGATATTTTTTTGGGTCTGGTAAAACCCAAAATATATTTTTGATAAATTCAATTATCATCAGTAATTCCAAATTAATGATTATCTGTCACCTTCCAAATTTATACCGATATTTTCAACAGCAAGTTTTTGATGTTAGTTCGAGTGCAAGTGCCAAAGGAATTTTTTTGTCGTAGAAGATTTTTTTTGGGCCTGGTAAGACCCAAATATATTTTTGACAAATTCAATTATCATCAGTGATTCCAAATACTGCCGTATTTTAAAATTATCATTCCAAATTTCCTCTGTCATCTATCAGATGAAATTTGACAGATGATTTTCATTAATGATTATCTGTCACCTTCCAAATTTATACCGATATTTTCAACAGCAAGTTTGTGATGTTAGTTCGAGTACAAGTGTTATGGTTAGGCCCCTTTAGTTGTACTTGCGGATGAAATCGGAATCTCACATGAGTACAGTGTCAACTTTGCATCCCGTTCATAATTTTTCCACTTGAATATTGTTCAACTTCCAAACATAAAATTTATTACTGAATAATCAGCATCATCCAAAACCATCCAAGGTGCAGGACATGAAAATTATCTCAATAGTTTTTTTATCGGTAAATTCAATATGATAAAAAATACAGGGACAAAAATTAGCAGGCAATAATTTGGAACAAATTAAGTGTTAATACAAGCTTTTTAAAAAAATTAGCTTAAAAAAAAGGTGGTTTATTTGCGCTACTTTAATCGATATAATTATTTTAGATTGACTGTGAAGCAATAATTGTTGTTCGTTTTAAGTTCATCTTCGCTCATTACTTCCCTCAGAAATTTTTTTTTTTAATTAATTGGTTTATTAAGCTTGTATTAACACTTAGTTTCAATTTACAGATAAGAAAACTGTTGTTCAAAGGTCCCATCTTCTTTAATTTGAAATATTTATGCCCTGAGGCCTTACTCTGGTTGTTCATTAATAAATTTTGTTGGTTTATTATGTATAATAACTACCGATACAGCCAATTTATTATTTTTATTTATAGATGTCTCTCAGGTAGTAGACAATTTTCAAGCCCTCCACATGGGATGGTTTTGGGTGAAGTTAGCTTTTGCGGTAAAACAAAATTCTAGTTCTGTAATGACAGGATAAACTCTATAAGACCGGCATCAGAGAAAAATTTTTGCCTACAAAGCTGCTTTTCAAGTCAGGTTCCCTGAGTTTTGAGTTTGGCTGAGTTTGGATAAGATATCTATCAGAGAATCATTTTCAGTATTCAGTTTACAGATAAGAAAACTGTTGTTCAAAGGCCCCATCTTTTCCAATTTGAAATAATTATACCCTGAATCCTTACTCTGGTTATTCATTAATAAATTTTGTTGGTTTATAATGTATAATAACTACCGATACAGCCAATTTATTATTTGTATTTATAGATCTCTCAGGTATTAGACAATTTTTAAGCCCTGCACATGGGATGGTTTTGGGCGAAGGCAGCTTTTGCGGTAAAATAAAATTCTAGTTCTGTAATGAGAGAATAAACTCTACAAGACCGGCATCAGAGAAAAATTTTTGCCTACAAAGCTGCTTTTCAAGTCAGGTTCCCTGAGTTTTGAGTTTGGCTGAAGGCCGGAAGTCCAAAATAAACCATATTCCCTCAGGAAACAGAAATATGCACCCTCGAGTTAGAGTTCGATGCACAATCAAATCTCTTCACAGAAAAGGATGAGGACATCCATCCCCTCTAGGAGCATTTACACAAGATAAGATTTATTCCTGATTAAACACAATAATAAACTACACTATACCCCTAAAGGCTCCTTGGCCGGTAAAGGAGATCTGGCCAGTATTCTTGTGTAAGAATACTGGCCGTCAAATGTACAGTTTCTTGAATAAGGATTTTTTTTAAGCAAAATTTTCTATTTTTAAAATAGAGTTTTCCATAAAAACATAAATCTTTAGTTGTGTCCAAGGCCGTACCCAGGATTTTTTTTTCGGAGGGGGTTTTAATAAAAAAAAAATATTTGGGGGTGGGGGGGGTACACAAAAACCTCAAAAACGCATACAAAATTTGTTTATATCCATTTTTGTTACGTTTTTAAGAGTCAGACAAACATTTCGGGGGGGGGGGTCAAACCCCCCCTCCCTCTTGGTACGGCCTGAGTTGTGTCTAATATCGAAATTCGTGTCATCTTTATGTTTGTAAAAAAGAAAACAACTCAATTTTAAAATAAAAGCAAATTGCAAAATGTCACCGTTATTTTCAGTCATATGTGGACAGAACGTCATTGTCTTATCTGTCATCAGACTAAGTGCCATGGCTTTTTAAAAGTGTCAGTCATTTTATTTGTAATTAGATAATTTCGGAGACCACACTGCCTTTCCATGACGATAAATAAAAGTTCAAATAGGGATAAAATCCTTTTAATAGACAGTGATGTAATAGAAATTCACAAAAATACCAGATATTTCGGTCACATATACAGTGACCGTCATCAGTAGTAAAACTGATGACGTCACTGTATATGTGACCGAAATATCTGGTATTTTTGTGAATTTCTATTACATCACTGTCTATTAAAAGGATTTTATCCCTATTTGAACTTTTATTTATTATTTGTAATTAACTTGCTGGTTTAGTCTAGTTTTCCACGAAAAGTCTCGCCCTTTTGTGAATTAAATAAAAAAAACAGTTTTTTTAACTGAAAGTAAGGAGCAACATTAAAACTTAAAACGAACAGAAATTATTCCGTATATGAAAGGGGCTGTCTCCTCCTCAAAGCCTGGCTCTTTACGCTAAAGTTTTTAATTGTTTTAAAAAATAGAGTTGTGAGACAGAGTCAAGCTTTAGCGTAAAGAGCGAGGCCTTGAGGAGGGGACAGCCCCTTTCATATACGGAATAATTTCTGTTCGTTTTAAGTTTTAATGTCACTCCATACTTTCAGTTTAAAACACTTGTTTTTTTTAATTTAATTTCTGATTGTTTTTTAGTTAATGCAGCTTTTATTTTGGCTCACCATCATTGAATAAGTAAACAAAATTGTCATGAAAATTTTACTTTTCTTTTACTAAATGGCTGTCTCTAAATTTGGTTCTGACGAAATTTACAAATTAAATTACGTAACGAGCCTCTATATTTATATATTTTTCTTCTGGCAAAATATACAAAGTTGCAGATATTTGCAGATATGATCTTGAAACCTATGTTATAGGGTTTTCTGATACGCTGAATATGACGGTGTGATTTTCATTAAAAATTTTTCACTTTTAGGGGATGTTTCCCCCCTCTTAGAAAAATCAGGTGAGTTTTCTGAGGCTATCAACATTATAAGCCCATTCTTTTGATACATTTATTGACATCAAAGTTCCGTTTTTAAAAGTTTCGCTTACTATTGAGCCGTATCGCTTGTTTTTTTTATTGTTTTATTTTTTTATTACGTATATGATGGGGTTCTCCCCTTTGTCAATACCACGCTCTTTACTTTAAAAGTTAAAAAAAATTTAATTCACAAACACCTGAATCACAAAGGCCTCTTAAATAGAATAGATACCTCTTTTGAAAGCAATAAAAAAAACTGTAGCGTAAAGAGCGAGGTATTCACTTGGGGGAGAACCCCCTCATATACGTAATAATTTCTGTTCGTTTTAAGTTCTAATGTTGCTTCTTACTTTCAGTTGAAAGTACTTGTTTTTTTTTAATTTAATTTCTGATCGTTTTTTAAATAATGCTTGGAAGTCCAGCACCCCCTTCACAGAAATGTCCCTTACCCCAAAGAAACATCCACCACGGAAAGATTCTCCCGAGTAACCCCTTCCTCCATCCCCCCCCCCACCCGCCCACAAAAAAATTCTTCCTGTAAATGTCTGTATACTTCCCAAAAACCAATACAATATGTAAGCAATGGGCAAAGTTCATAACTTGCAGCCCTTCCCCTGGGAACTGTGGGGGATTAAGTCATTGTAAAAGACATATTTATTAGATTTTCGACTATGCTAAACACAATGGCTATCTCAAAATTTTAATTGGGTGACTGAGAAAAAAATGAGCGTGGGAGGGGGCCTAGTTGCCCTCCATTTTTTTGGTCACTTAAAGAGGGCACTAGACCTTTTAATTTCCGTTCCAATGAGCCCTCTTATGATATTCTAGGACCACTGGGTCAATACGATTACCCCTGGGGAAAAGAAAAAAAAAACAACAAATAAACACGCACCCGTGATCTTTCTTCTTGCAAAAAATGCAAAATTCCACATTTTTGTAGATAGGAGCTTGAAACCTCTGCAGTAGGGTTATCTGATACGCTGAATATGATGGTGTGAATTTCATTAAGGTTCTATAATTTTTAGGATGTCTTTCCCCCTTTTTTCGAAAATCAGCCAAATTTTCTCAGGCGCGTAACTTTTGATGGGTAAGATTAAACTTGATGAAACTTATATTTTTGAAATCAGAATTAAAATCTGATTCTTTTGATGTATCTATTGGTACCAAAATTCCGTTTTTTAGAGTTTCGGTTACCATTGAGCCGGGTCGCTCCTTACTTACAGTTCGTTACCACGAACTGTTTGGTGGTGAAACAAATGCTCCCATGATGGTGGGGGACGGTATTTTCTCTGATAAGACGATTAAACGACAGTACTTGCAGGAGAGGAAAACATCAGTCGGGTATCAAAAGGTCGTATGTCCATAATTGTAAATTTTCAGAAGAGCAAATAAACAACTTCACAACTTTTTTATTTCCCCTCCGATAACTTTAAAAAAAACGGATTGACGTATTAATTTTACATATTAATCTGTTTTTGTTTTACGGTTATCGGAAAGAAAACAAAAGTTTTTTTTTTTGCTCTTCTGAAAATTTACAATTAAGGAGATACGACCTTTTGATACCCGAGTGACGAAAAGCAATAAGTTAACAGAAAAATCCAAAGGTACTTATGGTGACGACACAGTAAGAATCAAGGGGATATCGACTTTCAAAATTCATGTACACCAGGTAGCGCGTCCCAAGCGTGGAGAAAGTGTTCCTAGCGACCCAAGTGTGCCAAACACTGAGGGGACTGTGTCCGAGGTGGCAGCATTCTACCAAGCTCGGCGGAACTGCACGTCGTTCCAAGATGTTAACCGGGTGGTGGAAAGTGGGCGACTCCTCGGCAAGAATAAAGCACAATTAGTCCTTGTCCGGTGATGATAGCTAAGCATAAAGAAGCCGGTCGTCGACTTTCAGATTTCATGTACACCAGGTGGCACGTGCTAAGCCACATAAAAGGATGTCAAGTGATGCGAAAGTATGCCAAACGTTATGGGGAGTGTGCCATGCATGGTGGCATTGTACAACGCTTGGCAATACTGTTCGGTACACACGACACTCCAAGATGTATACTAACAAGGTGGAAAGTGGGGGACCCCTCGTTAAGAGTAAAAGGCACTTTTTCCGATAACAGAATTGTACGATAAAAATGTTTAGAAAAATGGCAGTCTGATGACTCAAAAAAAAAAGTCGACAACAATGCACGAAATATAAATACGATTAAACTGAGTCTAATTACCAGATCATGACTTGATGCTTGAAAGTTGAAAGCTTGAAAGCTTGAAAGTTGAGATGCTTGCATCAATTCGGCTGCAAAGAAAAAAAAATCGTTTAACTCCAATTTAAGAGATGTTAACAACTTTTAACGATCAAAACACCACGTTTAACTATTTCTTCTAACTAAATTGGGCCGAGATTCGGTACTTACGTGTTAGCGACGACACCAAAGAAGTGAAGTTGGGTTATAATGAAAAATACCAAAATATGATGAAAATATAATACTTTAGTAACAAAATTATGAAAACTACAAAAGAGAATTATGGAAAGCAGAACGCCCAGAACGTACCACATTAAATTCCTAACCGCGTTTATATACGAGTATTAAATATTTAATTAAAATATACCTGCATAGTATTTTATCTCGCTCAGGCTAAGCTGATTGTCTCCGAGAAGACACAGAAAACCGGTTTCATTACAGATCACGAACCAGGCGCGATAGCTGTAATACACAAGTACCCAAGATTCGATTACTTCTGAAAGATGTGCTTTCTACAAAAGATCAGGGTTACACTCTACTCTACCCTATAGAATTCGAACCGGTCCCTGACTTCAAAATCAAATGTTATTTCTCACCAAGTTTGATCGAAGAATGAGCCAACTCTTCTGTTTGTTTATTGTTCTGGTAAAGAAATTTTGTGACACGGCTTTCCCTCAGACAAAGGGATTGAGGACCTAGTCCTCAGAACCAGCGCTGCCAACGGTTTGAAGTAAACTGTACCAATCTTCCCAAGTTAAATTGTATCGCGAGAGAATGACTTGTACTCTCTGAACAGCGGATTAAAGATTTGCCGTAACAACAACAAAATTTCTGATAAGCTAAAACTTGAACAGATATCAGAGTAAGAAAAAAGCAAGCAAGACCAAAATGTGAAGGAGAATTTGTGTTGTAGCAAAAACTTTCCACGTGTACCGCATTGCACCAGGATCTCCGAATAGTACCAAAAATGGTACATTTTTATCGCGTTGGCAACGCTCATCAGAACCTATAACAGACACAGTCTGAGTATTGCCGCCTGGTTTCACTTAGATTCGATACAATCTTTCATAATTTCATAACACACTTAGACTCAGGGTTGCATACACCTCAAAAATAAAATCCCGATTTTTTTTCAAAAAAAAATCCCGAAATTAAAAAAAAAAAAATATCCCGAAACACAATTTTTGGGTTATACATAGGGCTGCACAGTGATGACATAAAAATCAAGGCGCGTAATTCGAAGTACGGTGAAACGTGGTTTCTAGTTGTAACAAACAACTGATTGTCAATATTCCTAGTATTATTTCGACGCGAAAACGTTCTGGTGGATTGGTAGGATCTACGGGAAACATTTTAGGCCAAAACAATTCGCCAAAGTTCCGAGAAAACGTGTCGACGCATCCACGTTTCATCGTTATTTGAATTTCCCGCCCAAGAATTGACGTCACGCTTCGTAGCCATATAGCACGACCAGACTATCCGTTTTTTGGAAAAATGGGATGGAAATCTGGAAAAAAGAATAGTCATCCAGACTAGGCGGTTTTTTTTCAAATACCCGGTGGTTTTTTCAAAAATATCTGTACAAATTTATCAGCCATCCTCATCAAATCTGTTTTTTTGAGCCAAAACCTCTAGAAAACAAATTTAGAGCCTCAGTTAGACAAATTACTTTTTTTCTATTCAATACCATCTTAGACAACTATTTTTATTTATCAATTATCGTGTCTAATCGTCTCCTTCTTCTGGCATTTTTTCCAGAAAAGCTGTCAACACTACCACTTCCGTCCCATTTTTCCATTTTCTGAATCTCTGATTATTCCTGCCCAGAAAACAAAAAAAATGGGACAGAGACCTGTCTACTTTCCCAGATTTCCACCCCATTTTTCCAGAAAATGGATAGTGTGGACGCGCTAACATTCAATATGGCTTGGCAAGCGGTAAAGGGTGCCTTTTATCAAGTCTTCACACGTCCCTTTCCCTTTTACCATACCTGTTTTTCTGTTTAGCGAAAGTCTCGCCAATCAAGAAGCGGGCAGCGGAACTATCATTAGTTTTTCAAGGTCAGACTTCACTACCCAGAAAACCTAGATTCCAAACATACTAAAATCTAAGAAAAATCCAAACGATATCATTCAAATATTCAGTACACGGATTCTTCATTGTATAAAAAAAAGGAATCAGCTGCTTTCAGATGAAAAAATCCGAAAAAAAAACAGACCCCCTTTTCCTAAGTCTGGGTACTTAGAATCCAACTTTCTTGGTATTAAACCTGGCCTTTGGGTATTTGAAGAAAAAACTGCGAAGCAACAGTCAGAAAAACTGTTACTACCGAGTTATTAGTAAAAAGCGCTAAGTAAAGCAACCAACTAAAAAATAAGTAGTTTCCCAGATATTTATTGGGTCGGTTCAGTAATCATTTTGGTAACCACAGTTCTAATGACAACCCTGAGAAACTGGAGAAATGAGCTTCAGTAAATCAAACTAAGCTCGGTTAGAACAAGTATAAACACTAAGTCTTCTTAAAATACGTAATCCAGATAAACATTTTCAATTTTTCTTCGTTTATCTGTATGCTCATCTGCGATCTTCATAGTTTAAAACTTAAATATTGAGTGGAATATCTTGCACGTGAAAGTGTCTCAAAATATTACAAAAATCTGGGGAATACGCTAATAGCGATCTTTTGAACCAATTGATGTACGTTCTTTAAACAGCACAAATTTACGACTACGTATGTTGAACCTAAACTATTGAAACTTGCTACAACCTAAGGAAATCACAGAATGCTGGCAGATCATTTGGTCATGACTTTATAAAACTCAAGGTGTTAAAACTCAAACTTCAAGGTGTTTTCATCTGCAAAACACCGAAGACCGAAATAATAATAATAAAAAAAAAAAAAAAAAAAAAAAAAAAAAAACTGGAACTGAGCTCTACTGAGCATATTAAGTTTACCGATGGTACTTATCGCTTCCGCTTCCCTAGATTTCGGAATACATTCGAAACTCATAAAATGATGTCAAGGACACAAGCGAATGTTTTGTTTTGAATCCACCACTCCTCGTTACATTAGGAGGGATGGAATAAAATTCATTCCGACAGAAATGATTACTATATTTAGAAAGAGCATAAAAAAAGGTATCGAGTGGTATGTTTACTTTATTCGTAAGTCAATAATATGAACTGCGGAAAATTTACCAAATTATTTTATTTTATATAAAAAGTACACCCTGCCCTCCCCCCAGATCATGAGGCCTATAAACGCTACTGCAAGCAACTTAATGGGCTGGAATTCTCTTGATTTCTTTCTCATGAATACAAATAATATACATGTCCTCGGTAGTATAGTGGTCAGTATCCCCGCCTGTCACGCGGGAGACCGGGGTTCGATTCCCCGCCGGGGAGGATTTTTTTTTTAGCTTCTTACACTTCATTTCTTAAGTAGCTAAAAAAGAAGCGAACAATACGAACTCCTAATGCACTTAGTCCAAAGATACAATGAAAGGAAACTTATGGAATTCACCTCAAACCCTAAACAGGAATAAGGTTCCACATGATCTATCTTATTTGAACCTTGATCAAAGATAGCTATAGAATATAGAAAGAGGACTATAGCTATAGAAAGAGGACTTGACTATTGAGAAACAAAGTAATTACTAAGATTTTTTTTTTGTTGGGAAGAAGGATGGAAATCGTCCAACAGTCAATAGGAGAATTATACATAAATTATCGAGAGCTATGGATAAAATCATAAGAAATTTGGGAAAAACGGACCCAAAACCTTTCTCCCTCTGTGAGCACGGAAACGAGCATCTCTGGAAAGAAAATAGACAGCGGAAGACAGAAAAAAACCATAAAAAAGATGAACAAACCAGGTGCATGCGATTACCTCCATACCTACCCCTCCCTTGTCTAAAAAAGAATGAATAAATTATGCAATAATGAATCAAAACGTGTTCTCTTTTCCTGCAGACACGAATGTACGTAGGGGGAACGGTATGGAGGCCCGCCTCCCCTCCCTGAAAAACTAAACTTACCCATACTTCTGTACACTTCTTATCAGGATTATCAAGCTTAGTTTTTATTATTACCCCCTCTTCTGAAAAAGAAATCCTTCCTGCGTACGGGCATGCCTGTACACATTCTATGTCCTTGTTTTATTCATTTAAAAGGAAATCGAACCAATTTAGAAGCCATTTTTATGAAGGGAGTACTCCAGGTTCGACAAAAGGTTAATAATATTAATGTTAATAATGTCAATAATTTTAATAATAGTAAGAATTGATTTTTTTTTTGTTTCAGGTGAGAGCGAATATTTTTGTGATTTTGCTCAATACTCATTAAGATTACTCTTATTTCAATACTCTTCATAATCCATACTAAGGCATTAGTTAATAAACCGTTCCAGTATTGCAGTTAAGTCGCAATAAATTCGAATTAAATTGCAATTGCCACCGAGAACACAAGGGAAATCGTTATGTTTATGATTTTGATTAAGAGGATGCGGTGCTTCAGACGACCACTCAATCTCGTCCTTGATAAACATTTTTAGTTTGTGTGGCCGAACTATTCAGAATTTATTGGATTGTCTTGCCATAACTAGTAAAGCTTGAGATCCAAATGAATATCGGAAAACTAACAGCCAACACCTGCTTTGCCGGAATTCGCTATCAAAGCGCTAAAAATCAGTTCACACTAATGATCATTTGAGTAATTTGGCCGGTTTTGGAGTCCCCTCTGTTGCTACCTGCTTTAATTGACAAGCTTCCCGACTAAAGATACGTAAAATGTCTGTCTTTTCATTCAAATCACAGTTTCCCGACAACTTTCGATACAGTAATCGTTCCGCTTCTCATCACAGTATAAATATATTTATACAAACAGTATAAAAGTTTCTCCAAACATAACACACACTCATAGTTTGGGAAATTCCCAGATCGTCAGAGCAATAGTTTCTTGTCGTGATGCGCTAGTCATTGCGCGTGCACGAGGGCGGGGTCATGAAGAGTGTAGGGCTTTTCACTACCGTTCGTATATATTTATACTGTGCTTCTCATCATTGTAATTATTCAACATGCTTGCTATTTTTTGATGTCTCAAAAGGGTGGATCAAGCACAACCTTGAATAAATTCTGCCATTTGAATAAAGCATCAATATCTAAAATCATAAATTAAGAAACAGAAATACTACATGCTATTACTATTTACGTGACTTATGAGATCCAAGTTCGATTGCTTAAGAGAAGAATAAAAAAAAAAAAACAAGCAGTTTTTAGATTGCTTCGCAATTTACACAACATATACTTGCAAAATGGTTCCAATACATTAACTTGTCATATTTCCCTATATTTGGGGAATTCTGAATGTGCATGAATGTGCATTGTCGAGTTAATATACATATACTGATATTTATTAATCAAAATGTTAATATTATTTGATTTATTAAAGTTATGAAAGTGGAAACATTTATAATTTTTTCAGTAAAGTGTAAATTATGTTCTGGCTTGGGAAGGCATAGGGGTTTTGAGCCCTACTCATGTTAATTTCTGCTTGTTTTGAGTTTGAATCGATTATTTATTGTAATTTATGTTCGTTTGGGTTTCATTTATTTATCGATGCTGATTTGTGGCAGTTTCACGCTTGTTAGATTATTTAATTTTATTTTTGCTCATTTTTGGTTTAACGGAGCCCTTTACTTTTCTTTGAAAAACTTTTTTTGTGGAAAAGTTTTATTAATTAATTCTATAATAAAACTTATGTGCAAACAATCAGGGGCAGATCCATGACCTTTTTTAGGGGGGGGGCAAAAAAGGTTGATCCGATTAACTTGCGTTAGGAGCAAGTTTAATAAACGCAAACTTGCATTAATTAAGTAAATTACACTACTTTAGACGACGTTGGGGGGCACGCCCCCTCACCCTCCTGGATCCGACACTGCAAACAATGGATAATTTGCACTATCTACAGAGCTTGCCTCGTGGACTTCAGAGCTCATGCCATTCCAAGGGCAATTTTTTATTTTCAATTTTCAACGAAAATAGAAGAAGTGCTAGAGTGTTGGCTTTTATTTCTGGATTGGAAGACTAAATACTGCATCCTTAAAAACTCCATGGTCGAAAACCCTTAACCGGATGCTTAAAATCCTCCTCTTGAATAACTCCGCCCTTAATTCCCTTAGTGTCGTAGGGGTGCCGAAGTGGGTAACCCAGAACCTTAATTAATATTGGGTTTCTACTTCCCCATCCCGTAGAGGCGTGCGGGAATTGATCTGTTTTTATGTCATGCACTCACACACAGGCTTGTTATTTGGGGGTAAGGTGAAGGCACTGCCCCCTTTAAATTGTCAAATTTTCTCATTTTAACCTAGCACTCTTCATAATCATATAATTTTAATGATCAGTACTATAATGCTGAAGTCCAAAAAGCAGAAATGTGTACTTTCTTATGAGAAATTCCAAATTCTTTGTATCATTTCAACAGCAAAATTGTACTAATAATAATATTAATTTCTATAATTTATATTGACTACACATCTAAATGTTCTTCAGTTTTCTAAATCTTTATACTTGTAGATATGACGATATCTAAAAGTATATTAATTGTTTCATAATTAATTGTTGTTTTTTATCTGCAACTTCCTAAATATACCGATGACAATATACTCCCTTGGATTCTTTGTGACAAAATTGTACATTTTTTTGCAAGAAAGTTTAAATTAGGTGGGAACTAAAACATATATTTAATACCCTACTTTGACGAACTACTTTGTCTTTTTGTATTTTTTTTGTGTATATTTAAAAGCATAAGAAAGAACAAAAATTAAATTGAGAAGCTTTTTCAATGCACAATTTCTTTTGCTTTTAGGTTAGGTTTTTATGTCCATTCTTAAATCATTTTCTATTGTCCCGTTCAGACTCATGGGGAAACGCTCACAAATCGATTGGTACCATGATAAAATAAAACTAATCGGTTTTTCCCATAGTACCGATCGGTTTTGGGGCTAGGAACTGTAACACGGTTTTGGGGCTAGGAACTTTAACACGAGAAGGTTCGAGATTTTATGGTTCTTACCCAGAATCGTCAGTTTTTATCCAACGCAAGTAATGTTTTGTATAAAACTAACACGAATTTGGCAAGAAATCCACTTGGCACGCATAAGTGCATGCTATCTGTGCTTTCTAGGAAAAATTTTGCACCTATTGTTTGAACATTTTTTCCCCTCATGCCGACCAGTTTTTCTCATCGGTTTTCCCAAGAGTCTGAACGGACCATAAGAAGAGTTTTCAGCTGACATTTGTTTTTAAACAGATAGCACTGACATCAGATATAGTTTTTATCCTGTTAAGCTTAAACCATTCAAGTATTAAATGTTGATTTCAAAACTGGAATCGAACTAAATTAGTAACAATCTATTTCAAAATTCCAAAGGTATGCTCTAGAGGCGATACGTATACTTACAGTAAATGGAAAGACGCTATGTGCACCGAGTTTTAAAATTATCTGCAGACCAGGAATGGCTTTGGGGATCTAGTAGAAACTGCCAGTCTTAGGGTTGGAGTTCAGTGGACCTCAAATTTAGACTTACAGGGATGGGTAAATATAGGTCGAAAGACACTGTGTATATGTCCAGGTCATCGAAATGGCTCATCTGCAATATCTTGGGTCTGAACTTTAAACTTAAAGATACTGCTAGGGAAAGGAAGGTGGATAATGGGACAAGGGGACTTCAAATTTTACGTTGGAGGGAGAGGGAATAAGTTTCTTTGAACAACCGAAACCTTTCGCACTGCAAATGAGGCTTATAGTCTCACCACAGTTAAATAGAGAAGCATGAAGACACTACTATTTTCCAAGTTAGTGATATGGTGTGTATCTTTAATATCCCGGAAACGGCTTGGGGTATCAAGTCGAAACTTTCTAGGATCGTTTAAGGGGGGGGAAACAAGTGGATGCTGAACTGTCTTGAGGGTGAGGAACTAAATCAAAAGACACCACGCACATCCAAATTATGGAAATGGAACACTATTTCTGCAGAATTCAGGTCATCGGCGAAACATCTGTAGCATCTTAAGAACGGCTTGGGAAATGAGTTGAAACTCTTGTGTACTGTTGGGGAAAGAAATGAGGAAGATGGGGCAAGGAAACTTCAAATTTTTAGTTACGGGAGGGAATGGGGCTATTAAAATTTAGTCTCTGATCCACCAAAACTTACGCTCACATCAAAGTCACATCTAAAAGAGTTCACACAATACTGACATGCATTAATTTAAAAAGAATTACGCAAAATTTTACACAGCACAATAAAAAAGAAATAGAATAAAAAACTAAAATACGTTCATATTCAAGGGTATAGAGTTGATCATGAAATTCGTCTAAATATTTAAGTTTCGCCATTCATTTAAATTACAATCCTACATTTTGATTTTTAACAAGAAAAACTGAAAAACCTTTACTAATATCAGTAAAATTTCCCGCCAATGACGCTATGGTCTTCATAAGGTTTAGAGGGTGGCATGGAAAATCCTGGTTTGTGGTAATTTCTGTTCGTTTTATTCATCTATTCATCTATGGCAGTGCCTGTTATTTTTGTTAATTTTTATTCGTTATGGGTTTCATTTATTCATTAATTGCAATATGTACACGCTTTAAGTTTGAATTATTATGAAATTTTGCTTCCGTAACTACAAATCTTTACTATCTTTGAAGATTTTTTTTTTTCAAAAGCTTAATTTTAGTTAAAGACAAAAAGTCGTGTTTTTGGTGTCATATACTACTTTACGATGGCGTCCTCAAGACAGATTTATACAAAGCATGTATATGTATGCAAAGGTTTCAAATGAGCTCTTAAACAGCTCTCTACGACATTTCAGTGTCCTGCTAGTAAGCAGACGAGTGCATAGTAGAAATGTATACGCTACTTCTTCCACAGTACGCTACTTTTACTGTGGACGAGTGTTTCAAGCTTTTTTCTAAATTCTCTAAAAATTGTTTCCGCGGTTTACTTTTTCTGTCAAGATAAGCATAAGTAACAGTCGTTATTCCTGATCGAATTTAAGTTTCTTTTTTTATGCAGCTTTTTTAAACGCGTTTTTACTCTTACTTTCTAAGGGGATTGGGAAGGGGAATATACAAGATGGGAGGGGGTTGTAAGCCTCCGGTTAAGTGTTTTCGACCATGGATATTATAATGGTACCTTTATTATGTTTCACTGTCTTTCAACTTCAGAAATTGCACGGAGCCATTTTTGTGCCATATGGCACTTTATGATGGTGTTACTGAAACAAACTCACAAAGAGCGCGTAGATATGGTCAAAGGCTTTTAAGTTAGCCATTAAAATCTCTTATACGATCTTGCGATACCCGCTCACCCAGCCGGAAAAGTTATTACTACCGATGCTGATACAAAAAATCAATTTTCCCTCAAGATGAGGGGCTCAAAACCTCCAGTCACCGGTTTTTTACCACGGTGATCCCAATGATGCGCTTTATATTCGCCACCATTTATAACAGGTTTTAAGCTCCTATTCAGAATTTCCGATAAATTTAATTCCTAAATCACCTTTAAATGGAGTATTTTTCTGAAGACAGTTTTGTTAACATGTTTTTAAACTTCCGGTAACTATGGGCCTTGGTTCGCTTTTACTAGGTTGGATGTGTTGCTGCAATATCGATACACGCAAAACGAATCTGACTTGCATAAAAGACCCCTATACATACACCTTTTTCAAAACCAGAAGGGGGGGGGGGGGTATAAATTCTTAGAAATTCTGGACAACTGGCAATTTATATAAGAAGTGACAATGATTATGGAAATTACAGAGATCGTAAAATATTTTATTTGGGGAGGGGTTTGGGGGGCGTAACGAGTCTATTAATCAGGGCATAAATCAGTCCTCATGTATATGGTTTGGAAAATGATTATACATAATAATACAGGACATTGACGTAGTTTCACTACTATTAGTAGTGTTTATGTAGCAATCGGTGATGGATATAGAATCAAACTTTCTTATTGCCAAATGCATCATAAATAAATAATAGGTGTTATGTTTGGATTGGAGGCAAAATAGCGTAGCCTTAGCTGGTACTTGCTGGAATTTTAGAGATAACGCAAAAGTTTGGGTTAGATGTTATTTTCTGAGGCAAAGTAATGCAGTACTAGCTTGCGCATATAGCACATTTTAAATACATGGATTAGGTGTCAGGTAATAAATGAAGCTGTTTTTAAGAAAACAACAGCATAATAATTTTAATGCTATCTTTAAGAAAACATCTTTTTTAAGAAATTTCTTCGGGGTATAGGCTAGTCTTTAAAAGTTAATAGAATTCTGTTACTAACTTTAAAAGCTTAGTAAAGTTGAAATTCGGTTATTGAATTGGTTCGGGGGCATTAACCCCTCCCCCCCCTTGAATTTTGCCACTCCCCCCTAAATTTTGAAAATCTTTTTTTTTTATATTGTCATTGAAAACTGCCTATTTTCATTCAAAAAATAGAAAAAGGCAATTAAAACTTTGGGTAGGCTACTTACGTCTTATACCAACCACACTGAAGAAGTGAAGTTAGGTTAATCTTTAATAGGCTATTTATTCTTTAATAGTAAAAGATTTTTTTGTTTGTTTTAAGCTCGATTCGCATATTCAATTTAAATTTTACTTTTCTTAAGATTTATTTTTTCATTTATATGGTGCCGGTTGTTTCTAAAAAAAAATCTTAAAATAACTCAAGTTTAAAAAGAACACTACTACCAACAAATTAATGAAACACAAAACCAATAGAAATTAGAATAAATCCCATCAAGCACAAAGACAACAGATGCTGCTAATGCTGCTATTGATGAATAAATGAAACCTAAAACGTACAGTACTTAAAGCGAATGATAAAATTAAAGTGAAATCATATACACAAAACAAAAAGGGACAGTAATTGTCAAATGTGTCACCCCTTCAGGAGTTTGTAAATAAGCTTTGTTTACAGCAGAGTGCGCGTGATTAATGTTGTTATTCGCCTAGTTGCATATAGCGTTTCAGATGACAAGTTGCTGGATAGGGAACTGTTGTTATCTATTACGAATTATATCCGAAGAAATTAGTATTAAGCGGATAAGGGATGATCGAACGAACTCAACATCTTCTGACTTAGTCTAACAGCCCCCTCTAAATTCTCTGAAAGTTTAAACTTAATACTCATAGCCCTTTCTGAGATATAGCGGATACAGTTTTTACAATTGCCAATTTGCATTATCTACAGCTCTTGCCCCAGGATCCACGGGGATTATATCATCCCCGGAGGTATATCTCTTAAATTTTTCGAGGATTTTGAAAAACTAGCTATCTCAAAATATTGATCATGTGTCTAGAGGTTGCGAGGAGCCCAGAAGTAAAAAAAACAAGGGAGGACTGGTTGCCCTCCAATAGCTTTTAGGGTACTCCTATGTTAAACGCACTCTTTTATATACTGCATTGGAAACCAGTCACCAAAAACCTGTTTTTGACGGGTTAATTCAACATACCGCTATAGGGTAATACAACGTATAGCGTAGTTTTCATTGCGTATACGATATTTAAACTGTTGTTTTTTGGGGGTTTAGTGGGGGGGAGGTACCTAGGTTAGGTTAGGTTCAAATAATATATGCTATGTTAACCCCCCCCCCTAATGTGCAAATATATAGCCCGAATTTGTTTCCAAACTATTATATATTCATCCTATTTTATTTATTTCATTAGCATTAACCAAACTAGCACAATATAAAAGAGTGCGTTTAATATAGGAGTACCGCTTTTATACCGTAAAAAGGAAAGCAGAATTTTCAATTTCCAATCGAATGGATCACCGCCGAAATTTCTACAACCACCCCATCCATACGAAGTTGTACTGGGAAACCAATATTAAATAAATACCACGGTGAGGGCTTACCTTCACCACTCCATTGAACCAAATTTGTCAACTTTCTTGGCCGATATTCTCCCTGAAAAAGTAATGAAAGGATCATAAAAAAAAACAAGCATATCAATGAAGCTATTCTTATAATTCAAAAATACGTCAAAACCATGAACGAAGGCAAGGGCATCTCTTCCCTGTCCACAAAACCTTGATTTCTAGCATTGTAATTCCATTATCATGGCTGCGGTTCTAGGCGTTTACCACCCGGAAAATACCCCCGTTTAACAAATGGAAAATACCCTCCCCCCGAGGAAAATAGCCCACCAGCAAATAAAACTGGGGAAAATATTCCCCGGAAAATATATCCTCACTGAAAGGAAATTATTCCCAAAAATTTACTCTTAACTGAAAATTCCCCCAGACAATGTTTCCCAATAACAAATACTATGTGTAAGCAATGGGAAAATTACAAAATTTAAAAAGGCATTTAAACTTATACAATCGTGTTCTTCGATTATTTTGTAGTTTGGGAGGGAAATGCCTTAAAGTGTGCGTTTTAATGCCAAAACATCCCAGATCTCATTAAGCCATCAGATAAAAATAGAATTAGTTCCTAAGAGAGAGAGAGAGAGAGAGACGAGGGGAGGGTGTAGGTGCAAATTGATGTATAATCTCTAGGGCCGTAGCCAGGATTTTTGTTTGGGGGGAGGATACAAAAGAAACTTTAAAAAACGCATCAAATATGTAAAACTGATATCTGCTCCCTTATGATTTCATGGGATATTTCTGGTCTACGCTGTTATTATGATAGCAAAGAGTAACATTAAACCCCAAAATGAGCATAACTTATTCCGTATCGGAGAGGACTGCCCCTTCCTCATCCACACTTCCACTTCGGAGGGTGCTCAGTCGATCGGAAATTGAGAGTTAAGTCCTATTTTTATAAGTCGAAAGTGATTGGAGCCCAACCAGTCGCAGGGGGAAGGGAGTATTTTAAGACAGTGAAAACTTATCCCTAAATGAATATTTCAACCCTATATCCAAAGTTCAACCAGAAAATTCAACCAGTGAGTCCTGGTTGAACCTGAAGTAAGGATGCTAGAACTGTTAAAAAAAAAAGTTTTAATGGTCGTATTTTAATGTGTTTCTTTTACATTTTCATTTGTTTTGCCGAGGACGGCCCTTGGACATAGGGTCGAAATATTCATTTAGGGATAAGGTTCCAGCGTCTTAAGAAAAAATTCTCCGTTGTTCATTTGTTTTTTATGTTAATGATTTTGACTTTCAGTTCTGTTTTACTTTCCCAAGGTAAGAACTTTTTTTCTCGCTTTCGTTTTTTTGCAAGCTTAAAACCAAACTATTCAGGTCCATGCTTTGCGCCAACTCATAGCAATTCAGGAACGATATCATGTTTACTATGTTACTCTTACACTACGGTAGTAAATCATAATCTTGTCCGATGACATAAAATTCGAATCCTTGAAGCCAAGAAATGAACCGTGGGAAACAGATTTTTCTCACGCTCGGACAAAAATAGACCAGAAATTTTCGAGCGGTCAATTGACTATTCTGTCTCAAAGAACATTTTAGTGAGTTCATCTACCAAGCCACTCCCAGCACTTCCAATTTTCAGGATTTATCCTGGAATTCAGTAGGCCTACTTATGGAACTAAGGAGGACTTTTGAAAATTCATGAATTTTACTATTTTAGGCTGTTTCAGGATTCTTCTTAGATTTTGTCCTTTTCTTATGCCGCTGATTTCAGCTTATTACGATAAAGTGGGAAGGTAAGCCACGACGATTTTTATGAGGAATTTCGCCCACCAGCAGGAGTGATGGATGTCATGGTTGCAGGAATAGCTGCAACCAAGTAGAGTGAACAGCAGTCCCTGGTAGCCAAAAGCGAAAAAAACTAATGAGAAAAGTTCTCATTAAAACGTGACTGAAGAATGACAGCACTATATAGATTTAACGTGATAGCAAAAGTTTATTGTGAAACCAAACTTTCGTAGACTTTGGAAAGACCTTGAAACCCCTCAAAAATGACTCGCCAACCTTAAACAAGTAAAATAGGTACTTTTGTACAAAGCGGTAAGCAGGTGAGAAGTGAAGTTTCGTTAATGCTAATGAAATAAAACAAAATAGGATGAAAATATAATCTTTTATGAACCAAATTGGGAAATATACTTGCACATTGGGGGTGGGGGGTAAAGCTTAGCATATATTAAATACGTAACCTAACCTGACCTAACCCAACCTAGGTGCCTTTTATTCCCCCTAAACCCCCCAAAATAAAGTTTAAATATAGTTCCCGCAGTGAGAAACCATTTGTTTATACCTCACAAGCCAGCGAAAACCTGTTTTCATAAAGATCTTTGCAATACAATTGTCGCGCGCTTATCGCTTTCTACAATAGTACCTTAAAATAACTCATGTGTCCTTTTTTATTTTTTTCCCAAGGAGTTATTGTATGAAACCAGCGGTACCAGAATATTAGAAGAGGGCTTAGTGGAAAGGAACTTGCGCTATATAGTCCCTTGTATGAGTAATAAAGGAGTTCATGTGTGAGGGCCTTTACAGAGATTTCAGTCCTCCCTCTACAATAGAACGGACGTTGGTATTCTTCTTGAGGACAGACAAGCGTTTTTTTTCTGTGGGTGATCTTGAACCGGTGGTCGACATATAAAATAAAAAATATGGAAGTGCATTCCGTCTATAAACATTTACTACTACTACTACTGCTATCTACAACTCACGGCAGCATCAAACCGCCTGAGGCCAATAGAGCTGTGCACGTTCCTCCTGCGTCCCAATATATTCAGTCTTTACTCCCTCCAAAGGTAAAAATTTGTATAGACTATTTCAGACCATTGAACATTCCAACCCAGCACAGGCACTAGCAGGCTTCACAGTTGCCTTGTTCGGGTATTAATTAAAAGGATTGACATATCTTTCACTCAGCCTCATAAAAACTATTGTGGAGTTGTAAGGGGCAAGGAGGAGGGTTAATTATATTTTACGATTTTGTGATCGGAGGAAGAAGGAGGTGTTTTCCGGCCTTAAAAGATATTCTGTATACTAGTTTTCTTTTTTTCTGGCGCCCGCCAGGCCCTTTGGCTAATTTTTTGACAATAGGAGCATTTAAAATCCCTAGGGACCTTGCTGGCACAACGAATTGATTGACTTGTGTTATCAAACTTCTTGTTGAATTTTCACAGAAGCTGTCACACGATTCTGCGACAAAGATATTTCTGTAAGGTCACTTTTAACTTACTTTACACTTATCGCGGTAAGAGCCCACTTACTCATCCTAAGACACAAAACTCCATTTATTGAACTGATAAGCCGAAGCGTGAGAAAGAGATTATTCTCATGAGCATGCTAAAAACAGATAGGGGTTTAAACCATACCGAAGGGGACGTTCCTCAGGGACCTTTAGGCACACACGAAGTACTTTTCAGCCGTTGATACAGAATATAAATCTCTACTGCTGTGCTGTTTCAGGACAATCTAGACTAACATTTCGGTACTACTAAAATCCAAAAGTATGACCAAGTAAAAAAAAAAAAAAATGACATGCTTTTTTAGCACCAAACATCACAATATAGCTGGCAATACCATGGCTGTTATTTCTAGATGCAGTAGCTTACAATAATTTGACAAAATTGCATTTATGCCACTTTTCGATAAATTAAAAAGCTAAGTGATTAAAGCTATCAGAAGTAGATCTAAAACTCAAATAAGGGTCTAGGACGGTGGTTCAGAACTGACCACTTCCTCCTTGTAAAGTTGGAAAGAATCATGGAGAATAGGTCTTGACTTGAGCAAACATTTCAATTTGGCTCAAATCCCAGGAACCGCTCTGCTGAATACTACAGTCCGAGAAGAGAAGTTGAAAAACGAATTTATGAAAATGGGTTTTTAGGAAGTGGCGCAGTTAGGAACTTATCCTTGGGGCCGAATTTATAGGTACAAGTTTCATTTAGGCTCGGTGAATAGAACTGAAAGTTTCATTCACATAGCTCAAGAACTTCTTGAATTTACTCAAGAACGGCTAAACTGCTATTTTGCCAGTGTTAAAAAAAAAAAAATGTTTGACTCAATAACTTGTACCTCTTGCAGTAGGGGTTCAGGGCAAGGTGGTTTCCAGCACGCAACGATAGTCAGCCGAACGAGACTGTTTGTAGAATTCAGGAGCCCAATTAGCAAACAGTTCGTGGTAACTTTCCATGGAGGAATTTTTCATGGGGAAAGAGAATTTTCCATGAAGGGGGCGCCGGTTTTCAATCCCATTATTTAAAAAACGATCAAAAATTAAATAAAAAAACAAGTTTTTTCAGCTGAAAGTAAGGGGCAACATTAAAACTTAAGACGAACAGAAATTATTGCATATATGAGGGGGTTCGCCCCCTCGTATATGCAATAATAAAGGTATAAAGAGTATACCTCACTCTTTACACTAAAGTATTTTTATTACTTTCAAAAGAGCTATTTATTCTAATTAAACGGCCAATGTGATTCAGGGGTCATTCTTATAGAATTTGAACAAAATTCGAACTGTAGCGTAAAGAGCAAGGTATTGACGAGGGGGCGAACCCCCTGATATACGTAATAATTTCTGTTTGTTGTAAGTTTTAATGTTGAACCTTGTTGAAAAACTTGTTTTTTTTTTTAATTTAATGAACCTTCTAAGCCAAGCCAATGGACCTGTTTTATTCTGTAACCCAGAAACTATTATATTTTTTAGTTATTACATTCCCTATTGAAATTCATATTTATTTCATCATAGAAAGGTGGTGTGGTCTTTAAAAAAAATTCCACGTCGTATATATGGGGATGTCATGCAATTGTATTTTAATTGTTTTATGACAAAGCAGTGCCGAATTACTCTGATTCTTGTTTTTCGACGCAGGCATTTGCTACAGGTGAATGACCCCCTACCAATAGCACAATAAGGGATACCTGACATGGCTCAATGAATATTGACTAAAGTGACACCCAAGCAAGCTAGTGATTACAGAAGGCACAGAATAATCGAGTGATACGAACGCATATGACCGATTGGTCGAACGCGTCAAACCCCAAACAACAACAACATATGGGGATGATTACAAAGACAATTTTATAACTATAAATTCAGCAACATTAAGTTTACAATTAGAGGAGGAAGAAGATTGTGCCAACTTTATTAAATTAAACGTAAATTTAAGCAAGATTAAGGAACGAACAATTCAGCATCATTTTGTTTATAATTAGAGGAAGAAGAAGATTAGGCTATGCCAACTTTATTAAAAATTCAACATAAATTTAAGGAAGTTTGAGGAACTTAAGACTTTGAAAGAGCCTAGTTAATGAACCTTCTAAGCCAATGGACCGGTAACAATCTGTGACCCGGAAGTTAATATATTTTTTCTGCATAAATATAGATTGAGTTAATTATGATACTTCAGTATTTCTGCAGATGATGAAGACTGGCTATGTCTTCAAAATATCCAGAACTTTTATATTTGTCTTTCACTGTCTAATAAAGGGACTTATCCCTATTGAAACTCTTATTTGTTTCATTACAGAATATTTCGAAGTTTGATATGTCAGCGTCTTGGAGAGTTCGAGGTGAGTACTCGAACACCTTCCGGGACTTAATATGGACAAAATATGATGAGTAGTTGTCAAGATAGCAAAGAAATACACAACATTAAGTTCCAGGTTCAATTATCTATTCTGCCAGTTTTAGATAACGAACTGCGAGTAAGGAGCGACGCGGCTGAGTAGTAACTGAAATTAAAAAAAATACATTTTTGATAACAATACATCAGAAGAATCGAATTTTTATGTCGATTCTAAACATGGGCGTAGGCAGCATATTGCCTAGGGGGGGGCAGTCGATAGTGTGATGGAGGGCCTTTTATCAACTGCTTTTCCAACCATCTACTTTTTCAGTCATATCTAATGTAAATTTGAAGGTCTAGGGGGGCAGCTGCCCCCCTGTCCCCCTTCCCTACTCCCATGATTCTAAATATATAAATTTCATTCAGTTTGATGGTACCCATGAAAAGTTACGAGCCTGAAAAGATTTAACCCAATTTTCGAATAAGAGGAGAAACCAAGAAGTAAACTTCTAAAAGTCAAGTCATCATATTAAAATCAAAACATCAGATTCATCATATCAGAGAACACTGCTGTAGAGCCTGTAGAGGTTTCAAGTTCCTATATAGAAAAATGTGGAGTTTTGTATATTTGCCAGAAGAAACATCAAGGATCCACGCTTGCTGGTTTGTTTTCGTTTTTCAGGGGTGATCGTATCGAACCAGGGATCCTAGAAGATCGGGATAGGGTTCATTTAATCGGAAATCAAAAGTTCAAGTGTCCCTTTTAAATGATTAAGCAGATTGGAGGGCCACTTGCCCCCTCCCACTCTCACACCCCCTTTTCCCCAAAGGCGTCCGACCAAAATTTTGAGATATCCATTTTGTTCAATATAGTAGAAAGGTCCAATAATTATGCCTTTGAGGGTAATGAGACCCGCCTTCCAAGTCTGAATGCTTCTGAAAAGTACATCTGTAAAGTCTGTAAATCAAAATGCTTCTAAATCAGGATGGTTAATCCATCCAATGGAGTAATTGTTGATTGGCAAGTTATTCTGACCTTAATTTGGCAGCTTAGTCGGGCAAGATCAAAAGGGTACAAAAAACTAGTCTGCCAATGGACGCTCCCGAAAAACACTGAAAATTATTGAATAATTCAGTCTTTTACTCCATCTGGGGTCTTGGATTTTATTCAATTTGTATATATTTTACCTTTTATGAAGTTTACTTTTTTGAAGTTAGACGGGACCTTTCCTCTCTCCGTGAATAAGGTTTTCGAAGTTATTTTTATTTTAAGTCGACCACCAACAATGGAATGAATTTGATCAATGCATTCACGTGACTGTACCTGTACACGACATTATATAAAACAACGCTACATTTAATTGAGAAGTTTTGGCACGCTAGAATTTACTTTGAATTTATAATACTTAGAGCACTGCCTGAACGAAGAAACTGCCAACTACGAAGGCTCGAACGATCGGAGACGTGACAAAAATCTGGCAAATTCTACATTTTTGCTATGGTATTGAATTCAGGAGGATAAATTATATAATTAATGCTACAGTTCCATCGAAAGAGAATGACATGGCTAAAAACTACAAACTAAGCTAAGGCCGTATATAGGGGTGGGGGTTCTGGGTTTGAATCATTTCCACGAAATTTTGACCAAATCGCAAAAAAGTAACAAAGATGCATATAAACAAGATTTTTTATGCGTTTTGTAAAGCTTTTTTCTTAAAGGATCTTTTCATGGAAAAATTTGCCATAGAGGGGAGCCGGATTTCTCATCATAAATCAAGTAAAAGCAAGTTTTTTCTACTGAAAATAAGGAGCAAAATTAAAACCAAAAATACTTAAAATATATTCCTGTTTGTGTAAATAATCATCATTCCTACATTCCACGCGTAGGAATGATGATATAGAAAAAAACCTCATAAAAAAAAAAATATGGGATGAAATCGAATCCTCTTCATAATCTAAAACTGGGACTTTTACCTTCCGATTTTATTCCATGCTCTTCGGTAGAAAAAAAAAGAAGAAACAAGTACACCTTTAAGTACCTAGCTAAAAACGAATATCAATTGTACAAGGGCGCCGGCAGGGGGGACAGGGGGCAATGGTCCCCCTGGAAATTTGGGATTATAAAGTAATTATAAGGAAACCAAAGGAAAGAGAGCAGAATAAGGGAAAACTACGAATAAAACGTTTGTTGACACATTGTCTACCAATAAATTTTGACCCTTAATAAAGAAGATATGTTTTAATTTGTGACTCAGTGACCCCTTTCCAGTTTTCCACAAGCATTTTTTCTATATGATTTGGTTGGAGTAACAAAAAAAAATTCTTCGTAGCAATGAATGGTAAGTAAATAACGATCCTTGTCAATAATGGAAGCATAAGAGCCTAGCTATTGATAATATTCAATCAAAGAATCAGCTTTTTTTGGTGATCCTAAATATGTATTTGTTTATTAGTAAGTCGTGCAGTTATTAGTACACAAGGAAGTTTGTATAATTTTAGAAAACAAAAGGAAAACAACTTAATAAGGGGAAATTTCGGTAAAAATCTGCCGTCAACTTTTGCTTGCATTGCATGAGCTAACATACGAAGCCACTATAATCAGTAATGTTTCCCCTGAACGGAATTCCGGGAAATTTCTGTATTTTTCCCCTGAACGGATACATTTTTGTGTTTTATTATTATTTATTTATTTTCCAGAAGTGACTGTGTATATCTAGTTGTCACTTTGAAAAATACTTAATTTTTTACAGTTATGAAGTATAAAGGTGTCAAATATAATGGTTTTTGGTATTCAAAATTATATTAAAAATATTAAATTAAAAATTTGTATTTGATTTTCGGAATCTTAGTTTTAAAGTTTTACTTTGAACAAACTACTTTGACAATGCGTTACTTTTTATAAACACTGAGTCTAAAGGCCTTAAATATTTGGTGTTTGATAACCCAAGTTCAAAACTGTCGATATTGTTAAAAGATATCCGTCCAACGCTTCGGCATTACTCAACAGAACTGAATGCTTGGATATCTTAGTTTTTGCAAGTAGGCTATTATTTTGTGTATTTTTTTAATTACTTACTTTTTCATTTCTATTCACTTTTACTTTAATTGACATACTTTTTCCATTGCATTTAGAAAAATGGGTTACCGAAAAGCGTTTGTCTCTAAGCTTCATGAAATAAAAAAAAACTAGTTTTTTCAACTGATAGTAAGGAGCAACATTAAAATTTTAAATGAACAGATATTATTACGTATATGAGGAGGGCTGCCTCCCCTCCCTCCCCAACATCTCACTTCACGCTACAGTTTTTCGGCGCATTAAAAAAAAGTTACTTATTGTTCTAATTAAACGACCGTTGTTTCGGGAGTCGCTTCTAAAGAATTAGGACAAAATTTAAACTTTGACGTAAAGAACGAGGTGTCTTGGAGGGAGAAAAAACCCCTCATATAAGTAATAATTTATGTTCGTTTTAAGTTTTAATGTTGCTCCTTAAAAACTGGTTGTGTTTTATTTAATTTCTGATCGTTTTTAAATAACGCCGGGATACATGGCTCCACCTCCACGGAAAAATCCCTCTCCCCATAGAAATATCCTCTGGACAATTCAATCCTGGGGAAAATTTACCCCGGACAATTACCCTTAACATCTCGCGTAAAATTGAATCGGTAAAGAGAAAGCAAGACAAAGAAATTTCGCAAAGGAATTCTTGCAAATTCACCCAGTGTAGAATTTCCCCTGAAAAGTTCACCTTCTGGTAACTTACCTCTCTGGGAAATTCTCCCTATGCAAAATCCTCTTATCAGAAAATTCAGCCTCCCCTCCCCATCCGAAAAATGTTTGCATACTTCCCAATAACAAATAAAACAATGGGCAAATTTTATAACTTAAAAACCTTTCCCCGGGAGCTGTAGGGGGTCATTTTATGTCCAATAGCTATTGGGCCTTCCAACTATGTTGAACAAAAAAGCTATCTCAAAATTTTTATCGGATGATTTTGAGAAATTTGGCGTGGGATGGGGCCTAATTGCCCTCCAATTTTTTTGGTCACTTAAAAAGGGGCACTAGAACTTTTCATTTCTGTTAGAATGAGCCCTCTCCCGAAGTTTAGCCCCACTGGGTCAATATAATCACCCCAGGGGAAAAAACAACAAAAAGACATAAAAGGTATCCGTGATCTTTCTTCTGGCAAAAATTACAAAATGCCACATTTTGGTAGATATGAGCTTGAAACCTCTACAGTAGAGTTCTTTGATACGCTGAATCTGATGGTATGATTTTAATTAGAGTTCTATGACTTCATGAGGGTCTTTGCCACTTTTTTCGAAAATCAAACATTTTCTCAGGCTCGTAGCTTTTGATAGGAAAGACTAAACTTAATGAAAATTATTAATTTGGAATCAGCATAATAAGCCTATTCCTTTGATATATCTATTGGTATCGAAATTCCGTTTTTAGAGTTTCGGTTACTATTAAGCCGGGTCACACCTTACTTACAGTTCGTTATCGCGAACTGTTTGATTATCCATCAAAATCAAAACAGAGATCATTGAAAAATTGATCGTTTTTTCTGCGTTGCCGAAAATATTGTATTCATAGTTTCATGAAATGTAACTAAACAAACAGAAAAGGTTTTTCAACTGAAGTAAGCAGCAAGTTTAAAACTTATAACAAACATAAATTACTATGTACATAAATATAAGGGGGACTGTCCCCTTCTCAGTTGTCATTAGAATTCCGTTTTTAGTTTTGGTGAATTGTCATGAGAATTCTGTTATTAGTTATGGTGAATATTGGTTCAAGTCACTTTTTGCTTCCAGTTTTCTTACCACAAACTATTTAATAAGATTCTCTTATGACGATTTTTTTTTTTGAACCTGTTCATTTTGTTCAGCTGAATAGGACAATAAAAATAAGAGGGTCAATTTGGCTGGTGGTTAGTAAGTTTAAATTCTGTTTTTCTTTCGCTATTCTATATTTTTTTTTTAATGTCTGAACATATAATGAATTTAAGTTCGAGGGGGAGAAGTGTCCTGTTGTGAAAGAGGTACATTTTACATGGTCGTTATAAAATCAAAACGTGTTATCTATACAAGCAGGATAATTTTTGAGCATCTCTACTCCTTCTTTAAACTATTCTAAGGTATAAGAAATTGCATAAATACAAGGTCTACATCTGTTATAACCAACGGAAGCAATACATCTTTCTATGATTTTGGTTTGAGTTTGATGATAAAATGCTTTTAAGATAAAATGTTTAATAATCAAATATATTATTGATTAAATAAATAGATCTCTTTGCCAGGAATCCTTTTTTTTTTAATTCTTTTTCGATGCACCTGTTGCATTAATGATAGAATTTATCCTAATGAAAATTATAAAAATATAGAAAAGCAAACGTTTACTTTAAAACCAAATCAACAGCAACAAAAAGAAATCGCAGAATATAGAAACGTGCGTGTAATATCCCGGGATTATTTAAAGAAGGATCAGAAACTAAATAATAAACAAGTTTCGCTATTCGCGTCTTAAAGCCACCACACTCGAGTTCACTCGAGAATTTATATCGCGAACATTTAACAATAACCGATTTTCATGGTCTTTATACCAGACAATTAGCTTCGGCTCGGTGGAAACTACATTGTAGCTACATTTTAGTTAAATATTTAGTTGATATTTTGGTTAGGTTAGGGTAGTTTAGGTTACGTATTTAATATAATAGGTGAAACACCAATGTCCATCCTCCAGTGGCAACCAACAGGAACGCGGCGAAGGTGGAAACCAAAGAACACTACGCCGAGCATACCAGAGGGACCTTCTTAACGCGAAGACGTCCATACAACCCCATTGGGTATACATTATGGCAGCAGCAAATTTGAGGGACGACTGGCGTCTCTTCGTCGATGCCCTGGTTGCCTCCGGAGGCACAGGAGGATCTAAGGTAAAGGTAATTTAATATAATACGGTCTGGGCTATCCACCCCCCCTCCAGTTCCATAATTCTTTGTTGTAGTTTGCATAATTTTGTTACTAGATTATTTGTTCATAATATTTTGGTATATTTTATTATAATTAACCAAAGTTCAATTCTTGAGTGTGTACTAGCTAACAAGGAAGCACCACCAGTTAATATAATGTCTTTTAAGGGCCTTATTTTCATAATTCTCTGTTGTAGTTTCCATAATCATGTTACAAAAGTATTTTACTCTCATCATACTTAGGTATATTTTCTTAGGAGTAACCCAACTTCATTTATTGAGTGTGGTGGCTATAAGACAGAAGTAGCCAAGCTTTTTTCTACTGAAAGTATGTAGTATCATTAAAACGGCAAGAACACACTCAAGAAATGAAGTTAGGTTAATGATTCTTGCTTCATAATATGTACATAAATCATAGTTAACACATTTTGCATGCAGCCCCGCTATATTTACCCCTCCCCCTCTAATGTCCAAAAATTTTTTTGTTTCACAGGTTGTTTTAAGTAACAAGCTAATCTTACAACCACATTATGACGTGTTTAGTTTCCGAAAAAAAACTTGTGTAGCTTCCGGTAAAGAAAGAAACAAGACAGTCATTATTGTCAGTCCCTCTGTTTTGACTAGGTTTGGCGCCGAGAAATCATGTTTACTGTCTTGAAATGAATCCGCGGCACAAATTAACAATTCTTTCTCAAAGAGCGTTTTGATGAATTCATCATTGACAATCTGTCAGTAAGGAATGATGTGACTCAACAGTAACCAAAACGCTAAAAAGTTTTGATAACAGTAAATACATCAGTAGAATCGAATTCAGTACTTATCTGTTAGCCAGTATATACTCGAGAATTTTGATCTATAGGTACGGAGTTGAAACAACTTCCCGACGCTATATATATATATATATATATATATATATATATATATATATATATATATATATATATATATATATATATATATATATATATATATATATATATATATATATATATATATATAACTCGGGAAGTATATTTGCATAATAGGGGGGGGGAGGTAAGTATAGCTGGGCTGCAAGCAAAATATAACCTAACCAAAATACCAAATAAATATTTATTATAATATAACTACAATGTAGTTTTCCACTGAGCCGAAGCTAATTGTTTCCGTATACAAACAGCAATAAACGGGTTGCTGTCTGATTTTATAGATCCAAATTATCGAGTGTGTAATGGCTAAAATATAAGTACTAAAAAAACAACATATTAATTGGTTAGAACTGATTAAAAAACAGATGAAAATAGGAGAAAAGGAAATTTGATTCGTTTATACTTGCTGCATCTTATAAGGTAAGAATTCTACGATTTGTTCAGCTAGTTTTTCATGTAGCTTAGGGCCATGTGAGACCATTAAGCATACAAGGGATAGCGATTAATGGTATACCCGATTAATTGTCAAAAACGCAAACAAAACCATAAAAATGACCATAAATTTAACAATCTGAAAATTTCTCTTTTAGTTTAGGCGTGTTTTCTTCTTGAGAGCCGCTATTTTGATATTTAGATGGAAAGTTGAAATGCTAAGTTGAATGCTAGCCGCCTCAGTGTAATTATCACCTCTGTGTATTAATTTTAAAGATATGCAAATACATTTTCTAAATTTAAAAAATAACATTGATTTGGCATAAAATTCTACTCAAATAGGCATCAGAAATAAAATTTGCCCCCACCCCCCTAATGTAGAAATATATACCCTGAATTGGCATATATATATATATATATATATATATATATATATATATATAGGGGGGGGGGCTAAAATTCATTTTCGATAGAAATGATTATTATATTCGTAATCAGCATAAAAAAAGGCATCGAATGGTATATTCACTTTAGTTGTAACTCAATAGCCTAATATGATTTGGTAAATATTTACCGGGAGGTGGGAGTAAAGTTTAAACTTACCTCTCATTTGCATCAGAAATAAATGTCAACCCCTCCCCTAATGTGCAAACATACACCTTGAATTGGTAGGCCTATATATAGGGGTGGGGGTAAAATTCATTTGCGGCAAAAGTGATTATTATATATGGAAAGAGCATAAAAAAGGCATCAAGTGGTATGTTCACTTTATTCGTAAGTCAATAATATGAACAATGAAAAATTTACCCAAACTTTAGCCTGTAGATCCATCCCTGAAAGTTTCACTTTCCTAACCAAACACCTTTCCAAGATATCCAAAAGCAGTTAAAGTAAAATTTTACCCTTAATTATGTTATTTTTCAGATGTATCAAACTTACCCTACTTAGATACATTCCCGGAAGTTTCATTCACTTTCCACAACAAATAACCTAAAATGTAAAGTTTTATCCCGAGTTTCAGCATTACATACCTCGGTCTTCCCCAAAACTTTCTGTTACGTGAATGAAACTTAAGGATAAACTTACAGCCTGAATTCGGTTATCGAATCGTGTACTGAAGTTCCCTTTTCCCCGGGTTCGTGCTGTTTTCTATGCCAACCTTGAACTATAAGTCCATTCCATTTAAGCCTAGCTTCACTCACCTGGCAAGAAAAATTCTAAGTTATTCAGAAGGTCCTAACTCAAAATTCGGGGATAGGTCTATATAAACGCACCTGAATTGTTGAAAAAACTTCTACTCCTTTCTTGATGGGTCTCATAATCTTGACAATACCAGATCCTCTAAATAATTTTACTTATACTGAGAAATTTAGACTTTGTTTAAGAAACAGTGAATCTCCTCTTACCAGAAGGCGGCGCTGGTTTTTCAGAGGATCCAATCGAAATCTAGATCCGAGATTCCCAACGCGGGGCACAGGCAGGGTTTTCAACTTGAACACTTTTCGTGTGAAATGCACTCTTTCACTCCTCGGACCGGATATGGAGTCATTTTGCCCATTATTTGCTCTTTGCACTCTTTTTTGTATTCTTTTATGAAATGATGATTGAAAAAGTATAAAGCGAAATAAAAAACGATACTTGACTTGACTATAGCGAAGTCAGCTATAGTTCACGACTAGTTACTGGCTCCTCTTATATTTCTTTCAAAATATTTAAATAAAATGGAGACAAAACTTTAACTAAACATTTGACGCAGTCAAGAATAGTTCAATTAAAGATCCAAGCAATCAAAATAAACACCTGCAAATTTCCAGCACAAGATAAAAAAAATGATATTCATTATCTAATCCATTATTTAGAGGCTGATTTAAGTAGGGAGTCCTCCTAACTTTATTTTAAATACATTTGAAAAATTTAAAAGTAATATGTTTATTGGTCGAAGGATAACTGATAATTATTTGTAACTGGCTACGCGTGCGGCGGCAGCCCCCTACCACTTATTGTTCGTAGACGTGTAGGCAAGTGGCTCTGGAACCTTTCAAAGTTGTATATTAATAGAAAGGATTACTTATTGCTATACTTACGCATTTAAATTATTTACTTGACAATTTCACCGTAATATTCTCTCCGTACGCAAGATTGTGCATCCAAAGAGGAATAAAAACAAATGAAAACAGTTCTGTAGGAGAATTCAGGTAATTCTTCCCAAAGATTTTGAAATAAAAACAAACTTAGTCTGTAATACCATATATCGTACCTACACAAGAAATATTTTTTTTCAGAAATTTCCATTCATTTCTGAGTAATGAGTGGCTTTTTATTTAGGGAAAGTCAAATGAATCCGTAAGCCTAAAGGCCAATTTCTGTTGTACTAGCAAAATTTCCCGTAAATATGACAATACATAAAACCAGTCCGCTCAGTTAACCTTTTGTGTCGTAGCTACTCGCCTGGAGCTACTTGCTTAAGTGCAACTAAATTTAATTTTTCTAAACAAATAATTAAAGATCTATTTCATCTTTTTTATTTTTTTTTTACAAAAAGAAACGACACTATGTTTTGATTTTTTTTTTCCTCTCTAAACTTATTTTTTACTTCTGTGTTCAGTTAACCTTTTGTGTCGTAGCTACTCGCCTGGAGCTACTTCCTTAAGTGGTACTAAATTGAATTTTTCTAAACAACGAATTAAAGATCTATTTCTTCTTTTTTTTTTTTTTTTTTTACAAACAGAAACGACACTATGTTTTGATTTTTTTTTTCCACTCTAAACTTACTTTTTCTCTTCAATTCTTGTACAGCTTCTTAGTTCTGCTCCTCTATAAGGGTTGAGATGTCTTATCTCCCCTAGATTGAAAGTGATTAGAAATTATATAAAAAACAATAAGTTTTCCACTGAAACTAAGGACCAACATTGAAACTTATAGCGAACAGAAATTATTACGTTACGTATAAATAAAAGAGTTCATAGCAGTGTTGTTTCTAAATCAAATTTTAATAAAAAAAAAGCCAAGATTAATTAAAAAAACAAAGTTTTTCAAGGGAAGTAAAGAGCGAAGTTTAAACTTAAAGCGAACAAAAATCATCAAAGAAACCAATGCAAATAAATCCACTGGCAATATTTCCCTATGTTTGTAACATTACAGAAAACTAGCGCTTTACTGAAAACACAAAATAATATAGGAGTTTTGGTACGGTAAAAGTAAATCTTTTAAGGACACTTTTAACAGTATAAAAGTAAAGAATTTTTAGATTGTTGCTTTAGTTATTTTTTTGTTTAGTTTAGCATCACTTTTGCACAATGAGCTCGGTTCCTTGATTGATTATTGTTTTGGATCTGAAAAAGACATTTCATGATCTTTTTTTAGACAAGGTAAAAGTGTCCCTATCGGCTCATTTTAAAATCCTTGTTAGAATTTGTCAGATTACGTTTTACAGAGAGAAGTAATCAAATTTCTTGTCCCAATATTATGGCTGATATGTTTTTTTTTCCGAGTAAGACTAGGTAAAGCTAAATTGTTAGCAAATAAATTAATCCATTATTTTATATGCTGTGTAATGACTTTAAACTTATTATTTTTCTTTAAGTTTTTAAGATAATTTTAATTGTATACTGAAAGTTACTGATATCGCAGCTCCTGTAGGACTATGAAATGCGTTATAGATTAGTTTGTTGTTGTGAGGCTAAGTATTTAATTTTGACTTCTAAATGAATATTCTTACTTTTTATACTTGGCTCTTGTGTTTTCAGTAAAGCGCTAGTTTTCTGTAATGTTACAAATATACGGAAATATTACCAGTTGATGCATTTGCATTAGTTTATGTTATACAGGCTGTGAAGTAATAATTTTTGTTCGTTTAAAGTTTCAACTTCGCTCTTTACTTCCCTCGGAAAAAACTTAGTTTTTCTTAATTAATCTGACTTGTGACGCATTGTCAGTGTATGTTGCAATAGCGGTGCAGTGTTTCAAATATTAGAATACTGTATTTGACATTTCTAAATGTCAATGGTATCAAATTCTTGTTTATTCATAGCTCCCTTTTAGTTTTGCTTATGTGAAGCTGAAATTTGATACACACAATAAAATCTTTACTTCCCTAGGAAAAAACTTAGTTTTTCTTAATTAATCTGACTTGTGACGCATTGTCAGTGTATGTTGCAATAGCGGTGCAGTGTTTCAAATATTAGAATACTGTATTTGACATTTCTAAATGTCAATGGTATCAAATTCTTGTTTATTCATAGCTCCCTTTTAGTTTTGCTTATGTGAAGCTGAAATTTGATACACACAATAAAACCGAGAACCGTTATTATCAAAAGTACATATATAAAATGCATGTGAAATACAATGGTATAAGGCCGCTTACACAAAGCCATAAGTATAACTAGAATTTGGTTTATAGGAGGGGGGAGGATAGTTCAACGATAGAAAAGATATGTATATGTACTACATTTTTATCAACCAATAGTCATAACGAAAAAACATACGGGGGGGGGGTTGCATAATCATATAGGTCAAACAATGTTAACCAATAATTACAGAAAAAACTGTTAAATTTCAAGGAGCCAAATTACGTTTATAATTGGCCTGGAGCAAGTAGTGATGACCCTAAAAGTACTGAACTAGAAGGTATAAAGTGACCAAACACGTTACATTGGAACTAGATATGGAACTAGATCATATAAAACGATCCGAAGACGATATATTAGTAGGAATGACCTAATGAGTCCCGTACGAAAACATGTGCTGCCATCTAGAATTGAGTCTAATGCCAAGCTATCATAATTTATTCAAGGATTATCGATCGAGTCTAATGGGGTCAAGGGCGATTTATTTGTTGTTGTTTGTCTAGGTGTAATGACTCCAGGGCGAAGTTTGCACATGCGCATTGACGAGAAGAGATGTATTGATCGACTCGAGGGGGAAGTGGATTTCTGAGAACTTGATTTACATAATCGGCGGGGAAGTGGATTTCTGAGAAATTGATTGCGTAATCGAAGGGGAAATGGATTTCCGAGAAATTGATCCACGAAGGGGAAGTGGATTTCTGAGAAATTGATTTACATAATCGGTGAGGGAATGTATTGATCGAGTCGAACGGAATTGAAAATGACATCACTTGTTTCCTAGGAATTATCCGGGACTCTAAAGAGATAGAAATTCTATTTTTAAATATGGCTTCTTTGGTCTTTAGGACAGAGATAAATTAATATTCTATTTTTAAATATGGCTTCTCCGATCTTTAGGTCAGAGTGATAAATTGATATTCTATCGAAACCATAATAGTGTAGCTAGGAGAAAGTTTTTTCGGACTGAATTTTTTTTAGACTTAGAAATTATCCAACATTTTTCCAGTTTTTTCTTTAACCCATTAACATAGAGTTTTTAGCCTAGAGTCTTAGCTTAGTTTTATTTAGAGTTGAAGTTTAGTTTAGTTATAGTTAAGAGTTTAAAGTTTTACCTTAGAGTTTTTGTTAGAGTTCTAGTTTAGTTTTAGTTAAGAGTTTTAGCTTTGAGTTTTAGCCTAGAGTCTTCGCTTAGAGTTTTAGTTAGAGTTCTAGTTTAGTTTTCGTTAAGAGTTTTGGCTTAGAGTTTTAGCCTAGAGTCTTAGCTTAGAGTTTTAGCCTAGAGTCTTAGCTTAGAGTTTTAGTTAGAGTTGAAGTTTAGTTTAGTTATTTTTAAGAGTTTAGAGTTTTAGCTTAGAGTTTTCGTTAGAGTTCTAGTTTAGTTTAGTTTTAGTTAAGAGTTTAGAGTTTTAGCTTAGAGTCTTAGCTTAGAGTTTTAGTCAGAGTTGAAGTTTACTTTAGTTTTAGTTAAGAGTTTAGTTTTAGCTTAGAGTCTTAGCTTAGAGTTTTAGTTAGAGTTGAATTTTAGTTTAGTTTTAGTTAAGAGTTTGGAGTTTTAGCTTAGAGTCTTAGCTTATAGTTTTTGTTAGAGTTCTAGTTCAGTTTAGTTATAGTTAAGAGTTTGGAGTTTTACCTTAGAGTCTTAGCTTAGAGTTTTAGTTAGAGTTGAAGTTTACCTTATTTTTAGTTAAGAGTTTAGAGTTTTAGCTTAGAGCCATAGCTTAGAGTTTTTGTTAGAGTTCTAGTTTAGTTTAGTTTTAGTTAAGAGTTTAGAGTTTTTAGTTTAGAGTCTTAGCTTAGAGTTTTAGTTAGAGTTGAAGTTCAGTTTAGTTTTAGTTAAGAGTTTAGAGTTTTATCTTAGAGTCTTAGCTTAGAGTTTTAGTTAGAGTTAAAGTTTAGTTTATTAATAGTTAAAAGTTTTATCATAGAGTCTTATCTTAGAGATTTAGCCTAGAGTTTTATCTTAGAGTCTTAGCCTATAGTCTTATCTGAGAGTTGTAGTTATAGTTGTAGTTTATTTTAGTTATAGTTAAGAGTTTAGAGTTTTAGCTTAGAGTCTTAGCTTAGAGTTTTAGCCTAGAGTCTTAGCTTAGAGATTTAGTTAGAGTTGAAGTTTAGTTTAGTTATAGTTAAGAGTTTAGAATTTTACCTTAGAGTCTTAGCTTAGAGTTTTAGTTAGAGTTGAAGTTTAGTTTAGTTATAGTTAAGAGTTTTAGCCTAGAGTCACAGCTTAGATTTTTAGATAGAGTTAAATTTTAGTTTAGTTATATTTAAGAGTTTAGAGTTTTAGCTTAGAGTCATAGCTAAGAGTTATTGTCAGAGTTGAAGTTTACTTTAGATATAGTTAAGAGTTTAGTTTTAGCTTAGATTCATAGATTAGAGTTTTACTTAGAGTTCTATTTTAGTTTAGTTTTAGTTAGGAGTTTTGAGTTTTGGCTTAGAGTCTTAGCTTAGAGTTTTTGTTGAAGTTCTAGTTTAGTTTAGTTTTAGTTAAGAGTTTAGAGTTTTAACTTAGAGTCTTAGCTTAGAGTTTTATTTAGAGTTGAAGTTTAGTTTAGTTATAGTTAAGAGTTTTTAGCTTAGAGTCTTAGCTTAGAGTTTTTGTTAGAGTTGTAGTTTAATTGAGTTTTAGTTAGGAGGTTTGAGTTTTACCTTAGAGTCTTAGCTTAGAGTTTTAGTTAGAGTTGAAGTTTAGTTTAGTTATAGTTAAAAGTTTAGAGTTTTTAGCCTAGAGTCTTAGCTTAGAGTTTTTGTTTAAGTTCTAGTTTAGTTTAGTTTTAGTTAAGAGTTTAGAGTTTTACCTTAGAGTCTTAGCTTAGAGTTTTAGTTAGAGTGGAAGTTTAGTTTAGTTATAGTTAAGAGTTTAGAGTTTTTAGCCTAGAGTCTTAGCTTAGAGTTTTTGTAAGAGTTCTAGTTTAGTTTAGTTACAGTTAAGAGTTTGGAGTTTTATTTGAGAGTCTTAGCTTAGAGTTTTAGTTAGAGTTGAAGTTTACTTTAGTTTAAGTTAAGAGTTTAGAGTTTTAGCATAGAGTCATAGTTTAGAGTTTTTGTTAGAGTTGAAGTTTAGTTTATTAATAGTTAAAAGTTTTAGCCTAGAGTCTTAGCTTAGAGTTTTAGCCTAGAGTCTTATCTTAGAGTTTTAGCCTAGAGTCTTAGCTTAGAGTTTTAGTTAGAGTTGAAGTTTAGTTTAGTTATTGTTAAGAGTAGATAGTTTTAGCTTAGAGTCTTAGCTTAGAGTTTTAGCCTAGAGTCTTAGCTTAGAGTTTTAGTTAAAGTTGAAGTTTAGTTTAGTTATAGTTAAGAGTTTAGAATTTTACCTTAGAGTTTTAGCTTAGAGTTTTAGTCAGAGTTGAAATTTACTTTAGTTTTAGTTAAGAGTTTAGAGTTTTAGATTAGAGTCTTAGCTTAGAGTTTTTGTTATAGTTGAAGTTTAGTTTAGTTTTAGTTAAGAGTTTAGAGTTTTAGCCTAGATTCTTAGCTTAGAGTTTTAGTTAGAGTTGAAGTTTAGTTTAGTTTTAGTTAAGAGTTTAGTTTTATCTTAGAGTCTTAGCTTAGAGTTTTAGTTAGAGTTGAAGTTTAGTTTAGTTTTAGTTATGAGTTTTGAGTTTTAGCTTAGAGTCTTAGCTTAGAGTTTTTGTTGAAGTTCTAGTTTTGTTTAGTTTTAGTTAAAAGTTTAGAGTTTTACCTTAAAGTTTTAGCTTATAGTTTTAGTTAGAGTTGAAGTTTAGTTTAGTTATAGTTAAGAGTTTTTAGCTTAGAGTCTTAGCGTAGAGTTTTTGTTAGAGTTCTAGTTTAGTTTAGTTATAGTTAAGAGTTTGGAGTTTTACCTTAGAGTCTTAGCTTAGAGTTTTAGTTAGAGTTGAAGTTTAGTTTAGTTATAGTTAAAAGTTTAGAGTTTTTAGCTTAGAGTCTTGGCTTAGAGTTTTTGTTGAAATTCTAGTTTAGTTTAGTTTTAGTTAAGAGTTTGAGTTTTACCTTAGAGTCTTAGCTTAGAGTTTTAGTTAGAGTTGAAGTTTAGTTTAGTTATAGTTAAAAGTTTGGAGTTTTTAGCTTATAGTCTTAGCTTAGAGTTTTTGTTAGAGTTCAAGTTTAGTTTAGTTACAGTTAAGAGTTTGGAGTTTTATTTGAGCGTCTTAACTTAGAGTTTTAGTTAGAGTTGAAGTTTACTTTAGTTTTAGTTAAGAGTTTAGAGTTATAGCTTAGAGTCTTAGTTTAGAGTTTTTGTTAGAGTTCTAGTTTAGTTTAGTTTTAGTTAAGAGTTTAGAGTTTTTAGCTTAGAGTCTTAGCTTAGAGTTTTAGTTAGAGTTGTAGTTTAGTTTAGTTTTAGTTAAGAGTTTAGAGTTTTATCTTAGAGTCTTAGCTTAGAGTTTTAGTTAGAGTTAAAGTTTAGTTTATTAATAGTTAAAAGTTTTAGCCTAGAGTCTTAGCTTAGAGTTTTAGCCTAGAGTTTTAGATTAGTGTTTTAGACTAGAGTCTTAGCTTAGAGCTTTAGTAAGAAATTGATTTTCAGTTTAGTTACAGTTATGAGTTTAGAGTTTTAGCTTAGAGTCATAGCTTAGAGTTTTAGTTAGAGTTTTATTTTACTTTATTAATAGTTAAAAGTTTTAGCCTAGAGTCTTAGCTTAGAGTTTTAGCTTAGAGTCTTAGCTTAGACTTTTAGCCTAGAGTCTTAGCTTAGAGTTTTACTTAGAGTAGAAGTTTTGTTTAGTTATAGTTAAGAGTTTAGAATTTTAGCGTAGATTCTTAGCTTAGAATTTTAGTCAGAGTTGAAATTTATTTTAGTTTTAGTAAAGAGTTGAGAGTTTTAGCCTTAAGTCTTAGCTTAGAGTTTTAGTTAGAGTTAAAGTTTAGTTTAGTTATAGTTAAGAGTTTAGAGTTTTTAGCCTAAAGTCTTAGCTTAGAGTTTTTGTTGAAGTTCTAGTTTAGTTTAGTTTTAGTTAAGAATTTAGAGTTTTACCTTAGAGTCTTAGCTTAGAGTTTTAGTTAGAGTTGAAGTTTTAGTTATAGTTAAAAGTTTAGAGTTTTTAGCCTAGAGTCTTAGCTTATAGTTTTTGTAAAAGTTCTAGTTTAGTTTAGTTATAGTTAATAGTTTGGAGTTTTATTTTAGAGTCTTAGCTTAGAGTTTTAGTTAGAGTTGAAGTTTACTTTAGTTTTAGTTGAGAGTTTAGAGTTTTAGCTTAGAGTCTTAGCTTAGAGTTTTTGTTAGAGTTCTAGTTTAGTTTAGTTTTAGTTAAGAGTTTTTAACTTAGAGTCTTAGCTTAGAGTTTTTGTTGAAGTTCTAGTTTAGGTTTTAGGTTCTAGTAGTTAGGTTTTAGTAAAGAGTTTAGAGTTTTAGCTTAGAGCCTTAGCTTAGAGTTTTAGCTAGAGTTGAAGTTTTAGTTTAGTTTAGTTTTACTAAAGAGTTTGGAGTTTTACCTTAGAGTCTTAACTTAGAGTTTTTGTTAGAGTTCTAGTTTAGTTTACTTTTAGTTATATTTAAGAATTTAGAGTCTTAGCTTAGAGTCATAGCTTAAATTTCTAGTTGGAGTTGTAGTTTAGTTAAGTTTTAGTTGAAAATTTAGAGTTATAGCCTTGAGTCTTAGCTTAGAGTTTTAGTTAGAGTTGAGTTTAGTTTAGTTTTAGTTAAGAGTTTAAAGTTTTTATCTTAGAGTCTTAGCTTAGAGTTTTTGTTAGAGATCTAGTTTAGTTTTAGTTAAGAGTTTAGAGTTTTACCTTAGAGTCTTAGCTTAGAGTTTAGTTAGAGTTCTAGTTTAGTTTAGTTATAGTTAAGAGTTTAAACTATATTTTTAGCTTAGAGTCTTAGCTTAGAGTTTTAGTTAGAGTTGAAGTTTAGTTTAGTTTAGTTTCAATTTATAGTTTTAGCGTAGAGTCTTAGCTTAGAGTTTTAGTTAGAGTTGAAGTTTAGTTTAGTTATAGTTAAGAGTTTAGAGTTTTAGCCTAGAATCTTAGCTTAAGAGTTCTAGTTTAGTTTAGTTTTAGTTAAGTTTAGAGTTTTAGCCTAGAGTCTTAGCTTAGAGTTTTTGTTAGAGTTCTAGTTTAGTTTAGTTTTAGTTAAGAGTTTTAGCTTAGAGTTTTAGCTTAGAGTTTTAGTTAGAGTTTAAGTTTAGTTTAGTTTTAGTTAAGAGTTTAGAGTTTTAGCTTAGAGTCTTAGCATAGAGTTTTATTTAGAGTTGAAGTTTAGTTTAGTTATAGTTAAGAGTTGAGAGTTTTAGCCTAGAGTCTTAGCATAGAGTTTAGTTAGAGTTGAACTTTAGTTTAGCTATAGTTAAGAGTTTGGAGTTCTTAGCTTAGAGTCTTAGCATAGAGTTTTAGTTAGATTTGAAGTTTAGTTTAGTTATAATTAAGAGTTTAGAGTTTTACCCTAGAGTTTCAGCTTAGAGTTTTACTTAGAGTTGTATTTTAGTTTATTTATAATTAAGAGTTTAGAGTTTTAGCCTAGACTCATAGGTTAGAGTTTTAGTTAGAGTTGTAGTTTAGTTTATTTTTAGTTTAGAGTTTTAGCCATTGAGTCTTTGCTTAGAGTTTTAGTTAGAGTTCTACTTTAGTTTAGTTTTAGTTAAGAGTTTAGAGTTTTAGCCATATAGTCATAGCTTAGAGTTTTTGTTTGAGCTCTATTTTAGTTTAGTTAGCTTAAAGAGTTAGTAAACTGAAATTAGAGTAATTGTTTACGGTTTTTCTTAGAGCTGAAGTTAACTTTATTTATATACAAGAGTTTCGAGTTTTAGCCTTGATTTTTATTTTATAGTTTTTGTTAGGGTTCTAGTTCAATTAAGTTTAAGTTAAGAGCTTGGAGTTTTAGCTTAGATTCTTAGCTTACAGTTTTAGTTAGAGTTGAAGTTTAGTTTAGTTTTAGTTAAGAATTTAGAGTTTTACCCCTAGATTCTTAGATAAAAGTTTTAGTTATAGTTCTAGGTTAGTTTATTGTTGGTTAAGAGTTTCATCCTGGGGTTATAGCTTATAGTTTAGATATAGTTGAAGTTTATTGATAGTCAAAAGTTTATAGTTTTAGTTTAGAGTCTTGACTTAGAGTTTTAGTTAGAGTTTAAGTTTTGCTTAGTTTAGTTATAGTTAAGAGTTTAGAGTTTTTAGATTAGAGTCATAGCTTAGAGTTTTTGATAGAGTTGAAGTTAATTTTATTTTTAGTTAAGAGTTTAGATTTTTACCTTAGAGTTTTAGCATAAAGTTTTCGTTAGAGTTGAAGTTTAGTTTAGTTTTAGTTAAGAGTTTAGAGTTTTAGCTTAGAGTCTTAGCTTAGAGTTTTAGTTAGAGTTCTAGTTTAGTTTAGCTATATTTAAGAGTTTAGAATTTTTGCTTGGACTCTAAGCTCAAAGTATATCCTAGAGTGCTAGCTTAGTTTAGTTTTAGGTTATAGCTTAGAGTTTTACCTCGTAGTCTTTGAAGAATGTTTCAGCGATAGCTCTAGTTTAGTTTTAGTTAAGTTTTTAGAGTATTACCCCGATGTCTAAGCTCTGAATTCCTGTTGGAGTTGAAGTTTAGTTTAGTTATAGTTAATAGTTTAGAGTTTTAGCTTAGATTCATATCTTAGAGTTTTAGTTAAAGTTCTAGTTTACTTTAGTTTTAGTTAAGAGTTTAGAGTTTTATCTTTGAGTTATAGCTTAGGGTTTTAGTGACAGTTCTAGATTAGTTTAGCTTTATTTAATAGTTTAGACTTTTAACTTAGAGACTTAGCTTAGAGTTCTAGTTAGATTTATAGTTTAGTTTATTTTTAGTTAAGACCATAGAGCTTTAGCATATATTCTTAGCTTAGATTTTTATTTAGAATTCAAGTTTAGTTTAGCTTTAGTTAAGAGTTTAGAGTTTTTACTTAGAGCCTTAGCTTAGAGTTTTAGTTAGAGTTGAAGTTTAGTTATAGTTAAGAGTTTAGAGTTTTAGCCTAGAGTCTTAGCTTAGAGTTTTAGTTAGAGTTCTAGTTTATTTTAGTTTTAGTTAAGAGTTTACAGTTTTAGCTTAGAGTCTTAGCTTAGAGTTTTTGTTAGAGTTCTAGTTTAGTTTAGTTTTAGTTAAGAGTTTAGAGTTTTAGCTTAGAGTCACAGTTTAGAGTTTTAGTTAGAGTTGAAGTTTAGTTTAGTAATAGTTAAGAGGTTAGAGTTTTAGCTTAGAGTCTTAGCTTAGAGCTTTAGTTAGAGTTCAAGCTTAGTTTAGTTTTATTTAAGAGTTTTAACTTAGAGTTTTAACCTAGCTTCCTATCTTAGAGTTTTAGTTAGAGTTGAATTTTAGTTTGATTATAGTTAAGAGTTTAGAGTTTTAGCTTACAGTTACAGCTTAGAGTTTTAGTTAGACTTGTAGTTTAGTTTAGTTTTAGTTAACAGTTTTAACTTAGAGTTTTAGCCTAGAGTTGAATTTTAGTTTATTTATATTTAAGAGTTTACAATTTTATCTTAGAGTCATAGCTTAGAGTTTTAGCTTGATTTCTAGTTTAGTTTAGTTATGAGTTTAGACGTAGAGTTTTGACCTAGAGTCATAGTTTAGAGATTTAGTTCGAGTTGAAGCTAGGATTTGTCATAATTAAGAGTTTAGAGTTTTAGCTTAGAGTTTTAGTTTACTAGTTTAGTTAGAGCTCTAGTTTATTTTTACTTAAGAGTTTTAGCTTAGAATTGTAGCCTAGAGTCGAGGAGGGGGACAATAGATATTGATGACAAGACTAAACTAACATAACCACAAAATTCCACATTATTACATAGAATTACCAAAACCATAGGTTAGATTAGGTTAGGTTAGAGGTTAGGTTTCTCCACGTTTAAGTTAGGTTAGTTTAGCTTATCATGAGTACACAAGATAAGATAACCAATCTTAACCTAACTTAAATTTGGAGAAACCTAACCTCTAACCTAACCTAATCTAACCTATGGTTTTGGTATTTCTATGTAGTAGTGTGAAATTTTGAGGTTATGCTAGTTTAGTATTATCATCAATATCTATTGTCCCCCCTCCTCGACTCTAGGCTACAACTCTAAGCTAAAACTCTTAAGTAAAAATAAACTAGAACTTTAACTAAATCTCTAAGCTAAGACTCTAAACAAAAACTCTAAACTCTTAACTTTGACTAAACTAAACTTCTACTCAAACTAAAACTTTGAGCTAAGACTCTAGTCTAAAACTCTAAGATAAAACTCTTAGCTAAAACTAAACTAAACTAGAACTTTAACTAAAACTCTAAGCTAAGACTCTAAACTAAAACTATAAACTGTTAACTGTAACTAAACTAAACTTCAAGTCTAACTAAAACTCTAAGCTAAGACTCTAGGCTAAAACTCTAAGCTAAAACTCTTAACTAAACTAAACTAAACTAGAACTCTAGCTAAAACTCTAAGCTATGACTCTAAGCTAAAACTCTAAACTCTTAACTATACATAAACTAAAATTCAACTGTAGGCTAAAACTCTAAGCTAAAAATCTTAACTAAACTAAATTACAACTCAAACTAAAACTATAATCTGTAAATATAATATAAAACTCTAAACTCTTAAACATAATAAAACTAAAATTAATCTCTAACTAAGACACTAAGATAAGAATCTAATTAAAAACACAAATTAAATACTCTTAACTAAAACTAAACTAAACTTAAACTCATACAATTCTCTAAGCTAAGACGAAGCTAAAACTCTAAACTCTTAAATATTACTAAACTAAACTTCAACTATAACTAGAACTCTAAGCTAAAACTCTAAACTCTTAACTAAAACAAAACTAAACTAGATCTCTAACTAAAACTCTAAGACATGACTCTAAGCTAAAACTCTTAACTACAACTAAACTAAACTAGAACTGTAACAAAGACTCTAAGGTAAAACACTAAACTATTAATTATTACTAAACTAAACTAAAGCTATGACTAAAACTGTATGCTAAGACTCCAAGCTAAAACTCAAAACTTATAATTAAACTAAACTTTAACTCTAATAATAATTCTAATTTAAGACTCTATTCTAAAACTCGAAACTATTAACTATAACTAAAATAGACTAGAATTCCAACTAAAACTCTAGGCTAAGAATCTAGGCCAAAGCTCTCAAGTCTTAACTAAAACTAAACTAAACTAGAACTCTAACTAAAACTCTAAGCTAAGACTCCAAGGTAAAACTCTAAACACTTAACTATAACTAAACTGAACTAGAACTGTAACTAAAACTCCTAGCTAAGACTCTAAGGTAAAACTCTTAACTCTTAACTATAACTAAACTAAACTTCAACCCTAACTAAAACTCTAAGCTAAGACTCTAATGTAAAACTCTAAACTCTTAAATAAAACTAAACTAAACTAGAACTCTAACTAAAACTCTAAGCTAATACTCTAATCTAAAACTCTAAACTATTAAATAAAAATAAACTAAACTAGAACTCTAACTCAAACTCTAAGCTAAGACTCAAAGCTAAAACTCTAAACTCTTAAATAAAATTAAACTAATTTAGAACTCTAACTAAAACTCTAAGCTAAGACTCTAAGGTAAAAGTCTAAACTCTTCACTAAAACTAAACTAAACTAGAACTCTAACTAAAACTCTAAGCTAAGACTCCAAGCTAAAACTCTAAACTCTTAACTAAAACTAAACTAAAGTAGAACTCTAACTAAAACTCTAAGCTAAGACTCCAAGGTAACATTTTAAACTCTTAACTGTAACTAAACTAAATTTTAACTCTAACTAAAACTGTAGGCTAAAAATCAATGGTAAAACTCTAAACAATTAGCTAAAACTAAACTAACCTTCAACTCTATCAAAAACTTTAAGCTAAGACTAAGATAAAAACTCTAACTCTTAACTATAACTAAACTAAACTAAACTTCAACTCTAACTAAAACTCTAAGCTAAGACTCTAAATTAAAACTCTAAACTCTTAACTATAACTAAACTTCAACTCTAACTAAACTCTAAGCTAAGACTCTAGGCTAAAACTCTTAACTAAAACTAAACTAGAACTCTAACAAAATCTCTAAACCAAGACTCTAAGGTAAAACTCAATGCTATAACTCTTAACTAAAACTAAACTAGACTTCAACTCTAACTAAAAATCTAGGCTAATACTCTTAGGTAAAACTCCACACTCTTAACTAAAACTAAACTAAACTAGAACTCTAACAAAAACTCTAAGCTAAGACTCTAAGCTAAAACTCTAAGCTAAAACTCTAAGCTCTTAACTAAAACTAAACTAAACTTCAACTCTAACTAAAACTCTAAGCTAAGACTCTAAGGTAAAACTCCAAACTCTTAACTAAAACTAAACTAAAATAAAACTCTAACAAAAACTCTAAGCTAAGATTCTAGGCTAAAACTCTAAACTAAAACTAAACTAAACTAGAACTCTAACAAAAACTCTAAGCTAAGACTCTATGGCTAAAACTCTAAACTCTAAACTAAAACTAAACTAAAGTAGAACTCTAACTAAACCCTAAGCTAAGACTCTAGGCTAAAACTGTAAACTCTTAACCAAAACTAAAATATACTAGAACTATAACTAAAACTCTAAGCTATGACTCTAGGCTAAAACTCTAAACTCTTAACTACAACTAAACCAAACTTCAGCTCTAAGTAAAACTCTAAGATAATACTCTAAGCTAAACTCTAAACCCTTAACTATAACTAAACTAAACTTCAACTCTAACTAAACTCTAAGCTAAGACTCTAAGCTAAAAACTCCAAACTCTTAACTATAGCTAAACTAAACTTTAACTCTAACTAAACTCTATGCTAAGACTCTAGGCTAAAACTCTTAACTCTGAACTATAACTAAACCAAACTTCAGCTCTAACGAAAAGTCTAATCTATGACTCTAAGCTAAAACTCCAAACTTTGGAATGAAACTAAACTTAACTAGAACTCTAAAAAAAATCGTAAGCTATGACTATAGTTTTAAACTCTAAACTTAAATATAACTAAAGTAAACTAGAACTCTAACTAAAACTCTAAGCTAAGACTCTAGGCTAAAACTCTAAACTCTTAACTATAACTAAACTAAACTTCAACTCTAACTAAAACTCTAAGCTAAAACTCCAAGGTAAAACTATAAAGTAAAACTAAACTAAACTTCAACTCTAACTAAAACTCTAAGCTATGACTCTAAGCTAAAACTCTAAACTCTTAACTATAACTAAACTAAACTAGAACTCTAACTAAGCTTTAAGCTAAGGCTCTAAGGTAGAACTCTAAACTCTTAACAAAAACTAAACTAAGCTAGAACTCTAACAAAAACTCTAAGCAAAAACTCTAAACTCTTAACTATAACTAAACTAAACTTCAACTCTAACTAAATCTCTAAGCTAAGAATCTAAGGTAAAACTCTAAACCCTTAACTAAAAGTAAACTAAACTAGAACTCTAACAAAAGCTATAAGTTAAGACTCTAAGGTAAAACTCCAAACTCTTAACTAAAACTAAACTAAACTTCAACTCTAGCTAAAATTCAAAGCTAAAACTCTAAACTCTTAACTAAAACCTAACTAAACTAGAACTTCAACAAAAGTCTAAGCTAAAACTCTAAACTCTTAACTATAACTAAACTAAACTTCAACTCTAACTAAAATTCTAAGCTAAGACTCTAGGCTAAAACTCTAAGCTAAGACTCTAGGCTAAAACTCTAAACTCTTAACTATTACTAAACCAAACTTCAAATGTAACTACTCTTAACAATAACTTAACTTAACTCTTAACTATAACTAAACTAAACTTCAACTCTAACTAAACTCTAAGCTAAGACTCTAGGCTAAAACTCTAAGCTAAGACTCTAAACTAAAACTCTAAACTAAAACTCTTAACTAAAACGAAACTAAACCAGAACTCTAACAAAAACTCTAAGCTAATACTCTAGGCTAAAGCTCTAAACTCTTAACTAAAACTAAAGTAAACTTCAACTCTAACCAAAACTCTAAGCTAAGACTCTAAGGTAAAACTCCAAACTTTTAACTATAACTAAACTAGAACTCTAACAAAAACTCTAAGCTAAGACTCTAAGCTAAACACTCTAAACTGCTTACTATAGATAAACTAAACTTCAACTCTAACTAAAACTCTAAGCTAAGACTCTAAGGTAAAACTCTAAACTCTTAACTAAAACTAAACTAAACTAGAACTTCAACAAAAACTCTAAGCTAAGACTCTAAGCTAAAGATTCCAAACTATTAGCTATAACCACAGTGAACTTCAACTCTAACTAAAACTCTAAGCTAAGACTCTAAGCTAAAACTAAACTCTTAACTAAAACTAAAGTAAACTTCAACTCTAACTAAAACTCTAAGCTATGACTCTAAGCTAAAACTCTTAACTAAAACTAAACTAGAACTCTAACGAAAACTCTAAGCTAAGACTCTATGCTAAAACACTAAACTCTTAACTATAACTAAACTAAACTTCAACTCTTACTAAAACTCTAAGCTAAGACTCTAGGCTAAGTCTCTAAGCTAAGACTCTAGGCTAAAACTCTAAGCTAAAACTCTTAAATAAAACTAAACTAGAACTCTAACTAAAACTCTAAGCAAAAACTTTAAACTCTTAACTATAACTAAACTCAACTTCAACTCTAAAACTAATATAAGACTCTAGGCTAAAAACTCTATGCCAATGGGATAAAGAATAACTGAAACAAATGATTGATAATTTCAATGTCTAAAAAAAATTCAGTCCGAAAAAATTAAAAAAAAAATTCAAAAAAAGGAAGGGAGGAGTCCGGGGAGCCTTTCGGGGTCCGACGCCGAATGGGGACCCGGGTGGCCTTTGGCGACTCGGGGGCCTTATGGGGCCCGGGGGTATTTAGGGGCCCGGGGTCTTTGGGGGCCCGGGGGCCTATTGGGGGCCCAGGGCCATTTGGGGGGATGGGGCCCTTTGGGTTGGGGTAGGGGACCTAACAACACTGTTCAAATGGAATTTGTGTATTATAACGACCACAGAGTTTCACCCCAAATCATCTTCTAAAATGTCTCAAACTGTTTCGCCTAAATCATTTTCTAAAATGTCTCAAACGGTTTCGCCCAAATAATCCCCTAAAAGTAATTTCTACGTGTTCCTTTTGTTTTGGCATCCCTGCGCTGTCACATTTCATGGTGAAAAGGTGTCACATGTCATTCAGAGTTCATGGTGAAAAGACCTGTTTAGGATTCAAATTTATTGCAAAGGATTATATCAATGAAGGCAAAAAAATAGCCTTCTCATGGATTATAAACAAACCTGTGTGGCAAGTTTATTTTTTATGACCCTAATTTACTATCATTTAGCGCTCGTCGCCTGATCATCACGTGTACTTCGCGTGTGTTGGTTTAAATTATTTTTGAAGTGAACTTATAACGAGATGAGCGTTTCCGAGCTTTTGTATTCACCGCTGTTCTTTTCTTGTTGGAGGAATTTTGTTTTTTTTCAGTTTTTGTTGATGTAATTTAATTTTTATTCTCTTTCTGGTGACATAATTTTGTCGTATTAGGCTTCTTAAATAGACTAGGGCGGGTTAATTTCTTGTCTAAGAATCTTCACTAAATTAAGACATGTATAGACCTACAATCTCTTCTGTTGCCAACTTTTCTGCTTTGACTCAAGAAAGTGAACATTTTCAGATGTGTACTTAAGTTTTACTGAACGTTCTGTCAAAAAAAAAAAAAAAAAAAAAAAAAAAAACATTACACCTTAACAAGGAAAATAAACACAAACAAAATTACATGGATAGAATTGATCTGGCAGGTTTGCTTTTTTTTCTTCAAATTGCTTTAAATGTGGGCGACCAAACAAAAAAAAATGCTTATCCCATAATATTTAACTTGCATATTCAAGTATCATTTTCACACAATGTCCTTAGTGTGTAACACAGCTAACAAGCTGGAGCATGAGTAGTATGTTACCTTATATTTCTACGACGCCCCCGTACCAAAC